>NC_067399.1:50705443-51027943 GCF_016432865.1 Antechinus flavipes | reverse complement strand
CAAATTACCCAGGAAAAGACCAAAAAATGCCTCCAAATCCCACGATTCGCTGATTTTTCTCGGTCTTGGTTCAAAGAGAAAAAAAAGAAAAGATCCTGGGTCAAATGAGATCATGGAGCACTCAGCCCAGTGCCTGGCACAGAGTAAGCACCACATAAACATTAGCTATGATTATCATTTGTTCATTACTGCGGTAGTAGCCTGTGCTCATATTTATTAGGACTTGACAGAAGGCCCTTGGTGATACAGCCAGAGAGGAACCCAGACTTCTGACACCCTGGAAGACCAATCTCCTGCCCCACAGTAGGAGGCCCAGGGAACATAAGCCCCCTGGATCCTGCTGCCAATGGAACGTTGCACTTACAGCGATGTGCTGTGGCCTGACCTCATGCCTGCTTCAAACCCTTTCTAACTTAGCTACACATAGTCTCACAGCCTTTGGGGTACAGTGTTCCTGGGGCCCAGGAAACTGGATCATTTTAATAGGTTTGGTGCTGGCCTTTAAAGCCTCAAAGGTGGGACTCCTTAACAAACAGCCAAAGTGTAAATAAAACTGGGATGGGAAGCATGGAAACTCTTCTGGGCGCCTGGGAAAAGCCCCCATCCCAAGGAGGGGGGCCCTGATTCAGGGAGGACAGTCAGGAGAGGAGGAAGGAGCTCCCACCAATGGACACCAAAAAGATGTCTCAGCTTCACAGACACCTAAGAGCAATCTAGGATGTCCCCCCTCTGTCCCTTTAATCCTCAGGGCCCCCTGAACACAGCATCTTCAAATTACCTGTTGGCCTTTGACTATTTTCCCCTTTGAGGTAACCCTGGATGGTCATTGACAGGGCTTTCAGGTGTATTTAAAAAACACCTGAGAGTTAAGCGAGAGTGGAAAAGAGCAAATTTGTTTTGTTCTGAGCCCCATGTGCCTCCTGGGACCGACCTCTCTAATGGGGATACGACGTTTCTTAATCCCTTTCTAGGGGCTATCTCCCAGACCCAATAGAGGATAAGCTGGATGTATTTGTTTTCTGGCATCTGAAAAGTTTAACCTCGGAGCTCACAGCTGTATGAGAATGATACTTATTCTGGGAACGGGGAAAAGCCCCCAGAAATCTAAGCCTGCTAATACCTTAGAAGAGAATTGATCATGCAAAAAGGGGTCCCCAGGCTTACCGAGAGCTGGCAACTCCGAGTTGTTTTTTTAAGCTGTCCTTTTTTATTTTAAACAATTTCAGCTTACATCATAAACTATTTATTATAGTCTGTTACCCCAAGAGGGAACGAACTGCTAACCTGACATGTGGTAAGTGGTAATACTTAAATGGGGGGTTCAGGGTGATGGGGGTGAAGCAGCTGTAGCATGTACTCATAAAGCAAAAACCACCACAATGCTTTCGGTAGGAGCTAGAGGGATGTGATTGGCAAACAATTTTCTAAAATATCCTGTGTTTTTAAATGGACAGCTGGTCAGTGGAGCAGTTAATATTCTGCTTTTCAATAAAGCAAGAAGGTGAAAAGCCCGTGAAATCCCATTTATCTGCACTGAGCTATGGATTCCTGAATCAGTGGCTGGAAAAATCAGGGGGCTAGCTTGATAGGTTGGACAGGGGGCCGATGATGGATTTTAAATGGATACAAAAATGGACGACCTTTTCCCCCTTTGGTAGTCGGGGCTCTGGAGACCAAATAAAGATTGAATAGTGTGTGGGGGAAATAGCAGAATTTAATGCAAAAGGAAGCTGAGCAGTTAACAGAGAGATATCAAAGCCAAGGCTGAATGTACAAATTATAATTTGGATGCAAATCAAATAAGCTATTTAATTAAGATGCCTGCTAATTGGTACAGGATTTCTCTCACAAATACTGTAGTCTGAGGAAAGACCTTGTCCTCTCTTGGGCATTAGTGTCTGATCTGTTTCTGTTTACAGGCCCTTCCTCCCCCCTCTCTTGTCATGTAAGGAGAGTCACACAAACAGCTTCCGATAATTTCCCAGGGTTATTCATGCCCTGGTGGCTAAAGAGAAGAAAGTGGGAGCAGAAAACAAAATCATTGTTCTTCTCTGACCTCAGTCTCCTCATCATAAAAAGTTTGGGAGGCATTATCTAAGGAGGCTAAGTCTTTTGGAACACAATTGCTAAACTCCCAAGGGGGCTCAGAATCAGAAGGTCCCCAGAGTTTCTTAGAACTCTTAAGGGGGCGTCCTGGCCAAAAACCATGATTTACTGGTGAATGATCGGAGGCCCAGATCGGCAATCGGCCCTTAGTCACACCAGTGCTGAGGGTTGAAGCCAGCCCTCAAATCCGGGGCCTTTACCTTCAAACCCATTACCCTCTCCACAAACTGTCATAGCTCAGCTCTCCTATGGATAAAGAAATGGGGGACCCAAGAGAAGGACCCTTTGGCCTATTGTCTTGTATTTTAATTAACAAATTAGAAGGAAGGAAGGAAAGAAGGAAGAAAGGGAGGAAGGGAGGGAGAGAAGAAGGGAGGGAGAGAGGGAGGAAGGAAGGAAGGGAGGGAGGGAGGAAAGAAGGACACAAGCCTTTACATACTACATGCCAGGCACTGGGCTAAGTGCTTTACAAATCTTATCTCATTTGATCCTCACAATAGTTTTGGAGGTAAATACTATTAGGAATTATAATAATAAAAATAGCTAGCTTTATATGTCTTTACTATGTGCCAGGAGCTGTGTTAATCGCTTTATTTCCATTTTGTCCTCACGACCACCTTGGGAATAAGTGCGACTAAGACCCCCATTTTAGAGATTTTAGAGGAAATGAAGGCAGATGGAAGCCAAGTCCCTTGCCAGGGTCACAAGCCACTTCTCTATGGATTCTGGGAAGGAGAGGCCTAATGCCGCATAGATGAGGAAAACGACTGGATTTGCATTAAGACTTTGAAACGTGGGCTGACTTGTGGGCAGAAGGAAGGAGAAAAGCTATTTGAGAAGAAAGAGAAGAGACTCTGCTCAAGGAGGAACCCAATGAGCAAGACAGAGCTCTGCTGGAATGAGGAGCTGATGTTAGGGAGATGGGGCAGAAAGAGCTGGGCAGGTTGGATGGGGCCCCACTGGAGGTCCCCGACAAGGGAGAAACGTGATAAGACTTCTTTTAAAGAAGATTGGTTCGCTCAAAAATCTGCACCTTTTGTTTGTTCCCGGGTGGGGGGGATGAATCAAGATGCTCTCCAAGATCCCTTTGAGCCCTAAATACCAGGAGATTCTCTACCGAGGAGCAAGGCTTTCCACCAGGCATTAAGACTGACATGGAAATGGATAAAACCCTGTCCTCCACAAACGCTGACAGTCCAGCAAATATTAATAACTAAAATGTTGAGCAGAATGTCAAAGTACAAAGATGAGATGCAGCCGGGGATGCAGAAGGAATGCTGGATTTCTGAGTCTGGCGGCCTGGGGCTTTGACTGTGCTAGCCTGAAGATGCTGGGCCTTGGTTTCCCTTCCCAAGAAGGGAGCTGGTTGATTTCTAAGGTCTCTGAACCTCCAAATTCCAGGTACAAAGTGTTAGGGGACGTTCGGGGGAAGGAGAGCCATTTTGGGGGTGGGGCGGCAAACCACTCCCGCGTCTTTGCCAGAAAAAACCCACGGGCAGTACGGTTCCCAGGGTCCCAAAGAGTCAGACGTGACTGAATGAACGAACCACAGCAATCCTGAAGGAAGCTTTTAACGGGGAGGTTTTTTCTCTGGACCTGGCTAAGAATGGCAGCAGGCAGAAACTGGGGGAGGGCAGGGATGGTGTCCTCGGCAGAAGGAAGAGCGTGAGCAGCCACCGAGACACAGCTTGGGCTGCATCTGGAGAAGATCCATCACTCTTCCTCCATTCCTGCTAGTCCGGGACGGAGAGGCCGAGACGGTCCTCGGAGCCCGCTGCCTGGGAGACAGGTGTTCAGACAGACTCGCAACCCTGGCCACGGGGATGGTGACAGGGAACATGATGACGGTTTGACCAGGGGATCACAGCTTTGGAGCTGCGGGGAAGCCCCGGATCTGGTCCAAACCTTTCCTGAGGGGTGACATGGGCTGCCCAAGGCAAGTGACAGGTCGGTGGGCTGGAGGTGAGAGGAGAAAGGGCAGAGAATAATGTCTGTCACCCAAATCAGCTCGGCACAGTGCTGAATAATGCTCACTGAGGGCTACAGAGATCCCTGACTTTCTGAGCTCTGTTAGAGAGTTACCCCGAGAAAATCAGAAGCCAGTCTAGCCCAGAGAGCCGTGCAAGGGGTCCTGGTCATCATAAAAGAGCTCATTTCTTCTGCCACTCTCCTTCAGACAAACTGCTCAGGGCGGCCCGTGTTCACTCCTCTCCAAAGCGCAGAAACCATTAATGCCAGCATGCCCTACAGACAGGAGGCCCGCCGTCCCTGGGCACTGAGACCACGCCCCCAGGCGCAGCCCCCGTACTGGGGCAGACTGGACTCTGCGCATGAGTCTCCAGGCGCCAAAGGGAAGACCACACACATCCAGAGTCGCCCTGGGATGGCAGGGGATGCCAGGGGACGAAGCGTCGTCCCAGAGCCTCCTCCCCGCCGCCCTTGGGAGCTCCTGAGCCCTCAGAGAAGGGCAGACATGAGAAAGGGCCGCACTTAGTCAGCCTTGGCAGCCGCGTCAGCCCCACTGAACAAAAATCGCTTCTAATGTGTTAACTGTCTGGAAGGGCCTGGGAAGAGGGGGCGAATCGAAAAGTCTCTATCGGCTCTCAAGCAGAAGGGATCGATGGCTGCCTGGCAGGCTCGGAGGACCACAATCAAATGTCATTATTTGTGAGGCTATACTTGACTTCACAGCTCCCTCCTCTCCCCCTCTCCCCCCTCGAGTTTATTGATTCCTGGATGTTGAGGAGAAGGGCAATCAAAATAGACTGGAGCAGGAATAACCCCTATGGCATTTTACATGAGAACAATGGTGTCTTCAGAAGGAAGAAGGGGGAGAAACAGGCGGAGGAGAGAAGACAGGAACCTTTTAAGGACACAGCGGCCCTTCCTTAGAGGCACCAGGCGGCTAGAGACCTCAACCTGCAAACTGGAAATCTGGATAATCAGGCCTAGTGCCCACCAGACATCTCAAGGCAGGAGTGCTGCGGGATAAGGTTTAAACCTGGCTTTCAGAAGAAGGATGCTTGTCTTTCCCTTGGATTAAAGATGCTCTCTTGCATCACTGGTACAGATCAAATTTTTATTAAAAAAACCCAACAAAACATCAAATTATTTGGCTGCGTTGTTAATTTGGTATGGCAAGTTTGCAGTTTAACAAATGTTTATTAAGCACCCACTGTGTACTCCTTCCTCACTTCTAGCTTCCTTTAAAGCTAGGTCAGGCGAAACCACTTATAAATCAATTAATTAGTATTCATTTCCACAAGGCCTTTATAAGGTCTAACTTACTTTGCCTTGTTTTTTTCTCTTTAAAATTATTTTTATTTATTTCCTTAGATATTTCCCAAGTACATGTAAAAATTTTTTTTAACAATCTCTATTTTTAAAAAAAGTTTTGAGCTTTCAATTCTCTCCCTTCTTCATCCCTCAAGAAATCAAGTAATTTGTATAATTATATTGTATAATTTTATATAATTGTATAATTATACATGTGAGGTCATGAAAAACATATTTCCATGTTAACTTGTTTTGCAAATATTTTGAGTTTGCCTGTCTCTATTGCCACTGGATCCCCTCTAAGAAAATCCTAATCCCCTGAGAACTGCAACTATTTTCTGTTCCAGCACCTAGATGATGCCTTGTACATAGTAGGTGTTTAACAAATCATTTCATGGAATCCTCAATAGGGAAAAACACTGACAAGAGAACCCACCTTTAAATCTCAGGTTTGAAATTTACAGCAATATTGAACTGTGAGTGATTTGGCTATTCTCAACAAAATAATGATCCAAGACGATCCCAAAGGATTAATCATGAAGCATACTACTCTGCTCCAGAGAAAGAACTGATAATGACTGAATATAGACCGAAGCACACTATTTTTCACTTATTTTCTTTTTTTCATTTGATAGAACATTTTGTTTTTAGTATTTTACAGATATTTTCTTATATAAAATGACTAATAGGGAAACGCACATGTATAACCTAGATTTGATTGCTTACTGTCTCAGGTTGGAGGAGAAGAGGGAGAACAGAACTTGGAATTCAAAACTTTAAATAAAAATGTTTAAAAAGATTTTAAAAAGAAAGACAGTAATAGCTGACTCACCAAAAACAACCAGACCTCAGTTTCTTTAATCACAAAACTGCATGATAATACTTTGTATTAGCAACTCAATGAACAGTAAGAGAAAAATCATAAGGTAAAACCTGAAGTGCTAAATAATTCTGGGCTGGGATTATCAATTATAAAAGGAATAATATTCCCAAAATCAACTTCAAAAGTAGAGAAAGGAGGGCAGCTAGATGGCACACTGGATAGAGCACTGGTCCCCAAGTCAGGAGGACCTGAATTGAAATCTGATCTTATTTACTTAACATTTACTGGCTGTGTGACCCTGAGCAAGTCATATAACCCCAATTTCCCACACATATACAAAAAAAGGAAAGAAATGTGGTCAAATCTGCTTCATATAATGCCCTAATCTGATCACACCTGTAATACAATATCTAGTTTTGGGCAGCACATCTTAGGACAGACAACTCATACTTGATTAAAAAAAAAAAAAGACAAGACTGTAGATTAGGCCATAAAAGGAACTTTGAAGTTATTAGGGATGTGTAACCCAAAGGTAAGTCACTTAGTAAGTCTTTATTAAGCACTATGTTAAAAAAAGAAAAAAAAACTCAAAAAAACAAAAAACAAAATTTCCAAAAAACCCTGCCCTCAAGGGTCTTACTCTTCACTGGGGTAGAAAGGATCCAAAGGAGGCAAAGAAAATGTAGATACTTTAACTCATTTGCCAATGCCCAGATAGAAAAAAAAAAGAAAAAAAAGAAAATTCTCTTTTTTCCAAACTCCTCTTCTGCTTCTCTCTCTTTGTTACTCCTGCCTTCCCTGGGGTGTTTCCCTTGCTATTCTCATCTTCACTTCTTGCTTCTACCCCCAGTTATTCCTGTCTTCTTACCTGATCTTCCTAAAGGTCTTTGGAAATGCTTTACAGGCATCTCCTTTTTATTATCATCCCATCGGTGACAAGGGAAGTCGAAGTACAAAAGGGTGAAAACCCATGTAATTAAGCCCACGGCTCAGGTTTCTTCCTGGCTAGAGATATAGTCAGAGTGTGTACTTTGTCTACTTTAAAAAAATCATAAAGTTTCCAGGTCATGGCTCCAATGTCCCACAAAAGGCAGGTACTGAGCTCCCTTTGTAATGAAATTGGCTTGTGAAACTGGTCACTCTGCTTCGGTTGGATGACTCAAACTCCATCAATAATATTGATAACAGACCCACCAGTAACAAGGATGGGAGTCAGTAGCAATTAAATCTGGTAAAAGGGGGGAAAAAGAGGAAAATGAGAGGGAGGGGGAGAAAAAGAGCAGAACAGTAAAATAGCCAGTGTTCTGAAATCTTTTCCATGTAAGAGCTGTAATTAATGTCTGGAAGACATGAGAAGAATTGGAACAAATTTCAGCTCCTGCCTCCTCTGCGTGTTGTTAATGGCTATTTTGTCCACTAATGTGTTCCAATTTTACCCCCATCAACCACATGTGATACAAACTGCAGGAAATCAAATGAATTTTTAATCATTTCTCTGATGTACAGTATAATGCTGACTTTTATCAGCCAGTAGTTAAACAAAGACTTGGAAAGAAATAAATATTGCTTAATTGCACAATTGCTGCTGCTCACAGTAGGAGAATCTTTGAAATGAATAACTGGCCCCATTCTTGTCACTGGGTACAGATTCAGATGGATATGGACAGGTTTATGCTGAGTTTTGTCTTCTGGGGGTGTTTAGGTAGAAAAATATTCTTTCTTTTTCTTTTTTTTTTCATACTGTGCAGAGAAATAAAATGCATTTCTGAAACAAGCCTGCCCTCTGCCATGTAAACAACTTTATCCTGGTGGAAAGAGAGAGGGAAACAAAACAAATTCTCTTCATTCTTTGTTTGCCCAAGATGTGGCTGCCTTTTGAATACACTCACTAGTCCTTGCAGAACTCGAATTCGAATCTACCTCATCTGTCTGTGTCGCCGGCACACAACAAATCAGACCCTTTGTGCTAAATCAGCTGCCCATTAAGTCCCAAACCCCATCTGGGCTCGCTGACTACCACAATTCTCCAATCTACTTGTTCTTTCTTCCAATCTACTCAATCCTCAACTGTGGAACGAACATGTTTATTTTCATATTCACAGATGCTATTGGCATTTAAAAATATATATTTTGCCCCCTGGGCTTACTTAACAATTCTAATAAAAATATAACGTAGTTGTAATAATTATGGTCACAATAACCTTGCAGCACCAATTACCCTGCTATAGAAATTATTCAAAGTGGTCCCCTAATGCTCCAGCTTCATTTCTGAGAATATAATCATCTCAGAGTACTTATGGTTCAACTATAATAGTAAGAGGGCCTGCAAATTAGTCACCAAAAATACAATGAGAAATGCATAGATGGAAGGCACGAGCAGAATGTAACTTATGACCCAAGACTTAGGAAAAACTGTAGAAATGGAAAAAGAAGTGATTTTTTTTTTTTTTAATGAAGAACTCTCAAAACTCAGAAATGTCTGGACCTGAGATTTACCAAAGAATAGTGTGTCCTTCTAAATAAAGAGAAAACCAAGACAGAGTACCTTGGGGATTTTTGCCATTTCCAAGGAAATCTGGGGCAGGACTGGAATTTTTTCGGCTAGAGGGACCAAGGCAGGTTTCCTGTGCTGGGCCTGCAGAGGAGCTCAGAGCACATTTTAAGTAATGTCTGAAGACGAGGACAGAGGAAGAAGGGGACGGGCAGGCTGAGGTTAGCGTCACTCTCTCTACAACAAGGAGTCACTCAGGGGAACAAGGGAGGCTAAGTCTGGGCAGACAGGTTGGAAGCTAAAACGTCATCCCATCAAGTAGACACTAGGGAGTCACTACTTGTTTTCGGCCCAGGTAAGAGCGGTACGCCACGAGGAACACTGTGGGAGTCGAGCTTAACGACACAGGTGGTCGAAGAGAGATGCTGGGAGCAGGGAGCTCAGTTAGGGGTCAGAGGTGATGATGGCCAGGTCAGGGAGGGGGGCAGCGATGAGTGGAGAGAGTGAAGACAGAACGGACAGGACTTGGCAGATGAGCATGTGCAGGGACGTGTCCTGGGTCACATACAGTTCGCACCCAACTATCAACCATCATTGGGAAGGGGAGAGCTAGAAAGAGGGACAGCCGAGGGCAGGGAGAACTCAAGGTCACTTGGGACAGGTGCCATTTAGTGCAAATCAATTCAACAGACATTTATTGAATGCCGACTCTGCATAAGGCCTTCAGAGAGCCGAGAGGCTACAGGGGAAAGGGCGGCGCACAACCTACAAAGCAGATGCAGGCTGGAGGAGACACCAGGTGGTGTGGTGGTCGGGCCGCACGGGGCCGGGGCAAGACCTCACAGCCAGGGCAGGGCCGCACGGGGTCCCACAGGGCCGGGGCAGGGCCGCACGGGGTCCCACAGGGCCAGGACAGAAGAATGTCCATGGCCTTCAGTGGAAGGGGCTCTCACTGCAGGACCACACTGATGTCCCAGGGGACGGAGCGGGCGGCAGAGGGCACGGGCTGTCTAGGCCCGACCTTTACATGCCGCTCTCGGACGATCTCATCTCCTCAGCTCCTGAGGGGCTGCGGCCTTCCTCGCCAGCAGAATGATGAGACCTGAGGTGCTTAACCAACTCACTGCCAGGCCGGTCCCATGACTGTTATTGCTCTCATTTAAAGATGGCAGTGCAGCATCCAGGAGAAAGAGGCTGAGAACAGACACCCCAAAACTAGGGGGCTGGAGAAGGATGGATCTGGGAAGGAGCCGGCAGGATGGCCAGTGGGGAGCACAAGAACCAAGAAAAAGCCAAGTCCCTGTGAGCAAGGGAGAGAAAAGTATCTCAAAGGACGGGACGGCCAAGTGTGACGCTACAGAAATAGCAGAAAGGTTAAGAAAAAGTTGAATTTAGCAGTTAGGCAGCCACTGCCCTGTCCCCCATCAAGACCATTACTAGCTGAGGTGATTATTTCCAAAAGTTTAACAGAAAAGACAAATAAACAAGGAAAAGTATTTCTTGAAACAGGGAAGATGGGAGCCTATCTGTAGGCCCTGGGGAGAGAGGGAGAAGGAAGAGCAGAGGGGAATTCTCCATGGATTAAGGTCTTGGAGAGACCAGAAGGGGCAGGGCCAGAGGGGCCACTTGATGGTTTGGCCGGGCAGTCAGGGAGGCCTCAGCTGCCCCTGCACTGGAACCAGGGAGATGGAGATGCAGAAAGGACCTCAGAGGCGAGGCAGACGAGCTAGCCTGCCGTCTCCATCCTTCTCCAAGGGAGAGGGCAGTCATTGGATGAAAAGATAAATGAGGGCACAGATGCAAGCCAAACAGAACCGAGGACACAAGCGGTTCCCAGTTTCTCCCAGCGAGAACATTTCCTGGGCGTTGGGGGGAGGGGGGGCAGGGCAAGCGGCAAATCTCTACTCAGCTGAGGAAGACCAGGACTACAAGAAGTATCGACAACCCACCTGGTGGCAAAGGATACCCCCCTTCCCCCCACCCCGGGTTCTGTGCCGTGTCCTCCTGAGGCCAAGAACGCACTTCCCACAAGGATCCCAGCTGCTCCACTTTGGGTCCCAGAAGCTAATTCTCTGACTCAGCTCTTTCTCAATTAAAACTGCCCTTTCTCCCAATTAGGCCAAATTAATGAAGTCTCACTGTATCTAAGACCCTTAAAGCCAGCAAAAGAAATGAAGAGAATCTGCTGATGAATACTAAAAGCACTGAGGGAAAGGAGATGTAGGGTAGAGATAAGGAGGAGAAAAGGAAGAAAAGGCAATGGGGATAAAGAGAGAGGGAGGGAGGGAAAGAGGAAGGGAAGGATGGGAGGAGGGAGAGAGGGAGACAGAGACAGAGACAGAGAGACAGAGACAGAGAGACACACACACAGAGACAGAGACAGAGAAACCATGAAGAGGTCAGAGAAACAATGAGTGAAGGTGAAAAGATGGAGAAGAAAGGGAATTGTAGCGGTAGACACAGGAAAAGAAAAATGGATTTGAGCCAACAATGAGGAACTCCCTTATCTGTGCTAGATGTGGAAGCTGGAAGGCCTGGGTCCAAGGCCTGCCTCAGACACCCCCCAGCTCCATGTCCAGGCAAGCATACTAACAGTGAGCACTTAAGGATGTGCCCTGGGCCAGGCTCTGTGCTCAGCTGTTCACCCTCTCTGGGTGAACATCTCTGGGGAGCCTCACAACAACCCTGGGAAGGAGGTGATGCTATTATTCCCATTTCACAGATGAGGAAAACAAGTTAAGCGGGTTAAGTGACCGGCCCGTTGGTCGCACAGCCGGGAAGCATCTAAGGGCCGATTTAAACTCAGAGGAGCAGTCTTCTCAACTCTAGGACCAGTGCCCTCTCCCCGAGACAGCAACCACCTCCCTCAATCTCAGCTTCCTGGTCTATAATTACTGTCTTTGTTCAGTCATTGTTCTCTCACGCCCAACTCTGTGACCACTGGGGTCTTCTTGACAAAGATACTGGAGCATTTGCCATTTCCTTCTCCAGCTCGTGTTACAGATGGGGAAACTGAGGCAAATGGGGCAAAATGACTTGACCAGGGTCACCCAGCTAGGAAGCGTCTGAGGGCAGACAACATCTCCCAGGGTGGTTGTGAGGAGCAAATGAAAGGCTATCTGGAAAGGGCTCAGCCCTCTTTGGAGTGTTATAGAATCCCATTCATATTCTATGACATAGCATATTATTATCCACAATAAGGATGATGATGACAGTAAATTGAAATATCCTAAGAGTAGTGCTTCCCCAGTGGTACCCGCCTACAAGCGGAGGCTCCGGTGTTTGTCAGGAGCACTGTGATGGGGGAGGAAACAAAGCTGCCTTTGAGAAGGAGCTGAGAAAAGAGGAATGGGGAACTGCGGCCCAGCAAAAGAGCAGCCGGAAGGAGACAGAACCGGATTTAGAAGAAGATCCCTCAGGAGAGCCAGAGGTGCCCAGTGCTTCTGAGCAGAGTCAGGGTGTTTCTGGGGGTGAGGACCCAGGGCCAGGAGGAGGAGCAGAGGCAGCTCCCCTGGTCCTGGGGGGCCGGACCTGGAGAAGGTGCCAGCCGGGGGGACCTCAGGGAAGGCTGCACCAGGAACAGTGGGCTAAGCAGAAAGGAGACTTCTCGGAAAAGGGCAGAGAGACCTGGGAGGCCGTGACATTAGTCTTCTCAGAACTGCTCCTGCAGAGTTCTCTGATGCAGAATCAAAGAAGTTTCTTGCATACTCTCTGCCGTGTGGACACCCCATAAAGATGGGGCGGGGGGATGATGGAGAGAACACCTTCTAGGAGGCAGCATGGAACGTGGGAAGCACCCTGGCTTTGGTGTCAGAGGACCCTCTGATGGGGATGACCTGGGTGATATGGGGCAGGTCACTTACCTCCTGGTCTCAGTTTCCCCATCTGTAAAATGAGTGGTCTGGAGGAGCTGGCCTCCAGATAACGATGCTAGGACCCCCTCCCTCCGCAGAGACCCTGAGTGGTGATAGCACAGATTAATAAAGCTTTCTCTACTGAATTAAGAGTTGGAGGGGGAGGGCATGGAATGAGGCCCAAGACGAGGTTCATCTGTGCCACCATTTCCCCTCAGGCTCTCCCAAGCTATCTGTCCAGTTCTTCAAGTGGCCATTTCAGTTGTTAAAGGATTCACCTAAGGGATCACATGCAAACCCCAAGCAGAGGCGGCTACCTGGCTGAACTGCTCCCACGAGTTGCTCCATGTCCAGTAGTGAGCCTTGTACTGTCCCACTCTGACCGCCATCATTTCATTGCCACGGTAATAGAAGATGGGCCTATTATGGAAAGAGAGCAAGACAGGGAGGAGGGGAGGAGGAAGAGGATGAGACGATGGAGTCACGGGACAAACGCACCACCTGTCTACACAAGAGGCTCCAGGAGACACTGAGATAAGGGAGACCAATACTCAATCCTGACGTTTGGTGGTGTAATGGTAAATTAAAAGGGGGCGAGGGGTCTGGAGTAAAGCCGGGACGGATACACAAAACAGAGAGTGCCCAGCCTCCCGTGGGGGACAGCACCAGATCGGGGAGCTGAGGATGGAAGGTCCAGGCAGAATCAGTCAGGATGCTGAGTTGCTTATGTGCCTCTCCTCCAATTAAACAAGTAATAGTGGGTCTCCGCACCATCCCCCCCCCCCCCCAAAAAAAAAAAAACCTGGAATTTTAACCAAGGGTAAATAAGCATTTTAAAAACTGCAAAATCTTTCCTAGCCCACACGCCCAATGAATGTACTCTAATTTCCCTTGCTAAGAACTGGCTCCCTGCCCCATCTCATCCTCAGCTCTCAAATTCATGGTTCTTCAAAAGCTGCCTAGGAACTGATTCCCCGTTTAAATAATTCCTGCTGGGCAAATTGGTACAGTCTCAAAGGTCCTAGGGAAGAAAGAACTCAGGCTTTGGGCAAATAAAAATGTAGACAAAGCAGCACTGAGAGCAAGGGTTCAAGGGATTTTTGTGAACTGTAGGGCCTTTAAAAACTCCACTAACAAGGTTGCCTGAAACCTGGCTTTCCCTTATCCCACATTTCCAGCTAAGAAGTGAGTCTAAACAACTGCCTGGGGTGGAGCAGAAACCAGGGGTGCCGAGGGTGCCGCACGACGAGCAGCTTTGGCTCGGCAGCCCTGACACCGCCCGGGCTTTCCGGGCCACCAGAAACAGACAAGGTCCAAGAGAAGGCAGGCAGTCTCCTCCCTACCCACCGCTGTCTCAGGCTTCCCTATTCTTACACACTCCACCAGGTTTGCACACAACCCCTGATGCCGGCAACAGCCCAGGGACTCATTACTGCCAATATGTTTTGTGCCTGAAAATCCCAGCGCTCTCATCCTACAAGCCCCCCCTCCCTTTCTCTCCCCCTCATTCATCTGCCCGGCACAGGAATGATTCCTCTTTCTAAAGTCACAATCACCAGATGGGCTTTTAAAGCCTCGGTTCTGAACCACTTCAAGAGCCGGGGCGGCCGGGCCGGCGGGGGGGAGATGTGAACGGGGGTTCCAGAGCGCCTTTCTCTCTGTAACTAACCTGTCAATCAGCTCGCCCTGCACAATGGCTGGGAGAAGGTCAATGCCGTCAATCTCTCGGTCGCTGGGAGGCTTCAGGCCCGCTAGGGACAGGCTGGTGGTGAAGAGATCCATCACATTCCCCAGCTGGTGGCTCACCTGGAGTCAACAGGAAACAGCGTGAGGAGCCCAAGGTCGTGCCTTGGGGGTGGGCGGGGGCAGCCCAGCCCCTAGTCCCGTCAGAGCAGAGCCTGTGCACACGTGTGTACACATACACAGACACACAGACCCCCCACTTCTCTCCACTGTTTCTAAGGAAGCCTGTGTACAAGTTGCCTATAGCAGTGACTTTCCCCCAGAACATGAGAAGGGTCAGCGTACAGCGCGTATACGTCCCACCAGCTTACCCTCCTCCAGAGACAAAAAGACTAAGTCAGTCTTAGGGTAAGAATCCTATTCTGAAGAGCTTCTCTCCCCTATCCCAAGCCTGGCCAGGTTCTTGGGGATCTGAACAGGACCCCGAACGCCAATATTGTTCCTAAATTTGGGTCTCTTTCAGGGCAAGTGAACGCTGACCCTCTGCTGGTCTTGCCTACCCCTTGCGACTGCTTGGATAGGGAATACTATGAGACGGATAAGTCCACATCAGACCTGGACCTTTGGGACCCTCTGGACTTTGGGTGTTGGGATGAAAAGGCCCAATTTTCTGGGATATGATTCATGGGAGAAATTTCATTGCACGTCTTTTCCCTCCCAACCCTTTTCTGGCTCCCTGCCCCCACTCAATCCTTCCTTGTCTAGCTGAAGGTTTCTATAGTCCCCTCGATTCCCTTTCCCAGGAGGACACAGGTGTACAGCACAAAGAGCGAGCATTCAAGTCATTAGTAGAGACAGGGAGAGAAGCACAATCTTCCCCTCCGGTCTACAGTGCAGCCTCAGAAAGCCTGAGCTATATCAATCCCTGTAAAAGGAAGGGAAGAAGATGATTTTACTCCGCGGTAGCTTGACATATTTTGGCCAACAACCAATACTTTATAATGAAATGACCATCCACAGCCTAGCTTGGCCCATTAATCCACCTGCAGTCTGGCTGGGAGACAGAGGCCGATTATTTAAACAAGGTAGCAACTTCGCCGGGATCGATATTCCCTGCAACTGAGCCTTAGACACGTCCGGCTTTTTTTGCTTCCAAGACAGGGTTCAGCTTTCTGAAAAGAAGCTTGGACGGTCACTCAGCTAACAAAAAGGGCACTCAAGCATGCTCACAAGAATGTAAGATCCAGGATTTAAATGGGAATTCATCTGGGAGGGACCATGACCCAACTCTCTCTTTACAGCTCCAATGGCATTGTGGATGCTCAAAAAAGTTTGTGCTGAGAAATATTTTTTTAAATGAGGGAAAATAATCATTTCCTTTCTCTGTCCCGCCTCGCTCCCCCAAGAAAGCATGGCAAGCTTCCTTCCCATCATAAAGCTAGGCCAGGGGAGTCAGTCACGCTGATGGAGCCTGTTTGCTTTTAAGTAAACAGAACCCAGAAGAGAGCTCGTGAACATGGGATCGTCTGGCAGTGGTCACACGCGGGACAAAACCCGATTCAAAGCCCCAAGCAGGAGGAGCCGGGCAAAGCTCGGCTGCTTTTCCCCCAGCTGAGGATGGATTAACCATTGTTGGGCAAGGCACTAGAGAAGCTGGTCAGCCTGGCATCCGTGTCACAACTGACTGACCCCAAGCCTCCAACTCCGAAGCCTGACAATTTTAGGCGATGAGATCGGCCAACTTGAACGAATTTTGAGGAAACAAAAGACCCAGGAGCTCTGTTGTAAGGCAGGATCATTTCTGCATTATTCTTGATAGCAAAATTAGGCATTTTATTTTCTAGCAGGGCCTTGGAGAACAGTTTGCTAATGCTCTGAAATATAGAGAAAAGCAAAAATGGACTTCTGTCTCCATCTGAAAGCAGTTCCTGTGATGGAATTCCCGAGTGACCAGAGGAAGCCTCTTGGTGACTTTTTCCCCTTTGGAAGTGGATGGGGGTACACATTCCTGTTCTCCCCCGAGAACCAGCGCTGATCCATCTCTACTCCCTCATTCTAAGTGTGGAGATGAGACAGTCCCACAGTAAAGCAGTTGTGCTCTTTAGAAGGAGAAAGGGAGTCGGGTCCTGGCCCAGAAACCGATGTTTGTTTTTTTCTCATCAGAGTCCCCTCAAACTCACCCTTCCCCATCTTGAGCTTTAACAGGTAGTGTCAGTCCAGAGGCCCCCACATTCACAAAACTGTTATTAGCAACTAGGCCCAGGCTATCAGCTAATTTATACAAGGCACTGTGACAGTCCTGTGGGGCCATCACCGATTCCTTGTCCTGGCCCTCATTAAACATAACCAGATGGCGATCGCTGGCTTTAATCATCCAATTACGTTCCTGGTCTCCGATGAACATTCCTCTACATGGAGGAGAAACTTCTTAAGGAAATTAAATGCACATGCCACAGTCACTTGGATTTATCTGCAGCACCATGTGGAGGAGGGGGAAACAGAGGCAACCGGGCAAAAAATAAATAAATAAAAGTTCGAGGAAGAAATAGAATCCCTATGTTTTTGGTCCATAGTACTCTTTTATTCTAACCTCTTATCCAAACTTTTTTTTTTTTAAGAGAAAAAAAAAAACCCCAGATAATATCAGTGTTGGAAAAAAAATAAATAAAAAAGGAGGGATGGGGGGGAGGGGGATGTGTGTGTGTGTGTGTGTGTGTGTAAGTGTGTGTCTGTGTGTGTGTGAGAGAGAGAGAGATCAGATAGTCCTCATATCAGGAAGGAACAGCTGGTAGTACTCACGTAAGAAGCTCTCTTTTTTTTAAATATAAACTCTCAGTGTATACATCACATCTTTAAGAAAATGAAATCCTTTAGCTGTGGGCCTTGCAGTGAGAATAGCCACCATTGCTGTTATCAGGGCTTTCAAGCTTTAACTCTGAATCAAAGGCAACAATTAATAAAGTCGCCCCCGCCAGGAACGGAATGGGGAGAAAGCTAAATATTTGAAACTGGGTGAACAAATGTCAGGGTGTTTTTAAATAAAACCCTTTCACAGTTATCACAGCGAGCAGGCCTGATATCCCTGTCTAATTCAATTTCAGCGTGTGCCCCATGGGAGATGGCGAGGAAAAGGTTGCCACGGTGTCTTTGGCTAAACAGGCTCTCTTCTCTTTCAGGGGACAACAATCAGAGAGAGGTTGGGGGGTGGGTGATGAAAAAGCACCTGAATAAGAATTCTCTTCAGCTGGAACCTTCCAGAAGGTAGACAAGGCATGGGGAGTTTGCTATGAATTCACCTGGAAGATGGAGCAGGAAGAGGAGAAAGGGATTTCCCGGAGCATCCGCTGCCACCCCGTGCTGGGCGCCCCAGTCTCAGGCTGCATGGAGGCCTCTCATAAATGACCATTAAGATGCTGGGACTGAGTCTGATACAGAGGCCGCCTGAGAGTCAGACAGAGAGCCTTCTCACTTCCTATCACCAAAGAGGCAGGAAAAGTGAGCCTTAGGCAAGCAGGGAGGGCGCAGGGAGGGGAGGCAGTGAAGGGCCTCCAGGGGTGTCCACAGCTCTCCTCCTCCTGTGTCACCTGCTGGGCCTGGGGTCCTACTCTGAAAAAAAAGGGTTTAGGAGACCAGATTATCTACAAGGTCCTTTCCAGGTCTGGAGCCTCTGTTCTTGGGAGTCAGAGTTCTGTCTCAAGGGACCATCTGACCACAGACAAAAATGATAACAAGAGCCAGCATTTATTAAGGTCTGTTAGCTCACTGGAAGCTCCCAGCAATCTTGGGAGGTAGGTGCTGTTATTACCTACAGTTTACAAAGGAGGAAATTAAAGTGACTTGCTTGGGGCTACACAGCCAGTGAGCTTCCGAGGCAGGACTGGAATACGTACCCTGCCCTGTGGAAAATCTGCTCAGAAACAACAGAAACTCTGTCTGGTATCTGGGGGGCTGGGGCAAATGTCACAGCCCTTGTTTATCGAGATCACGATCCAAGCCCCCTGCACCCCAGCCATCACATCCTGTTTTTCTGTTCAATATGGTTAACTGCCCACACATGAACTAAGTCAGCCCATAAGCCCTGGCCCAGAAATCTGTATAAATGAGACCCTTTGTCTCACTTGCTGTTGGTCCCCTGACTAAGCCTGCCTCACTTTTCAGTGCTCACAATAAAATCTGCCTTGACTGAGAGCCGACTTGCTCCCCAAGATTCTTTCCTGAGATCCCGACTAGTCATCAGCAGTCAGAGGTCAACAATCACGGCTAGCCAGCTTCTGGAGCAGGTGGAACGCAGCTATTTCTGACTCCAAGTCTGTCACTGGATTCACTAGACCTGGGCTCCTCACTTGTCTGAGCCCTGATTTCCTCAACCACAAAATGAAGAAACTGGACTCCATGATCCTAACAATGAGAGCAATTCTAAGGGGAATGGACCCTGCCTTGGAGACGGAGGACTTGTCTGCATTACAGACCTTCAAGCCAAGACGGAAAAGGACCGCTTGTTGGGGAAGGTGTAAAGGGGATTCTGACCCTGCCTTCTGAGAGCCTACAACCAGACAGATAACAGCAGGGAGAGACAGAGAAAAGGGGAGTATGAGAGTTCATTTCTGTGACTCGCCCCATCTGTCCTGCACAGTAGCGGGACAGTCACGACAGCCATATGGTTGTCACAGGCAAGAGCTCGAGCCCCCATGCCACGGGCACTTCTCGGGGACTGTAGGGAGTCCCCGTGAGAGGAGAGGGGCAAACATGGGCCCAGGCCCTTGTCCCTGGAAGACAAGGTACTCTCCAAGCTCTCTTCCTGCACAATGCTTGGTGAACTTGAGAACGCGCCATCTGCCCAGTGGCGAGAAGTCAAGCACTGCCCCTGGCTGTCAGCGAGAGGGACAGCAGGGTTCCGGGCAGGAAGCAGGATCGGGCCAGAGTGTGGACTGCCCCCAACCGAGAAGCACAACTGGCTAAGGGCAGAACGAGTGGCAGCTCCACGACTGGGTGCGTACCCGGCAGAAGTCCCTCCCGGCCGCTCTTAATGAGAAACCACTTCTACACACGCTCAATGAGTGACCACTGCATTCAGAGTGCACATAATGAGGGGGACACCAAAATAAAGCCTAATATGAAGTAATCTCCTTCCAAGCCCTCATTTCTGAATTCTCTAGTGTTGAGAATAGGCCCTAAGAGTGTGATTCAAAGACCCTGAGAGAAGCATCATTTATGATTAAAAAACACCACACAGGTAAATGTCCAACAACAGAGGGATGGCCAAATCGTCACGATGCACTACTGTGGTCAAACACTGCGACATAATACTATATTCAAACCAAATCATGCCAGGGGAGGAAAGCAGAACAGGAGGCACAGGTATGCGACATATAAGCAGGGGGGACGAAGGGAAGGGATAAGCATTGGTGGAGCACCTATTGGTGCACTGGACTATGTGCTTTTACAAGTTTGGGGACCAAATAGACAGAAAATCTAGACGAAGACTTGTGGAAAGTGAGTCTAAAAAGTTCAATTTTTTGCACCTAAATTACCACTTAAAGGCAAATAGTTGCAAAACAAGTCTAACTGACTAGTGATGTTTACTGCAAAGTAGTATTTATTTTTAATTATTAAAAATTATATCATAATTGTTATAATAAATATAATATAAAATCCTTATCAATTATTATAATGAATATTAATAATTATTATTCATTTATTGTCAATATATATTATTATAATTATCATCATAATTATTAAAAATAAAAAAAAAAACAAGTCATTCTTCCAATTGGTTGGATTTTTATTAGAATACCTAGATCTGTCTTGGAACAAGATGTAGAGAATCCCAAGGAGTTTTGAGAAAAAGAAGCTCAAGGTCACACAGCTAATCGAAGGTGAAGCTGATAAAAGGCTGGCAAATTAGGAAAGCTTGAGAGAACTGGATTTTTTAGCCTAGAGAGGCTGACGAATAGAGAAGGGATAAGCTATTAACAATTTCCAAGTATATAACTCACAGGACGAGCTCACAGAAGGCAATGATTGCCCAACACTAACGTACACTAATTCTGCTTGTGAAACTCTGCCTGTTTCTAGTGTTCTGGGTTTATGTAGGAAGCAAAGGATACATTTCCGCCCTGGAGAGGATTCTAATTTGAAAGGCGAAAAGGCAGCCCTACAAGCAGTGATGCTTCCACTGCACATGTCACTGCAGAGCCATTAAGAAAGCTTGAGCACACATATACACAAATACTCTAGTGCAGAGAAGGTGCCCTGGATGGGCAGGAGTTGGTAGGTTCCCAGGCCAGGCTGAGCATACTCAGGAGGGATTTGCTGTGAAGGGGCCTGTTGAATCGAGGAGGATAGAGTTCCTCTCTCTTTCGCTACTCCTTTTTGCAAGCCTATGGACTCTGTGACTATGACTCAGCTGCCTTCACACCCCAGAACGTTCCCTGCCAGGCTGGCCCCCTTCTCCCATGGGGAGGCCCTTCCCAGGCCTCCTTTTAGGGGTTGGGCCCAAGCTGGCCATGCTTCCTTCTCCTCCCAGCTGGGCCTCCGATTGTCTGGCTTTGTCCCTGCATCCTCTTTGCCCTTTCCCCCTCCAATATGCCCTTTCACTGTGAGAACATAATCTCCTGAGGACAAGGACTGGTTTTTCTTTCTTTCTTTCTTTCTTTTTTTTTTTTTTTTTTTTTTTTTTTTCTTTTTTTTTTTTGTATTTTCATTTATTTTTTGCCCAGGCAATTGAGGTTAAGTGACTCACCTAAGGTTATACAACTAGTAAGTGCTAACTGTCTGAGGCCAGATCCGAATGTAGGTCCTCCTGACTTCAGGACTGGCGCTCGCTCCATCCACTGCTCCTTTTCTTATATTTTTATCCCCAGCATTTGGTACAGAGCTATAGAGAGGCCTGCCTGCCTATTTATTTCTAGAATGAGTAACATGTCACCATAAAACAGTTTATCCAAAAGGCCTGGAAATAAATGGGGGAAGCTACTGGATGCTAGAAATCTGGAGCAAGTGAGGAGACAAAGTGGAAGTTACTGGGTAATGTGGGGTCCAGGTGACCCCACATCCTTATGTTCCTCCTTATCCCTTCTTCATTATTCACTCATGTTCACCTTCTCCACCTTTCCCAGCCAGGAACAGCAGCATCCCTCCTTCCATCTGCTGAGCAGATCTTCCTCTTTTTCTTTAAAACACAGCTTAACTCTTAATGCCTTTATTAAGTACTCCCAAATTAACCACACCTGGCTCCCACGACGACTCCAACAGTACCAGAAGCATCTGTGTATAGCTAAAATTTGCTGTGCATGGTACAGACATATGGTGAGACTTTTTTTATCCCTTTAAATTTTTATTTGTCCTCTCCCCCTTATTAAATTTTTTGAAGGTATGTATGTTGTCTACTCTTCTTTTAGATCCCCATAATTAAAGCCATAAACAAACATTTCCTAAGCACTTATGTGTCCAACATTGTACATATAGAGAGTATATTAAGTGGGAAATGCCCCATATGCCATGTTCTGGGCATCGAGTCTCACTGACAAACCAAACAGCCTGACAGAGAAAGCGATCAGAAGTCAGGACACGATGGGCTGTCACTGAGAAAAGGACAGGACACTTAAGGTTTCAGCATTCTGGTCACTACCTCATCAATTTTGAGAAGCACCAAGAAAATACCGAAAGGCAGAAGATCATCCAGAGCAGTGTGAATTCATTTCAGCATTTTGTTTTTCAAGCCCACACTTCAGCTCCCCTACCCAGTCTTACTAATCTCTAATGTGGTCTGGTCCTTTTCTTCTCATGGCACAGTGCACATGATCACCTGATTTTCTTTTTCTTTTTTTTTTTTTTTTTCTTTTTTTTTTTTTTTTTTTTTTTTTTTTTGTTAAATTATAGCTTTTTATTGACAAAACATATGCATGGGTAATTTTTCAACATTGACCCTTGCAAACACTTCTGTTCCAACTTTTCCCTTCTTTCCCTCCACCCCCTTCCCTAGATGACAGGCAGTCTCATACATGTTAAACATATTAAGTATATGTTAAATACAATATATGTGTACATATTTATACAGTTCTCTTGTTGCACAAGAAAAATCAGATTTAGAAAGGTAAAAATAACCTGGGAAGAAAGACAAAAATGCAAGCAAACAATAACAAAAAGAGGATCATTAGCTTTTCTTTAGCATGTGTGCCCCTCAAACAGAGATCTGGCCAATCTAGGCCCCAAGTCCACCTTGTTAGCTTGCTCACATAAAGAAGGATTTGTTTCTGAGGATGGAGGGGGCCCTAGGCAGGAATCTAAAATGGGACTGAAAAGGATGGAGGAAGGGGGCTAAAAAGAGACTAAAAAGGAGAAATAAGAAAGAGAGTGAATATCAGCTGTGGTCCAAGATAAGCCTTCTCAGCAAGTTGTCACAGTCTGAGTTGAGGTACTCACCTGTCCAGCAGGTATATGTCCAGGCCACCAGGCGATCGCTGGCTCCCTCATCCCACCTTCAAAAGTGGTTTGTTTCCCACATAGGAAGGGCCCATTACTGCCCCCTGGCCAAGAAAATTCAAAAATCACTTAAGTGGGAGGATCCAGACCAGTGGTTTCCTCCGCTCCTCAGTCTTTTCTGCCCATGTCTAACCAGTGGCCAAGGCTTGTTAGGTCTTCTCCCCCACACACACTTCTTCTTGCATCCAGCCCTTTTTTCTCCACCCACACAAGGCCTGCCCTGGCTCAGTGTAGAGGCAAAGAAGACCAAGGATAGAGCCGTGGTTGTAGTGGGGCCACCAGGAACGTGAATTTACAATGAGGCTTCTAACTGGTCTCCTTGTTTCCCCAGTCCATCCTCCACTCAGCTGCCAAAGGGATTTTCCTAAAATATAAATCTGATCATATCACTTCCTATTCTATCAACTCCAGCAGCTTCCTATTGACTCTAGGATCAAATATAATTTCATTTTTACCTCATTCTTCTTAAATGTCTATTTTCATTTAATACCACAGTACATTAATATAACTTTTAAATTATCTACATGCTATATGCTCAAAAATTCTTTTACTGAAAAGTGTATGAGATCAGAAGACATCAAGGATGACCCAATATAACTGCCCCCTTCACCTCCTTGTTCCTCCCCACCCCAAAAACCCAAATGAATAAAGGAACTAATCAAAGGAAGCCAAAATTAGGCTTCTAGGTAGACAAAATCCAGGATTTCTAGAATTGGGCTCTCTAAGATATAGTCACTATTTGTTAGGAGGAAGAGGGATAATCAAGCCATCACTCAAATCACTTAAGACAAATACTTTGACAAATGTTGGTATTAATTGAGAAAACATTGAAAGGAACAGTTAATAGAAAGGATGTCTATAGACTTGTTTGTTGAGAAAATATTTACCAAATCCTCATTTTTCTATAATTGCGGCAATCCTGATTCAAAAGAAGTTTTAGGAAAAAGATAAGGAAATACCATTTTACCCAGAATGTACTGCCCTTAAGAATGCTCTAAGGATCTCCTCCAGTTTCTAAAGTTTATGGTGGAATGAATGATGGTCCCAAGGGACAGCAGAGCTTGAAAAGCTTAAGAAAGAATGCCCATGGTAGATCATTAAGAGATATCTGAATTGTTAGCAGTGGGAAGTAGGAACATCTGAGGCTGATGTCGCAGAGGACAGTCACATTCCCGTAGGAAGCATCCCCTGCTAGCATCCCCCACCCCCAGACTATGGGTCTTGCCCAAGGTAGTTTTTAGAATAGACTTTGGAGCATATCATCTAAAAATTAAAAATCTAAGGGTATGATCCCATTGATAGATATAAAGTCATGGGGAGGCTTAACATGAGACGCTTACCTTGAATGGGAGCAGAAATGAGAGCAGCTCCATTATCAGATGTGAAAAACACAAATGTGTTCTCTTGGATACCCAGGTCCTGAAGGAGTTTCAGTATTTTCCCAATGCAATCATCAATTTCACGAACAGCATCTCCATATCTACAGGAAAAGGGTAGTTGCAAACTTTGATTAACTCAGGGCCATCACCAGTTCAACAACTAAAATCACATTATGTACTAACCCTGTGGCTTTAATGAAATAGATTGGCCAAGGTCACTACCTCTTTTTCTTTTGTAAGGGGACAAAACAAAGCTGCATAAGTTCAAGGTCATATAGCTAATCAAAGGTAAAGCCAAAACTACTGTTAATCTTCCAGCAGACCAGATGAGAAATACTTCCACAATTTTCTGCCATTATAAAAATAACAAACACAAAATTTTATGTGACTTACCGCCCTCTTTGACTGGTACCCAGGAAAGATTTTGAAGCATACACAGGTGCGTGGGTGGCATCAACAGCCCAATAGAGAAAAAAGGGCTGTTGGTGGGCCTGCTGCTTAATAAAATCCACTGCTTCCTGTAAATAAAAATGAATCTGTTCCCTGCCATTGGAGGTAAAATACCCATCACTGCAGCCATTGAATGGCCCACCCCACACTCAGCTTTCCAATACCTGTAAGTAGATCTGAGTTAGATTAGCCTCTCCTGTCTTGAGATTAATGGGGAAATCTTCAAAGAATCTGAAAGTAACATAAAATAATAAAAGTCAGCAGACCCAGAATGGGAGAATGTCTTTCCTCCCTGAATTTTGTGATTAAGTAAAAGTAAGAAAATGTATAGATTATGCAACATATTTTAAAAACACAGCAGAACAGGGCTGTATAGGCAACAAAAATTTAGACATTTTGAGGGAACAATTTATATCATTAAGAGATTAAAACACCTTCATACCCTTGATCTTTGATTAGGTGATGACAGGTAAGAACAGATGATTTCACTGCTATGCAGGCTTTGGGCACCCCCCACCAATTGATTAGATCGACTCTTTCTAGGCTCTGATGTCCCAACACCTCAGAGTGGGGCTTACTTGCTCTGTGTGGTCTCTGCAAAGAGATTCTAATTGTTGCCTCTGATAATTATGCAAGTTAAAAGTGTCCCAGAATGAATGTTAATTCACTGACTCACAGAAGAGAGAGATATAGATTATTAAATGAGAAGAATGAGGAGTCTAAACTGAATGGACTACTTTAACAGAATAAGCAGTTTAAAACCCCCATTGCATGTTGCTTCCTGGAAAAGGTGAGAAGCAATGTAAATGGAGAAAGAAAAAACTCCATTACCTGCCTACCATCTCCCAATTCCTGTAAACAGGAATGTTGGGCCTAGCCTTGTTGTCATAAGGTCCAAAATGACAGTTGGGGGCTCCAAACCACTCATCAAATCCATGCTTCAAGGGGTGAAACTGGGGCCTGTGACCCAAATGCCTAGAAACAAGAATCCAAGCCATTTTAGGAACTCACAAAATATATCTCACCCAAATACTGTATGTATAATAACAATTTTAAAAGGTCTCAAATTATATCAAAATTACATAAAATTATATCATTAACAATCTGACAATTAGAAACTCTCTAGATGTCAAACTCATAACCGCTTCCATGACCTTAACTCCTCAAATATCATCCCATGTACCTTTGCTTCCTTCTCACCCAAAACCCAGGCTACCAGAAGAGGACAAAGTAAGTTTAAACTATGACTTTCCAATAATTCTGGGGGTTTTCCTTTGGTCTGCTAATATTAACAGTGACAACAAACATTTATATAGCACTTTAGGAAAAAATCTTTTCCTGATAAGGTTTCTTGGAGCTCCAATAATCTCTTCTTTCAACTTTGGACAGTCACTACTCAAGAGATAGCCCCCAAAGGTCATAACAGGTTTAGGTGGGCACATTAAGCTTATGTGCCCAAGCTTTATCATGGATGCAGCACGACTTCACGTAACAGACTGGAACAGCTCCAGGATCTGCTAACTATGTACTTATAATTTCCCCCAAAGCCCTGTATTATTTATGTAGATTTGAGTGATTAGAAGATAAAACGGGCAAAGTGCCCACTTTGGTGATAACTGTGAAATCTGTTCCAAAGAACGAAGATCATCTGCTTGGAGTCAAGAGAGAGAGGGGGGATTTCCAGTTTGCAAACCCCCAGCACACATTGGAGGCGTCAATCTAAGCTGTGGAGAACTTCCTGCCAGGTTCTGTTCCTCCCGAGTTTTGTCAAGCCTTCTTCCTCCCTTTGGGGAGCAGCTAATCTCTGACTCCTCCAGCCAGGGGAAAGCCCAGAGAGCAGGAGCAGCAAAGATTCCATCTGAGCCCACTCTACACAGCATGCACCCCCCATTAATCCACTGTCCTTGAGATCCCCACAGATACCCCAACCTCAGGGGAGATCTAGTCTCACAACCCAAAGAGCAGATACTTCAAGACAATAATATTGATACCAACAGCTGCCATTTACACAGCTTTGTAAAGCTGGTAGAGTGGGTAACGTGCTCTCTCTCACTGGTATCTCACAGCTGCACTGTAAGGCAGGTGCAAACTGGAGGCATATTGACCGAGTGATTGGAGAGCTCTATCTCTGGACTTTAGAGAAGTCATTTAACTTTCCTAGGCTTCAATTTCTCCAGCTACAAGAAGGAGTTCTCTAAGATCCAGTTCTAAAATGAAGTGGATTGTTTTCTGAGGACTCTGGAGCTATGTCTTCTCAATCTTCATGCTTCATATTCATGGGAAAAGAAGAATTTGACTCCATCTATTTCATTACTTCATCCCCTCAGAGCTATCCTTTAAACTGCTATGTATTTTCTCATAGGAATACTCTCTGTTGGACCCAAGTATTGCCATGTTCTCTCTATACAATCCAATCCAACCCATTAATTTCTGGACTGGAGGGGGATGGTGGTAGAGTCATTTTGGTTCATACTCAACTCACTAGGATGCATTCTGGCTTAGAATTAAAATAAACAATCTTTCCTTAATGTAATTACAGAATTAGAAAGTTACTTGTAAGCAAAACTATCAAGTTCTATTCCTTCTAAAATGGCAATAATAATGATGATGGTAATAATAACATACTTCTGCAAAACCCTCAATGCTTTAAGTTTTTGTCTAAGTATCAAAACAACTTTGTGAGGCTGGTAGGATGGGTATTACTGTCACTTTTTTATAGATCAGAAATTAAAAAGGAGACTTGCCTGACTGTCTCATCTAAACCTGCTGCCAGTCAGGTAGAGTCATTGAGCCGACAGAGAGCTGGCAGTGGAGTCAGGAAGAACTGAATTCAAAGTTTGCCTCAGATACTCAATAAGCTGCGTAATGCCGGACAAGCCCATCTCTTGACTTGGTCTCCTCATTTGTAAAATAGGGCTTTCCGTAGCCAATAAGATAGTATAGGTAAAGTGCTCTGCAAACAGTAAAGTGCTATATAAATGCCAGCTGGAGGTGTCTAACTTTGGACCCCAGCCGAACCAGATTAAAATGCACTTGGGAATTTCTTAACAGAAAAAACTCCCAGAAAATGTCAATGTGTGGTTTTCAAAGTCAGTTAGGGGACAGAAGGTCCCCTATTTGCCCCACAGGATAAAGAGGTTGGGCCAGAAGCTCTCTTGAGGATGTGCTCCCCAAGTGCCTGTGACCAAGGAGATCTCGCCAGGAGTTGTAGTCACTCTCTGCTAGCTTTTCTCTGCATATCTGCTTAATTACGTTTGAACTTTGGGCCTATTTTTTGCACAGACCCTACCCTCTGGAAGCAATATTTCTGTAACTCTGACCCTGAGGCCCAAGCTTTCCTGGAACTATCTTGAAGCTGGTTCTTTCAGAATCCAGGCCTTAAGCTCTGGAGAAATTTATCCCCTTATCTCTGAACTTCTGCTTTAGGGCTCAAGCCACTTGGCTGGGCTCGAGACCATCTCACATCTCCATTCCAGCTCTTCCCTGGTCACCAGTCCCTGGAGGCCCTGTCTTCTTCTATTAGAATTAAGATTCCCTGAGAGCTGGGGAGTCTCTCTCCTATTTCTCTCTTCTCAAATTTGTAAAAGAAAGAAATATCTTGTATTTCTCTTTTACTACTTTCATAGTATATCTCTCCACCACGTTTGTCAGTATCTAACAAATAGTAACTGCTCAATTCTTCCCTTATTTCATTTACTGTATCTCCCCCCCATCTTTTTGAGTGGTTCTGTGCACAAAAATGCAAGGTACCTGATTTCTAGAAAGCTATTCCCCAATCATCCCTCTCCCTGTGCAGAAGATTTTGATCTGCTAGTATTTCCTCTTGTTTCTAATAATTTAGATGTAGATTTTGGCCTGTTTTCTCTCCATTCAGTTTTGGCGTTGGTACATCTGAATAAACTAATCAATATGAACCCAGATTCACATGTGTTTCATTACAGACCCGCTCATTCAGCACTATGAGACACACCAGAGACCCGGGGCCACCCTGCTGCCTGTTAACTGTTCCTGATTAGATCAGTCACTCTTCTGTGTGCCAACCCATTCCTGGTGCTAATTCTGGCCCCTTTTTCTCAGCTTGCTATTTACTCAGCTTTTTCTCCACTTTTTCTACGACACAGATTAGCCTGGAAGCCTGATGAGGCTTGATTCCATCAGACAAAGTCTTTCCAAGGTCCCCAATGGGTTTTCCCCTCGCCTCCACACTAGTCATCATTTTGAAGCTGATTGGCCTGGCATGGGCAGCTTCCTCATCCAACTGAAGGATCAAGAAACCGGCTTTTCTCAGTCACTAGGGAGCCTCCTGACAACTAGGATTTTCCAAATAGAAACTTCTGGTGTCCTTTGCTCATTTTTAATCACCATCATCAGACAGTCAGGGAGCAGCTGCTCTATACGAGGGTTCTGTGCTCAACGGCAGAAAGGATATGAGGCAATACAAGACTCAACCCCTGCCCTCACAGAACTTACACAGACTGTATGGGGAGACCAAAACTAAGGAGATCAATAACAACACAAGGCAGGATAGAGAACTTCTAATAGATGGCACAGGCCACAGATGATCAGAAGACACAGCAGTCATTAGAAGAGGAAGGCTTCTCAGGGAAGGTAGATCTGGAGTTGGGCCTTTGGACAAGAGTTGAGGAACAGATAGAGGAGGTGGACAACAAAGAAAGAAGGAGGTCATTACAGATGCTCAAGCCTGCTCACTCTTATTTCTATAAATACTTTCACTACCTTAATAGGATTCTAAGACTAAGGAATATTTTAGGGTTAAATAATCAGATATGTAGCATGGACGTTCAGGTGCCTCAGAATTCTGGGATATTGTCACGAGGCCAGCGATATTGTTGGGTTATTGCAAAACTTCCTGATCCAAAAGATCAAGATGATAGCCAATCATGGGTTCAGAAGATCTTGAGGACTCAGGGAAAAGATAGACTTTTGGGTGTGAGCAATGTAGGGATTTATTCATTTCCTTTATTAATTAATTTCATTTACTTATCTTTAAATGTAGAATATCATAGCAAATCTCTTCCCAATTCCTACCCTATTAACGTACTCCTACTAGTTATTCCTGCTAACCCTCCCCAAAGCAGGTTTCCAAATCCAAAAACAATCCTTTGATATATATATTCCTAGTCCATTAAAAGAACTTCTCACATTAGTTGTTTCAAAAGTGGGCTTCTCTTTCTGCATTTCAAGTTCTTCATCTCTTCAAGTGGTCAAAGCAGATATTTAACCTTCATTCTTTTGGATTTGTGATTTGTCACCAATCAGAATGAGTTCTAAAGTCTTTCAGAGCTGGGGTTTTTTCCTATGGGGTTATCATTTCATAAACTTCTAAATCAGTTTACTTCATTCTACACCAGCTCACTGAGGATTTCTTGTTTCTTGATTTTGTGGGGGGAGAGGGGAGTCTCTCCCTTTTCCAAGGGAGCCTGGACTGAAGTCGGCAGGCTGCTCTGAACACAATTCAGGGGAAACTGAGGCAGAGAGGAGGTCACAGATGCCAATTTCAGCCTGGCTGAATATCTGCTTCCTGGGGACTTAAGGGCACAGGAGAGAGGGCCAGTAGCAGACAATACCATTTTCCCCCTTTATTGCCATTCTTCACTAACTGTAAACACCACACTTTCCTCAGAGGGTGCGATAACATCCCTAAAATGCAATAATACAAGGTGAGGAGGGAACAGATAAGAAGGCAGAGCTGGCAGGTTACACGGCACTTTTACAGGCATAATAGGTGTTCCACTAAAGTCCCCTCAGTGAGAAGGCCATTTCCCTCTGGTGGACATTTTACTCCAGATCAGTTATTTGTGCCCCAGGTTGGCCTGAGCTCTTTGTGGCAACCTTGCCCTCCCACAGCCCAGACAACTCCAGTTCCAGCCCTGGTACCTTCTACCAAGCTGCAGAGGCTTCGGGCATGCAAGGCTGGGCTGTGTGACTACTGTCCGAGGAGCAGCCTCGACCCGCATCATCAGAGAGGGGGCACTGCGTAACAATTCATAAAGACTGTCTACTAAAACAAGAGGATTATTTACTGTCTTCTGAGAGAAAGTATTCACAACAATGACAACACTGCAGAACCTTGCAGTTTTAACAAAAGTATGTATTTATATAAAGAGTACATTTGGAGCAAGGTCCCCAGAGGTAGAGATAGGAGGCCACATGGGCTAGACCAGGCCAATACCCCCAACCACCCTAACCACCATTTCCCTTCAGGCCCTGAGAGGGGACCGCTTCAGACCCTGAGTCCAAGAGCCTTGGGGATAAGCCCTGGACCATCATCCTAGGAAGCATCCAAAAAGCTCCAAAAAGGGCTATAGCCACTGAAGACCCAGAGAGAAAGTTCTTGTAGCCAAAATCCCTGATTCCATCCAATCTTTCAACAACAGAAACTGACTTGATTTTTTATCAGTAAAAATGAGATTGAGGAGGAGACTTTAGCGTCTGCTAATCTGATCCCTAAGGCCTGTGGCACTTTCCACAGAACTTGGAGCTGAAACCTTTCATATGCATTAGAATATGAGGGCTTGGAGAGCAAAGGTTTTGGTTCTATTTGTATTCCCAGAGCTTTGTACACAGTATGAGCTTAATTAATGCTTCATTCACTCAACCAGACCAAAATAGTTACAGTACTGTTCATATTCTAAACCACAAAGCAATTTTTTTCATCCTACAACACTGGATTTGTTCCATTACCAAGTCTTGTGACCTCTACTCACAGATTTTTTCTCCTCAAAGCATTTAGATGTCAGATTTTATCTGGGTTAAAACATAAAGTTTTTCCATTTCCAACCTAACAAATTTTCCTTGTTAGGAAATTTTAGTAATGATTGCTTGGAAAAAGTCTACATCTTGGCCGAACGGTACATACCAAAAATGGGGAGGGGGGGTGAGAGGGGAAACTCAAGCCAAACTTACCACTTGCCAACAATCTTATTGACATAGCCTGCTTTCTTCAGCAGCTCAGGAAGGAGGAACTCCGAATCTGGGATTCCTCCGACTATTTCCTGAGGTGTATAAGCTGGGGAGAACAAAATGGCTTTGTATTCTTATTTGCACCAACAGGGAAGTCACAAAATCATGTGGTCCTTCAGAAATGTTATTTTGATTGAAAACAAATCTGAAAACTGGGCTCTCTGGACACATCATTAAAGCAACAGGAAAACATGAGGCACCTTATGAGCAGCCCCTCTCCAACCAAGTGCCATAAAAATGGGCTGGAAACCGGTGCTCCCCAAAGGGCACCTCTGACACATGCTGCAACTGGGGGGTTCCTCAGCGCTTCCAGAGTGAGCTGCCAGCCCCCATTCTGCACTTCCTTCTCCCTCCCTGACCATTCCTTTAAATCCTCACAGGATCCTCTTCCTCCTCCCATTCCTAACAGCAGGTGGGCCTTCTCCAGGGGGTCTTGGTCCTGGGCTCTCCTCCCTCCTTCACGGTTTCACGTGGTTGAACAGGTTCATTAGCCTCCTTTCTACAGTCATCTGGCTGTGTGTGTGTAATGGTGAGGAAGGAATGTCCCCTGAAGCTTCTCTAAATACTTCTAGTCTCCTAACATGAGGGAGTTAAGTCTCTTGCTAAAACTTTTTTCTCCTATTTCAAGGGAAACAAACAAATAAACCTGTCTAAATTCTGTCTCCTTAAGCTCAGCCCACTACCACGGACTGGTTTCCCCTCTGTTGGATTCTTCCACTGCTCCTACAACCCAACTAGGCCTCCCTGGCAAAGCCTTTAGAAGCTCCCAGGCCACTCCCTGAGGCTGCAGGGTTCCCGCTGCCCTGCTCCGAGGCAAACCTCTGAGCTCCCTGGCCCTCAGCCCATACTGTCCTTATGCACGTTTTATTGCATATTCTAGTTCTCTGTCTCCGTGTCCCACTGCTCCTATGAGGTTCTATGGGAAGGAGCCTCATCTTAGCCCCTCCTCATTCCCCCTCATGCCTGGCAGCCATTAGGCCTCCACCTGAGAGGCTCTGATTGACAGCCCACCCTTGGGACACTGAGCAGAAAAGAATGCATCCCAAGGATGGATGGAACAGGACCCCAGCAGCAGAAAAGCAGCACATAAAAAGCCAAAAAATACTGTTCAGGAACAGTGATTAGCGCCTGTCAGATCCCTGCCTTATCCTGCCACAACAGGTTTCATTCTGAGTCAATAAGGATGTCAACTGACCTGAGCAGCAGTAGGGGCAGCACATTTCAGTGCAAAGAGGCTGGGCTTAATGCTCTGTCTCTTCAGCAGGTGGATGGGGGTGGGTGGGATGCTCTTTTTAGTGCAATGTTTTAAACTCCAAGTTGGCAAAGTCGCATCTATCTCAATTTCTCCCAAATACATATTCAGCCAGAAAAATCATGTAGATAAATAACAGTTTAGATGGACCCCTCTTTTCTCTCCACCTCCACCCTTCTTTCTGAAAAGATAGCCCAACCCATCTTTTGGTCAAGCTCTTAATACTCTCTGCAAAGCTATTTGACAAAAAAACAAACAAACAAAACAAAAAACCCCAAACTAAAGGCCAGGAGGGATTTCTGAAGGATAAGAGAAGAACAAAATCCATACCATTTCGGGCATGTGCATTGGTTGTATAGAATCCATTGCGGATGGGAAGGCGGCCAGTGAGCAGTGCTGCTCTTGCTAGAGAAAAACAGAAAGAAAGACAATAAGAAATGATTTAATAGCATAACTTACATGGAAATGTCTTGTATGACTACACACGTAACCCATGTCAAATTGGGGGGGGGGGAGGGAGGGAAGGAGGAATTTTGAAAGTTATAATTTTGAAAAACATGTTAAATTTTTTTTGACATGTAATTAGAAAAAATTGGAGAAAAAAAATACAATCAGATTGGAATAAAGTAACTGATATTGGGGGAAAAAAAGAAATGGTTTAATGGGAACAGAAAATTGGATATGAAGTGGTTAATGCAGAAATGCTTTTCATGACTTCATGTATGTAATGGGTATCGTATTTTTTGCCTTTTCAATGGGTGGAAGTCAGGATGGAGAGAGAGAGAGAATTCAGAATTGAAAATAAAAATAAGATTTAGAAAATAAAATGGCATGAAGGCATCTACTGCAAGATCCTGAATAGCTTATCACTCAGTCGGTGAAAGCCACCAAACTTCCCTTGCAAGGCTTATGAGACTTGGAGGTAGCTCTCAAAACTACCCTTCCAACCCTCCAGGGGCAGGAATATTTTCCACTTTCCTCTTTTCTTCAGTGATCATAACATTCTATGAGGGATGCAGAGTAAGTTCTTATCAGGAAGAGATTAGAGGCTTATGCTCTCAATAATCTCTAAGAATCATGATGATAATGATAAATGCCACCTGATGTTTAGTGATTAAAAGTCTGCACAGCGCTTTATATACATTCCCTGACTTGTTCCTCACAAGAGCTCAACGAGATAGATGGTATTAGCATGATTTTACACATGAGAAAATGGGAGGCTCAGAATTTAAGTGGCTTGGTTACACAGTTATTAAAAGTGTCAAGGAACTTGGATCTTTCCTGTACTTGCAGTCCAGGGCTCTTTCCACTAGACTAATTGTAGTCCGTGTAAATGCAGGAACACTAGTTTTTTGCAGCACAGTAGAATACATGGTGGCTATTGCAACAGACCCGAGGCCCTAGAACCCCAGGGATCAGAAGAGGAAGGGAAGTGTAAGAGCTCTCCGAGCTACCCAGGGGTCATTCTGGGGTGTGAGGGGTCATTCTCTGTCCCCAAAGGACAGAGCTTCCATTCCCAGGCCCGGGAGATCCCCACCCTATGACCCTGGGGCAGGACAAACTCAAGTCTACTTACAAGGAGAGCAGAGGGGGTTGGCAGTGTAGAAGTTAGGGAAAAGCATCCCTTCGGCAGCCATTTGGTCCAGATGAGGGGTCTCTTTAGAAGGCTCTCCAAACACCCCCAGGTCACCCCAGCCCATCTGCAGGGAGAAGGTGGCAACACAAAGGCAGGTGAGCAATTCATCCCTTCCCCCAAGACTGTGTGACCTCTGGGCGGCCAGCTTGCTCACTGCCACACTTTTATCAGCTCCTCACACAGTCCTCACTCTTGCAGGTTAGTAGCACTTAACTTTTTGCAACAGATGCCAGTGCCAACCTCTCAATTTTCTCAACCCTCACATTCTAATCTTAGAAATGTTTCACTCAATTTCTGATTGATCTTCCATTGGCTGAAGGCCCACTCAGTCTCTAACAAGGCTGATCTATATTAAAAAAAAAAAAATCAAAACCAACCCTCTGAATGTTGAAAACTTTGCATATACTTTGAAAATAAAAAGCTTTAAAAATAAAATAAAAATAAATAAAATTTTAAAATCATTTAAAAAGAGCTGGCTATGCATTTCAGAGGGTTGGCTTTCAAAAAGATTTGGAGCTACAAAGAAGGGCAAGACAGTTGTGCCCACACAGAGTTCATAGTCTCATGGTTATCTAAATGTGTACTCATGTTTTAAATGACTCCAGGACTCCAGGAAAGCGCTTTTCTTCTAATCTGTTTTGTACAGGCACAAGCAATGTTCCCTTGGCTCTGAGGAGATCGCCCACCTGTGGCCACTCTGGCATCCGCCCTGGTCCATTTTCTGCCTCTGGGATGCCTTCTTTCCAAAGACGGAACCCTACTTCTTGTAGGATGGAATCTTGGTTAGAATTCTGACCAAGCTAGGAACAGGCTCTCTGGCAGCTATAGAACAGTGCAGCAAAGGGCAAGTACGTCAAGGAAACGAAAGAAAGAGGAAACAAGTCATTTGAAATGAATAAGAAAGAGAAGTGAAAGAAAAGCAACCGTAAGCCCACATGGACAAATATTTTATAATGCACGTTTTAAAAGTAAGGAGCAGGAAGTCCCTGACCCAGAATCTCTCTAGGATGTCAGAACAGACACAATTCTGAGGCCGATGTTATCCAGAAGGGAAAAGTAATCCATTCCTGGCTGGCCAAAAGCTTTTCTCCCAGGCTGCTTCGGCATTTTAGGATTTTTTTCTTTGAACCCAATAATCCATAAAATTAATTAAGACATTAGGGGACTAGTTCTGTCATATTTTCATAATTTGCTTTTAAGAAAAATCAAATGTGTTAGGACACCTCTCTCTATATATGTATAGTGTGTGGTGCGCTCTCTTTATTTATCTGGTGCTTAGGCTTCCTTTCTACATAATGTCTTCCCCAACTTTTTTGAATTTTATGTTTTGAGGAAATTGTTAACTAGAACAATAAGTAACCTGAAACACCCATGGGAATCTTCATATAGCCCCTACAAACATTGGAGGCAGACTGGTAGACAAAGGTGGGGTCCTCTTATTTTCTAGGGTAACAGTCTCTACATTTTTTGGCTCCTATATTGCTGTCAAAATTTTTTTTTTGAGCATGGCTTTCCCAAAATGGGTATGTTTACTTATCTGTAGATTATATACATGAACTTTGTACTAATATTTATGTACATCATAAAATTTACACAAAAATAAAAGAAATTAAAAATTAAAAAGAATGAAATAAGGATGAAGTAATGTTTGATCCTAGAAGCAAAAGGAAGCTATTGGAGGTTATTGAGAATTGACAAGATTGGATTTGAGCTTATCTAAATTGCTTGAAGGCAGCTAGGTAGCCCAGGGATAGAATACTGGGTCTGGAGGCAGGAATCCCTGAGTTCAAATTCGGCCTCATTCACTTATTAACTGTGTGATCCTGGACAAGTCACTTAACCATCATTTGCCTTATTCTACTAGAGAAGGAAATGAAAGGCCCCTCTAGTATCTTTGCCAAGAAAACCCCAAGGATAGTATGGGTGAACTACAAATTCCCTGGGGAGCTATGTGGAGAATGGTCAGGTAACTGAAGGTGAGAGACCGTCCCAATTACTGTAGTAACCCAAATGAAAGGTGATAAGGGCCTGAACCAGCATGCTGGTTGTGTGATGGAAAGAAGGGAGCAGACAGATGTGGGTGAAGAGAATAGATAAGATCCAGCCCAAGTGAACGTGCTGGCTGGGGGAGTTTTTGAGCATGGGTGACTGAGAGTCTGCTCCATCCCTACACAGAGCAGGGATACATGGTAAGCACTGGTCCTGGGAGCCAGAAGCGAAGGGTCTGAGCCCCAGGTAGATGGTCTGTTTGTCTCAGTTTCCTCAACTATCAAATGGGAATAATAATAGAAACCACCTTGAAGGATAGTTGAGGATCAAGTGAAATAATATTTGTAGCACAGTGAAGAGTTAGGGAAGAATGTGGGCTGGAGACAAGCTCTATCACTGGGATCTGAGGCATGCTAGAGTGTACCCATCTGCCCCATCCCAACTTTGGTGACTACCCTTCTAGAATTTCTCAATGTACCTTCTGTCCTCATTCTAGATGCAGAGTGCTAGGTGAAATGAAATGAAGACTATTTGCTTTAAGTAGATACTTAAGGAGGTGGGGGGAAGCGGAGTTTTTCCTCAATGTAATTAAACTAAAGGATAATATCACATTAGATTTATGCCAAAGCTTTTATAGAGTTCCAACTACCTACTCAGCTGGGGGTTCGAGACTTGCCAGTTCAGATTTAAAACTGAAGCCCAGAGCAGGATCCTGTCCATGTCACAATATAAAGAACTATCTGGAGACAGTGGAATCTCTGCCTAGAAGGCCCAGCCATCTCCTCCAGTTGCCTTAGGTAAGAATGCATGCTGGGGAACAACTCGCCTTATCTCATGAGAAATGGATATGTCACATCAGTCTTCTCTTCACTTTCTTACATAACCAGATCTTCTAGTTTCTTCCTTTTCCCCTTCTCTAGATTTATCTCCAGATCCCCCGCCCTGTCTACTTTCTCCACTCCGGCCTATGCCCAGAAGGCAGCAGGCTATCATAGATCCCTGGTTGAAAGAAACTTCAAAGACCAACCAGCTATCCAGTTCCCTCATTTAACAGAAGAGGAAACTGAGACCCAAACAAGGAAAAGGATAGAGAGTGAGCAGGAAGATGTGGATTCAAGCACCCAGCTCTATCACTGAGTCCAAGAGAACTTGATTCTTTCTGAGCCTCAGTTCCCTTATATGCAAACTAAGAAAGTTGGATTAAAAATACTATAAATGAACTAAGAATTAGTAAGCATTTCGTGTGTATTATGTGAGGTGCCGGGGAAACAAAGGCAAACGCCCTCAAGGAGCCTTCTGAGGCACATAACACAGGGGCAGGTAAGGACAAGACATGCAACTGTACATTTTATTGTGTTTGATTCTCCACTGCTTTCCAGGCTTGAAATCTAGGATGCTACAATGTTCCTGTCTCTGCAACAGAGCAGGTATGTGCTGAACACTGGTCTGGGAGGCCAGGCTCTGCCTTTTAGTATGGACGTTTAAGTCAGTAGAGGCTTTGTTTGCTTCAGTTTCTTCAATTGTCAAATGGAGATAATAATAGTACCTATCTCAGAGAATCGTTGAGGATCAAATCATAAATATTGGTAAAAGGCCTTAGCACAGTGCCTGGTACATAGAAAGCACTATAAAACAATTATTTTCCTCTCTTTTCCCCTTTTCTCTGGGACTCAGTTCTGTATTCCTCAATGGAAAAATAAAGGGATGGAATTAGATGATCTTTAGCTCTTAAACACTATTATCTTCCATGGACTAGTTATTTAATTTTTCCAACCTCACTTTATTCATCTGTCAAATGGGGATAATAATACACTAGATATCTCATTACTATAGTCAGGAGAAGGGTTTTGTAAACCTCTATTCTTTCACTCAAACAACAACTATTTTACTCAGGACTAGAGAATGAATTATGCAAAATGCTGGGGGAGAGTCTGGATAAACTGCTAGCCTTTGCTGTTTACATAGATAAAAAGATTCAATTAGACTTATGAATAGAGGGAGTTGGACAATTGACAGTAAGGACCCTTACAACTTTAAAGCTAGGACTCTATAATATATATTACAAGAGAAGTACCACAGAGAGGTACGAAAATGATTGGGGAGGTCTGAGAACATTCTGACTCTCTTCTCTCTGTGATCTTTTCAAGACGGACTCATGATACTCAGTAGATTACTCCCAAAATTGTTATTTCTACCCAAATTCCTCTCTCCTTAGTTTTAGACTTATATTACTGCCAGTTGGACATTTTCTCCTTGTGCCCCACATGGATCTGAAACCCAACATCTCAAACAGAATTCTTACTTTCTGTCAAATCCACGTCTCCTGGGTTGGCAGTTATGGAGTTATGACTCTCTTTTCCTTCTCCCCCAAATCCAGTCAGGTATCATTTTGTAGTGGCAGGAGAAATTTAGATATGTCACATCTGTCTTCTCTTCCCTTCTTATATAACCTCCTGTCCTTCTCACCAGACCTTTCTGCTTCTAGTTCTTCCTTCTCCCCTTCATTCTCTAGATTTGTCTCCAGATCTCCAGAGCCATATCTCCAGATCTGGTCAGTTCACAAGGCAAATTTATTTAGATCCCTTTTCAGTCTGGCTCCCACCCACCTTTCCAATCCTTCCGCCATCTCTTGGCAGCCTGCAGCCCATCACCTGACTTTGCACAATGGATCTCTCCAGTCTGGAATCCACTCACTCACTCACGGTAACAGAGCTCTCTTCTACAACAGGCTTTAGACTTTGCACAGTCCTCCCTCACTTAAATACAGGTCTTCTTCAAAAACAACAGCTCTCCCCATTCGTCAACAGCTTCCCTCTTCAAATGACATTGTACATATTATTGAACTGTGGACATGCATACTCCTCGCCCCAGAACAATGAAGTTGGAGACCAAAACAAGTTTTGTTTTGTCTTCTTATCACCAAAGCTTAACACAGGGAGTGCTTAAAATATTTAGCAGTGGAACTGAGGACTTTGTTAAGAGTAATGAGGGAAGAATGAAAGGATTTGGAATCAGCCAACCCTCCTATTTAACAAAAGGGGAAAGGGACAGGGGATGGGAAGCAGAAGCGGTCAGAGAGCTTAAGGGATTTGCCGAAGTGCCGTTTCTTATTGGTACGGCAGGAAAGGGCTGTATTCAGGTCAGGAGAATGAAGTTCTAGAATCAATTCGTTCCACTCAATGGGCTCCTCCTCAGTGTAACGAGGGGGATTTTATTTGCTGGCCTCTAAATCCTATAATTTCAACTAGTCTACAAGCATTTATTAAGTGCTTACGGTGTGCCAGCCCCTTGTGCTAAGCATTAGGGATACAAAGAAAAGGCAGAATTCCGACGCTAACCTCAAGGAGCTCAGTCAGACTGAAGGGGGACAACACCCAAACAACCAGAAAAATCGGCGATGATCTCCCCTCCATGCCCCTCCCCCATCTCTCTCCTTCATCCCTAACCCTGCCTCCATTTGATTTAGGCTAGAAAGGACAATGAGGGAGGGTACTGCTGGACTTCAGAGGCCATCTAGTCCATTTTACAGATTGGGAAACTGAGGCCTGAGGAAGTTCAGCAAATTTAAAAAAATCTAGATGGAGCACAGTCTGAATCTGAACCCAGGACCCGCCCAAGGTGCTCCGCTGAACATTATTTTCGGGAGAGCTCCAGACCGCTCTGCGAGTCTTTACGCAGTGGGATGCATCAGTGGAGGGTGTTTCCTCGCCCAGGAGTTCCGGAGATACCAGTAGGGGACTGTGGGAGGGGGCGCACGAATTGGGGTTGGGGGGTGGTCAGGCATCGCTACTTCCTGCCAGCTTCCTCCCGCCTGGGCCCCGGTCATTCTCTCTGGACTTTGGAACCCTGACCCTAGCCCCGGACTCACGTCGTCCATAAGGAGGAGCACGATGTTGGGGGGTCGGGGGTCGGCCTCCGCCCCCAATGAAGCCCAGCTGAGAAACAGGCTCAGGCCGAGTACCATGGCAACCGTCGCCATGACAATCGCCGACGCTGGGATAGCGACGGGTGCTGCGCGCCGTCGCGGACCGGGACCGAAGAGTCCCGGGGCGGTGTGGGCAGAGGCGGGAGGAGGGAAAACGGAGCGAGAGCGAGGCTGAGGCCGGCGCTTGCGCAGGTTACAGCTCTCTGGAGTTTCCAAAGCCTGTCTGGGCGGGGACGGGGCAAGGCTCTAGCCGGACACGTGACAGGGCCAGGGAAGTGGGAGGGCGATCACGTGATGGGGTTCTCCCTCCCCCTAGCAAGATGGCGGTGTGTATTGCAGTGATCGCTAAAGAGGTCAGTGTTGCGGGCTGTCGGGACCCAGGCCTCCGGGAGGCCTTCCTACTCCTGCTTCCGACTAGGCGCTCCTCAGAAGCCCTCTGGGAGAGGGCCCCGAGCGCTGCCCCGCCCCGCCCCCTCCCTGTAGCGCTTCGTTGGCTCTGAAGCGCTTCCGAGGCCCAGTCCCAGAACCCTACGAGAACTGCCCGGGGCTAATCGGGGGGGGGGGAGGGGAGGGACACCCAGGTCCCGAGGTCAGAGTCACTCTGCCGGCGGAAGCTGGCCATGGATCGCCCGGGGGAGGACGTTCTCTCCATCTAGGCGCAGAACTGACCCTGAAAGTTAAAGTCGTGACATTCCTAATGGGGCGGCCCCGATGGCGGCTTCCGACGACCGGGCTGTGCAGCTGCTGCGATCACCCCTTTGGCCAGATGGGGAAACTGACGCAGGAAGCGGGCGAGGGACTGGCCCAGAGCCTCACAGCTAGTCAGTGTCAGGGAGAGGACCAGAATCCGGGTCTTCTTCACTCCACAGGAAGGACCGAATGCACTTGAGTTCAGTTTATTGAGCGCCCGCTGTGTTAGTCATTAAATAGACATTTTATAGCTGCGTGACCCTGGACAAGTCATGTAACCCTGTGCCTCATTTTCTTTAATGGTAAAATGGGAATAATAACAGCCTCGCACTTCCTAGTGAAGATCAAATGAAATAATATTTGTAAAAGCCCTTAGCCCAGTGCCTTGCACAAAGTAAGTACATCTAAATGCGAGCTCTGGTTATTAATAAATGCCTGTGCCCTTCTAGATAGGACAAGAAGAAGTTGTAGTTCTGATTTTGAGGAATGTGACATTGGGGTGTGTAATGTTCTCTGTTGAAGTTTTGGGGGTCTCTGGAGGCAGCCTTTGTTTCACTTCAGTAATCGCCACAAGTGCAGCCAGGGATTAAAGTCTCCTTTCCTGGGGCCCAATTAGCTTTCTTAGAGATCTGTCTCTCCCCTTGGTTCTGAGAGCTTGAGCTCCTGCCGCCAGTGTTCTCTGCCTCTGCCAGCTTCTTGAGGTCCTCCTGAATGTGTCTTGGTTTCTGTGGGGGAGGCAGGAGGACCGACACCACAGTCTCTGCCTTCCCTACTTCTCCAGACTGAGTTTGTCCCAGCTTATATGCTCTCTTATCAATGGTGTGAATCTTGTAGAACTATAGTAAGTACTAAGTACATGTACTGAACTAGAGAACTGTTAAGCACCATGCTAAACAACCATTGTCTCTATCAATTCCACTGATTTAGCACCTTGAAAGAGTCCTTTGTTTCAAGTTCTGGCCCATAACAGGGGTGAAATGGTCCCTTGTAATAGTAGTTAAAATTGGTGGTGAAGTGGGTTTGTAAAATTGTGAGATTGTGAGTTAAACTCGAGTGTGTAAAAAAAAAATAAAAACAAACAACAACAAAAACTTGAATGCATTGTGGCTAAAGCCTTATTCTTTATTGCAGAATTACCCACTCTACATCCGAAGTATCCCTGCCGAGCAGGAGCTGAAGTTCCATTACACGGTGCACACATCTCTCGATGTGGTAGATGAGAAGGTCTCTGCAATGGGGAAGGCCCTCGTGGATCAGAGGGAACTCTACCTGGGACTCCTATACCCCACAGAAGACTACAAAGTGTATCTTTTGTTGCCCAATGGGGTATTTTATAAATGCAAGAAGCTGCTGTGTGTGCCCACAGATGGAACTTCATTTCTGAGCATTCATTCTGCATTTGTAGGAGACTATTTAGGACTGGCTGATCTTGGAAACGTATTTCATGCCGTTACAATTTGAGGATTAGCTGTTATCCAGTTAATTAGGGCCATACAGATAGTCTGCTTATTCAGGCCTCTTTTTCCTTAATTGGGTAATTCAAAATTTTTTTGCCTAGGTGATATCCTCAGTGTCTTACTTTCCTCCTCCTCTCCCCAGTATCCATTCTGTTGAGAAATCAATTTTATCCCCTAATATTTTTCTCCTGTTTCCTCTTTTCTCTTTTATCTACTTAACCCCTACCCTTGATCATTCCTGAGCTTTTACCCAGATTTCTTTCTTTCTGTAATCTCTCTTCCATACACAAAAGTGATTTTCCTGAAGTGTACCTCTCTCTGACAATGTCAGCTCCCTGCTCAGTAGACTCAGGTGATTCCCTGTTACTTCTGGGATCAGATATCTATCCCTCCCTTCACAACTTGGCCCCCTTCCTGACTTTGCAGCTATATTATATGTTACTCCCTCTTTGTGATGGTCCAGCTAGGGGGCTTCAGGGAATCGGCCTGTTTGCTCCTCCTGACATATGACATTCTATAACCCCTCTTCATTATTTTGTACAACCCCCATTTCTGGAATGTTCTTCCTCCTCACTTTTACCTCTTAGATTTCTTCACTTCCTTCAGTACTCAGCCAAAGTACCATCTTCTGCATGAAACCTTCAGATTACCCAGTCTCCTCTCCCCCACAATAACCTTGTATTTGTTTAAGTCTGTATATGTGCATGCTGCTTCTCCTATTATAGTTATAAACAAGGGCAAGGACTTTCAGTTTTGATTGTTTTATCTCCAGTGCCTGAAACACTTTAGCCATTTAATATTTGTCAATTGATTCAAGAAAAAAGGTTTGCTTTCCCCAGATAGCTGCAATAGAGTACTAGCATTAAACTAATTTATAGAAGACCTGGGACTCATTTTATTAGTAAAGAAATCAAGTCCTGGGAGGGGAGGGGAGGTGACTTTTACACATTCGAATAGGCAGAAAGTTGTGGTGCCTGAAACTCAAAGGACCTTCATTTAGAAGGCCGCCTGTGCTCTTCCCAGGATGCCATGCTTTCTCTGTTGAGATTTTTCTGATAAGAACACCATTTTTGGTAAGAGGTCATCATTTCATCTCCTCATGCATCATTCTAAATAATCAGTTATGTGGTTCTCTTCCTGTCTTTGTCATCTGGAGAAAGTTGCTTCACTTTTTTTAGTGTAGCTTTCCTTACACATAAAATTGAAATGAGCTCTGAGGTTCCTTTCAGTGCTAGATCCTGTGACAGGGAGCCCTTGTCTTCCAGAATACAGTACAGTATAAAGCACAGTGTCTGGCCCATAGGAAACATTTAATGAATCCTTGCCCACTGACTTGACTAAAGGCAGAGATGGAACCAGAAGGATTATCCAATCCTAGAACTATGCATTTTGCAGATAAGATGCTTGGGTTTGGACACTTCCTGAAATGGAAGCACATTCCAATTTTAGAGAGAGTCAGTGAATTTCTGCTAGGTCAACCCACAAAATTTTAAACCAAGATAAGATTTTTTTTCTAATTGTACATTCAGTGACAATTTTAAGTACCCCTGGTAGCCATGGTACTAATTGCACCAGGCCCTCAGGAAAATACAAGGATAAAAGAGATCTGATTTCCCCAGAAATCTCAGATTCTGAATGGGATGGGGGAGATGTCAGTCCCATGTGAATATTGTGTCTGCATACATAGGGAGCCATTCAAAGCTTGTGTATTAGTAATGCACATGGACTGGACAGGTCACTGTGGCACAGTCAGGCCTGTTGTGGTATTTTTTATTGCAAGGTTGTCACTTTGTTTTTCCAAAGTGGTTTTGTCATGGAGCTGTGAAAGTGTGAACAGATGGACACACGCTTGCATATTCTTCATGTTGATACTTTGTTTGTTTCATTTGCAATCACAGCATTCCCTGTGTTAAAAGCATGTTCCCTAACCAGCTGCACAGATATGGCTATGTGACGAATTCCAAGGTGAAATTTGTTATGGTGGTGGATTCTTCCAACACAGCACTTCGAGACAATGAGATCCGCAGTGTGAGTGCAGAAAATTTCAAAGCAATTTGCTGGATCAGTCATTTTATTCCCTTTTTTTTTTTTTGCCCCCCCATTCTCATAAAATGCTGAGAAGCCAGAAATCCAGCCGGGTGGTCACTTTGTACATGTTAATTAAAAATGCTGCTGTCTCTTTTTCAGATGTTTCGAAAGCTACATAATTCCTACACAGATGTCATGTGCAACCCCTTCTATAACCCTGGAGACCGTATTCATTCTAGGTGAGTGGGTTGCTTCCTGTCAGCTTTTTGTGGGCCATTGTTGGACTACTGAGATTTAGCTATTAGGAAAGTCATTTAGGGATGAGCCACTTAACACCAATTTGGAAGCTTCCTTTCCATGGGGTATAAGGGGATCACAAGCTTCCATGGAAGGCCCGCAGTTGACCCTGTTATATCAAGTAAAAAAAAACAAAACAAAACACTTTTACCACCATCCTTGGCCATTTCAGTAACCAAGAGTTATGTAAAACTTCCTTTTCACTTTTTATTGAATATACAAAGGGGACTGAAGCTCCAGATTTCTTCTAAATTGCCTTAAAACTAAAATCAGTGTGGGGTTCATATGTCCCTCTAAAATGACCTGGAAGTTGGTGTCATTACCTACAAAACTGTTTGAGAGTCCATTTAATCCAGCACATTTGTGAGAGATCACCTGACCATGGCTGGAGAGAGCCTCCAGGCAAAGCAATTGACTTTCAGAAATACCAGAATTTTCCTTAACTCTTGCCTAAGTTTATTCCTTTGGGTTTCAAAGCATTAAATGATACAGTGTGATATTTGAAAGGCCCTTTGCACAGTATCTGGGCACAAATGCTTAAGGAAGGACACATAATAGTTTCCCTCCTTTCTCTTCCCTGTTTTTCCTTTGGAACCAAACAGAGCAAGTCTAGTCTTTCTTAACCATGATGGCCTTCAGACACTTGAAGAAAACCATGATGGCTTTCCTTGAAGTCTTTTCTTGACATTTCTTTAAGCAAAACATCTTCAGAGGCTGTAGCCAATCCCCAGGCCCTTCATTTTCTTGGTTTCCCTCCTTTTCAGCTTATCAATATCTTTCCTAAAACAGGGCCCCAAGATTGACCTGGATGATAGTCTGGGTGTGGTCAGTTTAGGACAGTGCTGTAGAACACATCTCCCTCATCTGAGGCTGGGAGTGTACCAACTTTGGTGGCTGTCTCCACTCCAGCTCATCCTGAATTTGTAATCCACTCAGACTTCTTAGCTTCCTAGTCACATCTCCCTAGCTTTTGTATAAACCTGGTTTATTGCAAATGTGTGTCACATAGGCCAGTTCATTTCATTTATGCCCAGTGACTCAAACTCAGGATCAGCACAATCTGTCTCTTTTTGTCTCTGTCACAACTATTTGGATATCAGCTTCCATTTAGCCATGTTTGTTCTACCTTTGCCATTAAGAAGCTTCTACTTGATAGAGAAAACTAGCCAAGTAGGAGATCCTAAAGTTATGAGTTTGGAGCTGAAAGAGGCCTGAGCTCATCGAGCCTTTCCTATCTCCTGGGCTATCCTATCTGCTCTACTGATCCATCCTGCCCTATCTTTGATGCTTCTCTTTTGTAAAACATGGCTAAAACCATTCTCTTTGTTACTCTTTCTGTACATCGCGCTCCTGCCAGCCTCCTTCCATCTTCTGCACATAATTCCCTTCAGTATAATTCCCTATAGGTCTCTTTAAACAGCTCTCCTTTTTTCCAATGTCATTTTTTTAATGCTTCAGAATTAGATTATTGAGGGTTTTCAATTCCTCTTAGACTGACTTTGTTTGCCTAGAAAATTGTGGACTCTGGAATCTGTTGATCTTTTTTGGGGATTCTTTGAGATAGGCCGTGTGTTAGGCTGGATCACAGAGGATGGAGCCGGGCCTATTCCCAGGACTTCACTTCCTCGCATTCTCCTTTATGGATTAGTCATTTCCAGCACAACTAATAAGCGTGCCTTATTAGGCTCCTACTTTTAAAATTATAGTTAAGGCAAGTCAAGAAATTAACTCTGTGAGGTGATCCAGACATGCCATTGAGGCACAATGTGACTTCTGACCCCAGTACCAGATAGCCAAGTTTGTGCTTCCTGTTTTTAGTTTCTCCCTCCTCATGCTGAGATCACTTATATTTGCAGACCAGCCTTTTCCCTTGAGTCCTAGGGTCTCTAGGTTTCAGGTTGACTCAGGTAGGCAGCCTTTGTTTGGACTGTTTGCTTTAGGGCTTTCCAGGGCTGGGACTTGAGCCCCAGTTTCCTCACCTTTGAAGTGGGGTCAGTTTAGTGAGGATTGGATGAGGTAATGCACATGAAAGCTTTCACAAATTCTAACGTCACATAGCTTGTTAGATATTGTTAGGGAAAAAAATCAGGGATATTCTGCCAACTAGAAACACTTATACAAATTCCCCTTGTCATCATTGTGGCACTCGTCCAAAGCTTTTCTTTCTCTTAATTGATCTGTTTCTTTATTGCAGGGCCTTTGATAACATGGTGACTTCCATGATGGTGCAGGTTTGTTGAGAGAGAGTATAATTTTCAGTTATTTCTGAAAAATGCCATTTTATACAGAACTGTATCATGCAGATATGTGTGTGTATATATATATGTATATATATTACCTCCTCCTGTGTATAATATGAAAATTGCTGTATTTAGATGTCTAAAAACTCTTATGTAAAGTGAATGATTACAGAAAGCTTATTTCAATAAAAAGTTGAATCAGTTGAAGCTTCCGTGTTTTTTCCCATACATGCCAAAGTCCCAGCTTTCCAAAGAGAATTCTGTATTTACACTGTGCTGCCCATTATAATGTTAATGTTGTGTGCTCAGTTGCTTTCAGAGTGATAGGAAGGAAGGAAGGGAGGAAGAACTGACTTTCTCTGATCATTGAGGATGTTATCTAAAGGCAGTCATTCCAAATCCAAATGTTAAAATGTGCCCAAAGTAGCAGAGCCCCAGACTCCCAGCCCTATGTGCTTTTCCCTTAGTCTAGAGGATATTACTACTGAGCTGGAGATGAGAGATTAGAATTGTTTGATTCCTCATTCGGTGACAGTTACAAAGAGGCAAGTTCAGGTTTGATGTGAGAAAAATGCTTAACAATCTGAGCTCTCCTCAATTAGAATGGGCTACCATAGGAAGAAGTGGTTGCCTATCCCCTTGTTGATGGCTTCAAATAACGGCCAGAGAGTGACCATTGGGCACAGTAGAGAGAAAGTCTTTTTCAGGTTTGGATTAGGTTAACATGGTCTCTGTGTTTGCTCCCAATTTAAGAATTCTGTGAGTTGGATGCTCCTCCCTAGGTTCTGTGGATTTAAGAACTCTGTTTGCCAGGTTCATGTACTAGGTGCCCTAAGAGATTTCTCTGATTTTTAACATGATAACATTTTCCTTATTTCCTTTTTCCAACCAAACAAGGTTTTGCTCCTATGGTTTCTCCATCTAGAGCAGGTGTTCTTAAACTGGGATACCCAAGTCTTTGTATAGGGATAGATTTTAGGGTGTCTGGGGAAAAATGAGGGGAAATGACTTCTTTATAGCTTCACTAACATCTAACTTAAATTTAACAGTTTCTTCAATTGGGAATGAAAAAAGAAGCTTAAAAAAAAAAAAAGGTCCAAGGCTTTCCCAGACTTCAAAAGATGGCGGGGTGTGTGTGTGTGGGAGGAAATGGCTTCTTTATATCTTCACTAACATCTAATTTAAATTTAACATTCCTTTCAATTAAGAATGAAAAAAGAAGCTAAAGAAAAAAAGTCCGCAGACTTTCCTAGTCTGTCCCACACAAAAAAAGTCAAGAACCTCTGGTCTAGATCAGGGCTTAAACTTTTTCCACTCACAAGCCCTTTTCATCTCAGGTATATAGGTATAGTACAGAAAATAGGTGTATCAATCAAACACTGGTAATAAAACATGATTTCGCAGCCCCTCCATTCAGTTAAGAGGCTCCACATGGGATCGCAACCCACAGTAAGACTCTGGAGTCTAAGTATAATTCCTTCAGTTCATTGTGTTGGAGTGAGGAATCCCTTTGGGGGTCCTTTGTTTTAGTCACAATCTCTATGCCTTTAGCCCTTACATTTCATTTCTGTTGCTGTAGGAATCCCTGTAGCTTCAAGGGTTTTGTTTGTTTCTTTGAAGGTAAACTCTTCCGTGGCAGGTTAAGCCTCCTGGCCCCAGCTAGAAGAGCTCCTGCTCCGTCTGGCCCCCACGAGGTCCTGCAAAGGCTCCGGGGCCTGTTCCGCTATCAGTCCCACCGCGAGGACTTCCATTGGTTCCTTGCCTCGCTGTAGTAGCGGGGACTCCAGGAGGAGGGAAGTAGCAGTCGGCCTTTCCCCAGCCACCGTTATCCATCCGCAGGCTTAATGACCCCCCAGCAAGTAGCTCTGGCTCTAATGTGTGAGTCACTGGTCAGAGAAAACAGTCCTTCGGTCCCCAGGGCAGTCAGGACAGCCAAGCTCTTAGAGGGACTCAGACGGCCTGCCTGCGGCCACGTTCCCCGGAAGCAGCGTGGAGCCCCCTGTCTTTGGCCAAACGTAATGCCCTGACAGAGCCAGGCAGCTCCAAAGCTAGCTTTCCAGGCTTCAGAGTTGGTCATAGCAAGGGGGGAGGAGCCTCCTGGCTCCCTAGGATGATTACCCACTGCTCCCTTCACCTGTTCTGGAGCTTTCTCCATGGAAGGTCTTGGAGTATTCCCGAGGTTTCCCTTCCGGCTTCCCAGTGTATTAACCATCCGCGGCTTCCCCCTCCTCCGGGGGCCGGTTTTGTGTGTGAATGGCGTTCCCTCCAGTGCAGCGGAAGCTCCCAGCGGTCAGGGACTGTCTCGTTTTTGCATTTGTACGCATAGTGAGTGGTGCCCGGTGCGGACTGAATAGAAGTTGCTGATTAACCCAGCTCTTGCTTCTTTTTCCTCTTTACCATGGAAGCCTGTAGAAGAGACGGACAGACACACCGTTGTAGCCAGAGCTTTGGATCCTCAAATCCCAAAGACATCTAGTAAGATTTTTTTTTTTTTACAAATTATAAAAGATCTTAGGTAAGGGACAGAGGGAGCCGGGAGAACTGGGTAGAAGAGAGATTGGCGGGAAGTCCCTTTATAGCGCTTCCTTCGGAAATAAGACCCGGATGTGAGTTGTAAGCGGTATCACTTACTCTATTTAGAGCCCAGGTGGGGCCGCTAGGGGGCGCTCAGAGTCGGAGGACCCATCGTCCTGAGTGCACGTGGGACCCCGGACGCTTGCGCGCTGCCGCTCCAGCCTGCTTGCCTCCCTTTCCCCACCTGTCCAATGAGCTGGAGAAGGAAATCCTGTATCTCTGCCTAGGAAACCCCCAAAGGCAGGGGCTCACAAAGAGCCGGACGGGGCTGCACAATAAGTCAAGAAGGCTGGCTTTGCGGGCAGCCCCCGAGTTCGAATTCTTCCTCTGCCACCCCCTATCTGTGTAAGCCGGGCTCATCTGTAAGATGAGGAGGTTGGACTAGGAAAGACGCATTTATTAAACACCCGCTGTGTGCCAGACACACACTTTAATACATATTTTGAGATATCTTATTTGATCCTCCCAAAACAACCCTAGGAAACTGAGGCAGCCAGGTTGAGTTGCCCAGAATCTTACACTTAGTGTCAGAGCGCATTTGGACCCCTGTCTTCTTGACTTTATTGCACCCCCTAGCTGCCAACATGGGCTTATCTGCTTTCAATCCCAAATCAACGAGCCTATGATTCAGTGTTGTAATAATAGAGTTTTCTCGTTTTTTTTTTTAAAGAATTTTCAGTCTACTTCCTGTCAGATATTAAGTGCCTTATATGTGCTAGGCCCTGCTAGGTGCCAGGGATCTAAAGCCAAAAAATTTTCACCCTTAAACTTAACACACAGCCAGAGGAAACTTGTTTATGTAAAACAAACAAAATGGATACCAGGATTCCTTTTGGGGGTGGAGAGGAGTGGTGTTAGAAGAAGCAGACAGAAGAAACACTAAAGGAGGGAGGAATCATCTAACAACCATTAAGTGCCTACTATGTGCTTTAAGGAACTGGGAATGCCTCCTTTCTTTCTTTTTTTTAATATAAAGCTTTTTATTTTCAAAACATATACACAGATAATTTTTCAACATTGACCCTTGCATAGCCTTGTGTTTCCGATTTTCCCTCCTTGCCCCCACTCCCTCCCCTAGATGGTAGGCAATACAATATATGTTATACATGTTAAAATATATGTTAAGTCCAATATGTGTAAATATTTATACAATTCTTTTGCTGAACAAGAAAAATCGGATCAAAAATGAGTAAGAAAACAAAATGCAAGTGAACAACATCAAATAGAGTGAAAATGCTATGTTGTGATCCACACTCAGCTCCCACAGTCCTCTCTCTGGGTGTAAATGGCTCTCTTTGTCACAAGATCATTGGAACTGGCCTCAATCATCTCATTGCTGGAAAGAGCCACATTCATCAGACTTGAAGTATAATATTGATGCACCATGTACAATGATCTGGTCCTGCTCATTTCACTCAGCATCAGTTCCTGTAAGTCTCTCCAGGCCTCTCTGAAATCTTCCTCCTGATCATTTCTTACAGAACAATAATATTCCATAATATTCATATACCATAACTTATTCAGCCATTCTCCAACTGAAAGGGATTCACTCAGTTTCCAGTTTCTTGCCACTAGGAAAAGGGCTGCCACAAACATTTTTGCATGTGTGGGTTCCTTTCCCTCCTTTAAGATCTCTTTGGGATATAAGCCCAGTAGTAACACTGCTGGATCAAAGGATGACTTTTTGGGCATAATTCCAGATTGCTCTCCAGAATGGTTGGATTCGCTCACAACTCCACCAACAATGCATCAGTGTCCCAGTTTTTCCATATCCCTTCCAACATTCTTCATTATCTTTTCCTGTCATCTTAGCCAATCTAAGAGATGTGTAGTGGTACCTCAGAGTTGTCTTAATTTGGGGGATGCCTCATGTCAAAGGACTCACTTAAACTGAGCCTTGAAAGAAATATGGATTATGGAAGATCTAGTTAGGCAACTAGGGCCTCTCACAGTGCAGAAAGCCTCAGATCTGGAATGAGGAAGTCCATAGTACAAATCTGCCTTCAGATACTAGCTGTGTGACTCTGAGAATGCCTCAGTCTCCTCAGCTGGAAAATGGAAATAATAATATCACCTATCTTCCAGGAATGTTGAAAGGATCAAATGCATGTAAAATGCCATACCTAAAAGAATTAGAAATTAAGATACCTATCAACTGGGGAATAGCTGAAAAAGTTGTAACCTGTGACTGTGATAGAATACTACTGGGGGATATTATGAGGGGGATGCTTTTGAAAACACCTGTGAAGATTCACATGAACAGATACAGAGTAAAGCCAACAGAACCAAGATAATATTGTACACAGTTACAGCAACATTGTAACAATGAACAACCACATAGCAACAAAGTAATGATCAACTGTGAAAGATTTTGCTGCTCTGATCAACACAGTGATCCAAGACAATTTTAAAGGACTCATGATGATTGCAGATTGGAGCATACTTTTGTTATTTTCTTAATGTTTCTTGCTTTTAATTTATTTTTGTGTGACATAGCTAATATGGAAATGGGTGAGATTTTTTTTGGGGGGGGGCTATATATTATTGATATATTGCTTGCTTTCAATGGGTGGAAGTCATTTTTGGAAATCATTTCCTCCCACTTAATAGTATTTTATTTTTTCCAATTACATGTAAAGATAGTTTTCCACATTCATTCTTATAAGATTAGAGTTCCAGCTTTTTTCTCCCTCTCTTCCCACTGTCCCAAGACAGCAAGCAATATAGGTACATAGCAATATGTACAGTCAGATTAAACATGTTTCCACATCAATCATGTGAAAGAAAAACAAGAACAAAAGAGAAACACTTGGTTGTTTTTTGCTTAAAAGTGAAAATAGTATATTTCAATCTGCATTCAGACTCCATAGCTCTTTCTCTGGATGTAGATGGCATTTCCTATTGTGTGAGTCTTTTGAAATTATCTTAGATCATTGTGTTGCTGAGAAGAGCTAAGTCTGTCAAAGGTGATCATCACACAATGTGGCCGTTACTGTATACAACGTGGAACTGAAAATTTTAAAGAATGAATGTCTAAAAATATATATATGTAATTGGGAAATATTTAACAAAATAAAAATATTTTTCTATCCGTAGAACCATTCTCTTCCCCAGACCATCATTTATGAGGAAGGACTTATTCTTACCTGAAAAAGTCCTTTGCTTTGATCACATCCCAAAAATTACTATTAAAATGAAAAATTACTATTGCTGTGTCAAGCAAATGGAGATAACCCAAAAGTTACCTCCCCTATACTTTGTCATTAACAAGAAACAAGCACTAATAGCATTATAGGAAATAGGGTATTGAAACCAAAGCAGGAACTACTCATATCTAATTCCCACTAAGGAAGAAAACAAATATTTATTAAGTATCTGCTATGTGCCAGCTATAGAGGCTTTCAACTATCTCATATGAATGCAATGAAAGCAATTCAGTCCAGAGCCAGAAAGGCTTTATTATACTTCTCAAATAAAATGGTCTCTAAGACAGGATAAATGAAGCAGAAGGGATCTTGGAAGCTTGATCAAATGAGGATATTTGTAAATATATGAACAACAAAGGACTCTATTTGTTCTTGAAAGGCTCTGTCATTTTATTGGCTGTACCTTCCACCAATCTAGATTGCAACCCTTCCATGCTTCAGAAGTATCCATGGCTGAAAAATTCACTACCAAGTAGACAACTTTTCTGGGGATGGATGAGCACTCTTCCATTTGGGCAGCATGTACCTGGGAAGTTGATTAGAACCTGCCAGAGATAATTTTCTGAGGCAGACAGGGCCTTTGAGGACTAGTGTCTGAAAGAAAACATTAGCAAGAAAGTGATGTAAGAGCAATTCTTAATAAAAGCTGTTATTAAGTTAGTAGAAACCAGTGCTTCTGGGAAGGCCCACCTGCAGACAGCAGCCTACCTTAAAGTGGGAAGATCCACCAACAAGCATTTATTCAAGTCCTTGCTTACTTTATTCCTGGCCTTGCACTAGATGCAGGAGATAGAACATCCTAAGCACAGGGAAACAAAGTCTGATTTGGCATGCAATAAAAAGTTTGATGAACTAAATAATAAACAAATTAACAAACGGTTCAAATAATATGTGTATGTGTGTGTGTGTGTGTGTGTGTGTGTGTGTGTGTATGTGTGTGTGTAATATATATATATATTTTTTTTCAAAAATTTCACTCAAATTCAAATTTTAGTTATTCATTAAAGCCAGAATCAGTTTTCACTGAACTTGGACAGGTCCCATCTACCAGCTTGTAGACAAAAAAGTGAAAATCCATGTGTCCAAAAAATGTCGACCCTATTCCCATCCCCAGATGTATAATTGGTAAACAGAAAATAGCCGACATCTGCCTAACAAGAACTCTAGGGTTTTGATGTTCCCTTAAAGAGTAGGCATTTTCCATTATAATGAAAAGTGCTCTTGCCTCTTATTTTTAAGTGTGTGCATTTACAGTGGGAAGAGAAACTACTGCTAATCAATGAGTGAATAAGAAGAAAACATACTTGCTTTAAAAAAAATATTCCATATTTAATTATTTATATTATTAAGAAAACATACTGTACATTTGTTTCTATTTAAAACTGGTGACTTGAACATCAAGCAGTGTTAAATTAAAGCTTTGTTCTATCCCTCCCATACTCCCCCCATTCGGCCAGCCTTGGTCTAAGGGATCAAAAGGCTAGAGGTCCAAGATCAGAGTAGCTCTTAAGAACACTGGCCCTCAGGAAATCCATGTGTCGCTATGATAACATGGACTGATCTGCCTTTAGACAGGGATGGAAGCAGAAAAGGAAAGAGCCCCTAACCTGAGGCCTCCTCAAGGTCTGTAGTTTAATCTCTAGGTTTGCCTAAAGCTGGTTGCCTTGTACTCTGTACCAAATTTATTCCACCCACCCACCCAATCCTAGCTGAGCACTCTAGTTATGTAGTTAAGATAGTCCCAGATTTTAGTTGTCCTTTTTTCTTCATAGCCCACATCTCCACTCCAAACTTCTAATATGGTTCAAACCATTGGGAGAATCTTCCATGCCCCCTGTGAAAGAAAAATGGATCAAGAGTTATGTATTATCAGTGTGTAGAAAGCCTTCAAAAGCAAGTACAAAGAATGGATTGGGCTTATCACTGGCTTACTCTACCAGCATCTACACCCTGCGGGGGTGCTCTGCATAGCTTTGTAGGAGCTAAGTATTTGCTTCCCTGATGGAAATTTGTGGGGGGTTTGGGACCCCTTTATCTCCTGCCACATCTCCAAAGACTGATCAAGCCTGCAGGGAATGAACCTAGCCATCCAGCCTTTTGTTACATTATATGACAAACACAATGACTTCAAAGGAAAGACCATTCTTGACTCAAAAGTATAGTTAGATGTTCCTCTTCCCTAGCTAGAATAAGCAACTAAAATCTTTTGACTTTCTCCCCCAACTCAGTACCTTCCATTCCATCTCAGATCTGACTCTACTATAAGGGTGGCTAGAATTATCCAGCCTTTTTCAAAGAGGGATTTCTTGCTTTTCCCCACATATCCTACCACACCAACCTTCTTTCCCCACCAAATTTCATCAAGAATGTTTTGGCTTGGAAGCAGGCCTTCTAGGTGGTATAGGGTAAGGGCGAAAAAATAGGAGCTATTGGGAGGCCTGGATTTTGATTTGGGCTTCCTCTTGTCTCATCTGAGACTCCTAAAGTGCCCCTTACCTGTGACCTCTCCACCTTAGGCGCCTTGGTCGGTCCCCAATATAAAGGCTATACCGGTGAGGAGGGCCTCCTCTGCCAGGAGGTCGAGACCTCAGGCCCCCTCGATCTGTAGTGCTGATCCCTGGAAAGTTGGTCCTTTTGGGCAGAACCTGGAATAGAAAGCAGATTTGCCCCACACCCCAAGAGGTCATTGTTAAGAAGATGAAATTGGGAAAGAAAAAAAAAGACGCTAAGATAATAAATTTGCTGGTTGAGGACATCAGCCCAGGGGACATTAGGTTCTATGGGGAACTCCCCAAAGCTTTGCTTGTGAGATCTGGCTTCATTCAAATTTGGGCTAACTCCATCTATTGGTTTGCAGGATTACCTCATCTTCTAAAATTTTCCTCTTCTATAAGTCGGTCTATAACTAACATGTATTTGGGTTAGGACAATTTCCAGAAGATCCAGAAAAATGAACACATTTTCTTAGGAGGGTCTATGCCATTAATTTTTCAATTGTTTCCACTTATGTCTAACTCTTCATAATTTTTCCAGGGTGTTCTTAGAAATGATAGTGTAGTGATTTGCCATTTCCTTCTCTAGTTCATTTTATAGATAAGAATATTAAAGGAAATGGGGTAAAGGAGACTGGCTCAGAGTCACACATCTAGTAAGTATCTGAGGCTGGGTTTGAATTCAGGAAGATGAGTCTTCCTTATCCCAGCCAGGCCCAGCACTCCAATCTCTGTGCCACTTAGCTGCTTTTATTCCATGAATACATATATTAAATACCTGCTATATATAAGACACCAGGGATTCAGATAGTAATAACAGCAACAAAAAATTCTTGCTTTCAAGGAGCTTACTTTTTCTTTTATTTAAAAAAAATTTTTAAGGAGCTAACATTCTACTAGGGATGAGGAAGAAATAGAAACCTTTACATAAATAAGTATAAAAGAAGGTCATTTCATGTGTTCTATATTTTAGTCAAACAGTACAGCTATCTCCTAACTTAATATTTCATCTCATTTTTTCTAGGCATTCATACAAGCTGCTACCCATAAATTGTCTACCCTCACTGAATTAGCTAATGGCTTCTTTCCTTAAATGACCTAGCCTGTCTATAACTAACATGTATTTAGGTTAGGACAATCTCCAGAAGATTCAGAAAAGTAAAACACATTTTTATCAGGAGGGTCTGTTCCATTAATTTTTCAGTTGTTTCCACTCATGTCTAATTCTCATGCTTTTACCAGGGTTTTCTTGGATATTGGGCAGTTGGGCTCTGGCCTATTTTTCTCCGGGTTTACAGGAAAGAATTTTAAAGAAGTATATGTTTTATTCTGAGGCTATAGGGAACCTGTAAGGATGTCTGGTCAAAGCTGTGTCTTAGGCAGTTTGGAGCAGTTGAATAGAAGGAGGGAGAAAAGAGACTGGAAGTGGAGAAAATAATTAGGAAGCTCTTCTGATAGTCCCAGGAAGAGATAATAAGGGCTCCAATTATGAGAGTGGCCATGTGAATGGAATAAAGGGAATAGATCTAAGAAACGGTCAACAATTAGATTAAAATCAAAGACAATTCAAGAAGGAACAAACTTGGATGACATGGAGAATGGTAATGGTTTTAGTGGAAATAGAGAAATTTAAAGAGGGATTGGATTTGGGCAAGAAGTTAAATTCAGACTTAGAATCAAGAAGTCTCATCTTCCTGAATTCAAATCTGACCTCAGAGAAGTACTAGCTAGGTGATCCTGAGAGAACACTTCACCCTGTTTGCCTCAGTTTGCTCATCTGTAAAATGAACTAAAAAAATAGGAAACCATTCTAAATATCTTGACCAAGAAAACCCCAAATGGTGTCACAGAGAGTTGGACATTATTGAAATGATTAAACGACATAGAATTTCTTTTTACAACGAATAACTCTCTTTTCTCTAAAGAAATATTCCAGCTCCTCTTCGGGATTTCTCATTTCTATTAAGGGTTATTATCATTCTCCTAGCACCCCAGAATGGAAACCAGTTACTTTTAGAAAAAGGACATGAGAAGGAAATATTCTACTAATACTATTTCCCTCAGGATCTCCTCTCCAAACCCTTCCCTTCACAAATTCCCTTTTCCCTCCTATCCCTTCATTCCATATCTTTGATCTATGTAACAATGAGAGGCTTACTAAATATCTAGTGATTTACACGGCATTTTATAGCCATCATCCGCTAACTCCTTGCCTTCCATAAACTCACCTTGATTATCCGACCTCTAAAGGTAGTTTCATCCAGATCCATGGCGGTCTTCACTGAATCCTTATAGGCAAATTCAATGTAGGCATAGCTAAGGAATGGGATAGTTCAGGGTCAGGGATAGGACCAAAGATCCCAAGAAGAGGCAGAAAATAAAGATGACCCGACTTTTGCTTGTGCCCAAGATTATCAGAAAACTGATTCAGAGGGGAGGATTAATATCTAGGTATTTAACCAATCTTAGGATCTTGACAAGGTTAAGATTAACCTCAACCCAATTCAACACATGCTCTCCTCCTTTTTATCCATGAGTCTCAGAACTGACCCTTTGGGATGTCCGGAGTACTTGTCACAGAGGATGGTGACCCTGTTGATTTCACCACAGCAGTTGAAGTGGGATTCTAGCTCCTCGGCTGTGCCGCTGTAATCCACCTGGAAGTATTGGCCCATCAGAACTCAGCGCGCGCGCGCACGTGTGTGTGTGTGTGTGTGTGTGTGTACAACAAATGGGAGGCTTTCATTGCAAAAGGAAAAAAAGTTTTATCTTCCTCCCCTTTCCTTCCACTCTCCCTAAAGGAAGTTCCAGAGATCAGAACCTGAGTTCAGACTGATCATGGTGGGAAGACTATTTGACCATCAAGGGCCCCATCAGCAGAGAAGAAGAAGTAGGACATCCAAGAGACTTTTATCTAATTGGCCTACTCTGGGCCAAAATGGTCAAGGCAGTGTGGCTGTCTATAAGCTGGGCTTGTCTTATCCACTCTTCCATCTCACAGAAGAGTTGACTTGACCAATAGTCCCTCCCCCTCAGTGCCCTTTCTGACCACTTACATTACCTACGTAGACAGATCTGTGATCAGCCTCTAACTTCTCAATGGGTGTCCCTGGGAAGGGCATACCTAGAATGAGAAAATATTTGCAAGAGAAGCTCAAGGTGGGGTAGGAAGACCACTGTACAGAGCCAAGAATCCACATGCCCAGCTACTTCCTTGGCTAATGTGACTTCTGGATCCTTTCAGACAAAGGGATGCCCCTTCCTATTGTAGGCTCGCTTCCCCTCCTTTCTTCCCTCCTCCCCAATGTCTATTGGGGACCAGTGGGGTGTGGAGAAAGTCCCAAAGCTGGCTTCTTACTGTGTTCTGTGCTCAGCAGATGAGCAGCCTCCTTGTCTCTCAGGGCTGGCGATAGCAGGGGACTGGATGCTTGCGTGGTCAGCTCTCTCTCCTTTGGCTGCCGCTGTTCTGCCCCTTCCATGCCCTTGAGCTCCTGTCTCTCATGGGCTTTCTCCATTCTCTGTAGCTTGGCTCTGATGTCCTCCAGCTCCCACCCATCTCCTTGAGGCCAATGGATGGAAACACCTGCCTCCTGTTAAAGTCAGGTTCCCTCAGAGATCAGTTCCAGGTTGGGTGAGGATGGGGAAGGAAGCCCAGGAAACAATACAGTGGACTGGCTCTCTCATCTCCTCACCCATGGGAACCCCTCCATCACTTGCTCCCTTTTAAACTTCTAAAATTCCCCCCTGGGTTCTTTCAGAGGATTGCTATAGAACCTTTCCTTGCATTCTTTCCCTCCTTTCCCCCAGAGATAAATCAGTTCTTATGCTGAATTTGCTTATGAGGATTCAGTAGAAACTGCCATGGCCCTGGAAAAGACCACCTTCAGAGACTGCATGATCAAGAGGAGTTTGGTAAAGGATGGCAAAGTCCCAGAATCCTAGGAATATGAGCCCACCCAGAGGCTTTTAGGGAGCTAGATTCCTCCCTGATTTCATTTTTCAGGCAAGGGCAGATCAGGAAAGACCCTTCCTTGTCCAAGCCCTCAGGGAGTCAATGAGCCAAAACCCAAAGTTTTTTCTGCCCTGGCTTCCTTTAAAACTGATAACATATCCCATCTTTTCTGGGTCTCTTCAACCACCTGCCTTCAGAGATCACTTACTTCCTCTGAAGATACCTTGTGTATAATTCAAGATTTACACATTCCCCCACCTCCCAAAGGAATGGAAACTCTTTTAAGGCAGGGTGTGAATGCCTGCCTTGCCCATAGAAAGTAAGCTCTTGCTGAATGCATGTTGATTGGAAGATATGGCCTTGAGTCCAGAGTTTTACTTACTAAGTCAGCCCCCAATGTCTCCTCCAGTTTTCCTCTGTCTAGGAGAGAGAGCAGAGCACTCTCTTCTTCTTCCTCTTCTTCCTCTACTGGAAAAGTCATCAGCACCTTCTCTTTAGGTTGTACCTCACCCCCCCAGCCTAGTCCTTCAGGATCTGAGAGAGCATTCTGGAGCCAATCCTTGGAAGGAGGAGGGAAAAGAGAGTTGCTGCTAAGGGGAAACCACATGGGTGAAATCCCTTGATTTTAGCACTCACAGTGCTGGGGCTATTGACTCAGCTCCCCCAGGCTAGAAATCAGCTGAGCCCAGGACCCAGGGATTTTAATCCCTCCCTCCCTCCCTCTTCCAGCTGTTTCCATTTAAGCTCTTTAAAGGGCCCTGGGCCAGAAATCTAGACTGACCACAGTTCATCATCCGTAGGGTTTCCCATCTCAGTAGTTAAAGCCCAAAGGCCTGGTGCTTTCCCCCCAGGATAGCCCAGTATTCTCCTTTCCTCAATCCTTTCTGAAGACTGGGTAAGATCTCAATCTGGTCTCTCCTTTAATCTGATCTGTGAAATCTGATCTAATGAATGCTAAAAATGATTATTTTACCCTCCCTTTGAGGTCCACCTCTTTCATGACAGATATTGACAGCAGCCATCCCTCATCCTTCTCATCTCTGGAATACTTACTATACTTAGAATCTATAGCACACAATTTAACACTTGATTGCTTTCTGGTTCGAGTTGCTCAGACCTTATCTCTTGTGCTGGATTTTTACTAGGCTATTAGTTCCTTGGGGAAAGGGATCATCCAATTTATCTTTTTTTTTCTTTTAATTAATTTTTTTCAATTACCAAGCACTTTTTTTCTCTCTTATCTTGTCCCATCCTCACCCCCAAGAAAAACAAAATTCTTGTGACAAATGATCATAGTCAAACAAAACAAAATCTTATCTTGACCAAAATATCTGATTCTGCAACTTGAATCTGCCATCTCTCTGTGAGGAGCCAGATTGTATGCGTCATTGCTGGTCTTCTGGAAATCGTGGATAGTCATTAGGTTGGATACTCAGAGTCCTTAAGTCCTTCAAAATTGTTCATTTTACAATATTGCCATTATGATATAATACGGTATAAATTATTCTTCTGGTTTTACTCACTTCGTTCTTCATGAATCCATATAGATCTTCCCAAGTTTCACTAACTTTGTTCCTTTCATCATTTCTTATAACCACCAATAATATTCTATTATATTTATATATTCTAACTTTTTCAGCCATTTCCCAATTGATGCCTGTGCCTCAGGGCAAGAGGAAGTCCCAGACCTATGCCAGGGTATTGTGAAGGGACAGATTCCAACTGGGAGCTTTGTTGCCCCAATGCCCAGTTCTGGGAAACAGAAGGGGATCTACTCCTGAAGGTGGCATTCTCAAGTAGGGAAATCCTGGACGGTACATCTGTGTATCTGGGAAGGAGGAAGTTCAGAAGCAGCTAGCAGCAGTGTGGCTCAGACTCCAGGAGCAGAGTATGGTATCAGTTTCAACATCTAACTCGGTCTGTGGAGGAATTATGAAGACAGGAAACCTAAACCAAAGGGGAGCCTATAAATTCTGACATTCTGAACCAGCAGAACTTCACAGTTTGCTGATAGGAAGTGAGTTCATCAGCCCAAACCCACACCTAGTTCAGGAACTTTGCAGTACTCAAACCAGGGGAGCAGCAATCAGATTTTGCCCTGGGTCAGACCACTTAGATAGTACTGAAAGCATTCAAGTCTCCAGCCTGTTGCTGAGATCTTGGAATTACATAAACCCTAGGAAAGCAGCAACAGGATCAGCCCAGACCATCCCTCCAGAAATATGGCAGATCCCATCCCTAACATCAAGTCTGAAGACCGGAAATAGGCTAGAAGAATGAACAAATAAAAATTCCACTGAACAGAGATGTTCAAGATAAACCCAAAAGAAGGGAATGATCCAAAAAAATCTACAAACAATACCTCAGAGAAAAACAGAGCTTGAATGTAAACTCAACTAGGATTCCTGAAAAAGATGAAGCAAGAATTAAAAAGATAAAAAAAAAAATTTTATAAGTGGGATGAGAATGCTTAAGGAAAAAATTTGGAAACAAAAGAACAACTTGGCACAGGAAATACAAAAGGTTGTGCAAGCAACAAAATCATTGAAAATTAGAATGGACCAAATGGAAACCAATGGCTCCATGAAGCAGCACAAAATATTAAAATAATGTTAAACGTTTGAAAAGATAAAAGAAAATATAAAATATATTATAGCAAAAACAAAAACAAAACTCTCCCAAACCTCTAAACCCTGTCCTGGAAAACAGATCGAAGGGAAAACATTTAAGAATCATTAAATCTGGACACCATGACCCCCCAAAAAGCCTAATGTCTAGATATTATATTTCAAGAAACCTTAAAAATCTTAAAAATCTGTCCAAATCTCTTAGAACCAGAGAGAAAAACAAAATAGAATAAAAATCCACTAGTCATTTCTTGAAAGAAAGCCCCAAATGAAAATCCCCAGGAATATTATAGACAAAACCCAGAGTTTCCAGTTAAAGCATCCAGAAAAAAGCATTCAAGTACTTGGTACTGGAGCTAGAATCAGGATCAAAAAAATTTTAGTAGCCACTACTATAAAGGAGCACAGAACTTGAAATATGATATTCTAGAAGGAAAGGACATGGGTTTTCAGCGAAGCATAACTTATCTAACAAAATTCAGTGTAATGCTTTAGGGGAAAAAGTTATTTTTAATGTAATAGAGGACTTTCAATTATCCTTGATGAAAAGACCAAAGCTTTGGAAAAACTTTGAAGTCAAACACTGGAGCAAAGAGAAACCTAAAAAGGTAAACAGAGATAAAGGACTAAATAAGCATAAATTTACATTTAAACATGGGCAAAGGATACATATGTTTCTGTGTGAATCATATCATCATCACGGATCAAAGAGGGAGTCAATTAGACAAGACATGGTAATGGTTCTGTTGTATCTTGATCTTAGGTGAAGAATGTAAAAAGGAGGGAGGAAGAATACCACAGGAGTGAGGTAAAGTTAAAATTACCATAAATAATTAGGACATGCAAGTAGGCATGCATGTGAATAAGGAGGAGGGAATAAGGATGAGAACAGCTAACATTTTACCCTCACTCTTATCTGAAAGAGTTAAAATAATGAAAAACACACACGAACACACTTAAGTTGGGTATAGAAATACATTTCATTCATAAGGAAAACAGGAAGGAAAGGAGAAATAAGAGGGACAGCAGAGATATTGGTCCTAAGTAAAACAAACCCTAAGGGTATATAAAAATATAAATAGCTCCTTTTGAGGTGGCAAAGTATGTGAATCTGAGAAGATGGCCACAAAATGGGGAATGGTTGAAAAATTTATGACATATTAATGCAATGGAATACTATTGTGATGGGAGAAATGAAGGAGAGAGTTTCAGAAAAACCTGGGAAGACTTGTATGAACTGATGCATACTGAAGTGAACAGAATTAGGAGAACAATTTATTCAATGATGATACAATAGTAAAGGTAAACAACTTTGAAAAAAATTAGGAACTCTAGTTAATGTAATGATACCCAGTACCTTACAGAGAGGTGAAGGATTCAGAGTACAGAATGAGATTTTTTTTTTTTTTTTGGGATACAGCCAATGTAGAAATTTGTTTTGATTGACTATACATGCTTAAACATTCTTTCATTCTTGATCAGGAATGAAGTGGGGTAGGAGGACGAGAAAATGGATTTTTATTGATTGAAGAAAATTTAAAATAAAATGTAAGGGGGAAAATAAAATGAGGGAAGGGCCACATTGTATGTCTGCTGGATGAAGGAACTCATATTTCATTCAGTTGGCAGTAGAGATCCATGGGAAGTTTGTGGATAGGGGAATGATGTTATTAGAGTTAAGCTTTTGGAATCGACTTTAGTAATTGTGTGAAGAAGAAAATCTGTTGTGCTTTTAAAGAGAATATTTTCTTTCTACCAGCCCTCACATCAGGAGATGTGCCCCACCCAGAGAAGGAAATCCTCCAGTTTAGGAGAGTGACTCAACTGTCTAACAACTTTGCTTTTTTGGAAGTTTTTCTTTTTTGTCTCTCCTAAACCCGTCATGCTATAGCTTAAATTCCACTCTCACCAGAGAACTGAAAACTTTTTGCTCAGCTCACTCACTGTTGACTCTTTCTGGTCCCCAGGGAGCAGGATTCCCTTGCAGTAGCAAAGGATAGTGTCACATAGGATCTAAAAGCTTGAATGTCCATGGTTGGGATCTACTGAGTATAAGATTTGCTTTCAGACACAGTTATCTCTCAGTCCTAGACCTTTGAACTACTGCACATTTTCATGGTTTGGCCAGAGGTGTGAGGCTTCCTGGGAAAGATATCCAAAGACAGGACATTCTATATAAGGTTTGAAACTTGGAAGTTGGTAGTGGACGTGACCCTTAGAAGGGATCCTCAAAAGTCAACAATTTTCAGCATCAACACACCCAACTCAGACTTTCCATAGCTATGGCCAGAACTTGGCAAAATTATGAACCTTATATAACAATAGCACACAACAAAATTAGTTGATTCACGTAGGAGTTATTGTTACCAAAACCTTTTCATATATTATCTCTTGGATCTTACTAACCATCCTATGAGGTACTGGTATAAGTGGTTTTATTCCTGTCTTACAGACTGAGTTTTCCTCCCCCATTAGCTTCCTTTTACAGGATCTCACATTTACATCCTTGGGTTAATTGAGAAGTCATCAATTCTGTGTCAACCATTTTCTGCTGAGGAGTGCTTGTCATTTTACTGGGGAATCTTCAATATGAGTAATCCTTTAAGACGCAAGGAATAATGCATTATTTTAGCTACTGAAAAATATGTGGGGGACAGGAATTCTCAGTATCTCTCAAATCATGGCATATAGATAGCTGTCCATGATCCCTCTGCACAGGACTGGCTTAGTCTCTTTTGTTCCCCATCTTCACACTGACCTCCCCTTGTGAAGTTTGAGGTAACTGTTACTTCCTCTTCCTCCCCACCTTTCACCATTGGTAGCCGTTAGCTTGAGTTTCGTGTTATTCTCCTCTGTTGTTCTTGATTGTGAGTATCCAGGAAATAGTTGCAGATCATACAAGGACAAAGGAGGTAGCTAGACTTATTTTAGTTCATTTTAGTTCTCTAGAGCTCAAGAAATGATGGTGAGGAAATCTTTCTGCTTGATCTAGGCTGACCCTAAATAATTGAGAGGCACCCTAAAGCTTTCCTCTGATCCCTTATGGGTGGCTGAAATAGATCTACTTTCAAATAATACATTTCAAGTTGTAGTGTAGTAAGATGGAATGGCATTGGATTGGAGGCAGAGGACCTAATAACTTTACTTATTGCTTGTTTGATCTTGGTCACCTTACCTCTGGGTTTTAGTGTTCTTATTTAGTAAAATAAGAGGGTCAGATTAAATGATCTCAAAGCTCCCTATAAACTATGATCTTATGATATTTTGCATTGCATCCTACTTTAGGGAAGAAGTTCTGTTCTGTCAACTAACCTTTTTCTTTTTTTTTTTTTAAGCTGGTGATACAGCTGGAGTATTAATAATTCCCTCTAGAGCTGTTTATATTCTATGATCTTATGATATTTTGCATCCTACTTTAGAGAAGGACTTCTGTTCTTCTCTAAAATAAATCTTTTTATCCCCAACTAGTGATGTAGTATATTAATAATTCCCCTAGAGTTGCCTTTATTCCAGATGAACATAGGAATCTATTTATCTGAGTAGGGGTAGGGGAAATGGAAACTGTTGATTCTGGGAAAGTTGGTTCTTCTTTTCTTGACTCTCTGGTCCCCTTACTGGGACAAGAAGTGAGTTATTATTGATTTTTACCCCTTCCCTCATCATAAGTCTCAAGGGAAGTATTTTGCAATGCCCGTTATAGGTACCTACGATGTCACTATTCTGCAATAGCTATTCTGGGAAAATCTATCCATAAATTTACACTCTGAGGGTCAGAGGGGGCCTCATGAGGTCATCAGTTCCAGCTCTCTGCTTTTACTGATCATCCAGTCCTGTCTGCCAGAATGACTGGATTTACAACTACATGTGTACTCTTGAATTTGACCTCAGCTTCCTTGGGACCTGAAGATGACGCCTTCGTCCTTAGAAATGAATTTGGCTAAGGGAAAATTTCTAGCATCCCACCAGCAATCAGCATCCAAAGAGGAGGCAGAGCCACGTGATAATTAAATTTTTGTTTTATTACACAGATACAGAGTTAAGAACAGACATAACCTGAATCATAATGTTTTACAGCTTCCACAGGTCAAACATACAGTACATTTAGAGAAAGCAGGACATAGCAAAGGGGAGGGAACAGCATGCCATAGACTCCTAACACAGCGTCATTTCTCTAGAGTGGCCAAGGGGCCCAAAGAACAGCAGGGAAACAAGGGCTTTTTATGAAAATTCTAGTTTTCTTAAAAATTATCTTTCAACTCTTGTGGGGGAAGGGTAGAGTGGTGGTCCCAAACCAATCATCTACCACTATTCCACATCAAGACTCTTTCCCATCTTCCTCTCCCCTGCCCTCTCCCATGCTTGCCTCAACCTGCTAGGACCTTAAGTTCAAGTAATTGCATTTTGGTAGGGTGTATAATATGTATCTTGGCTGGTATGCTGAGGGGGCACTTGCTCTCCTCGTGTTGCCCTCCCATTTCCCACCAGGAGACTCTCAGAGGGGAATCCATCCAGGGGAAGAATACAGAGGGAAGGGTCTAGGAAGGGAGGGAAGCCCAGAGGGAACAGAGGCCAGTAGAGAAACACCAAGTGCTTTCATGTCTATTTAGAAGGAAATCAGGTCCAATTAGAGCTGAAACAATTAACTGCTGCTGTTGAGGCATCTTTGGGACTCAGATTTGTCAGGCTTGGAAGGAAGCCCAGGGCTTGCTGAATTGAGGTGATTGGAGCAGAAAGTCTGCGAAGCAATGTTTCTCTTAATTTAAGACTTTGCCTGATAATTATGATTATGATGGTTATTATTATTTTGGGGGGGGGCGTCTCTTTCCTGACACCCAGAGCATATATATTGTGGTGATGAGATGGATGCTGTGTGACTTTCAGAAGCAAGCAAGAAAGCCCCTCTGCTGAATGGAACAACAAATGGTTCCTTGGTCCCCCTCTCTTGCCTCTCCCCGCATTGGATTCTTGTTCATCCTCACTCTATGATAAAAGGGCCTTAGTCCAGCCCTGCTTTGGGAGAAACTCTTAGGGCAAATAGCCCCAAGGTCAGCTAAGTCTTGGGCACTGCCCTCAGAAGCCTCAAACCTGAGGGAAAGAGGGGATGGAAAGGGCCATTCAGCCCCCAGAGCTGGGACAGCAAACTAGATCACAGGTAAGGAAGGTGCCCGAGGGAGGAGGGAATGGAAGGGGATGCCAGTGAGCCACCAGCCTGAGATGGAAGTCATCTGGATTCCCAGGGAATAAACAGTCCCATCATTCCCGAGGCCAGCAGCTAACTAATGAGTTTCCTCTCACTGACCAAGGGAGGAAGACAAGAACAAAAACGGCCATCTCCATGTGGAAGAAGATGGGGGCAAGGGTGAACTGAAAGCACCCTTCTCTACTATACTCCAAGGAAGTTCAGCAGCTGTCAAGGAAGTGGGGGGAACCTGGCCTGAGACCTCACCTGGTCAGCAGGGCCATCTTGAAAGAGGAAGGTGGCCATTCAGCCCTCCCCATTATTTACCCTTTAGTCCCAGGAGCAGTGACCTTTGAGGACGTGAGTGGGAAGAAAGGGACCTCATCCAACCAGTGTCAGATTTCTTGCCAGGGAATGTGCCAGCCTGAGCGGAGGAGGGGTAGCGGGGTGCTTGTGTCTCCTAGGGCTTCTCAGCAGGTGTGTGGGCTGCCTCCCAAGACAGCAAGCCCGAGTGCCTTCTCCATCAACACCAACCAGCCCCAAGAAAGGTTCCCTTTCTCTTTCCAGCCAGGCCCGTTTGGGTCTCAGTTCTAAGCAGTTGTTAGCCCGGTCTGGGCTCCTCTCCTCTGACTAGAAGACAGAGCATTGCCTTTCCCCAACTCTTTCAAGGGAAGCCTCATCCCTGGGGACTCAAAAATCAGCCTGAACCAACTGCTCCAGTTAAAGAAAAAAGCAATAACATAATTCCTAGAGGCAAAATTGCCTTGTTTCATATCCCCCAGTGCTTAGCACGGGACCTGGGACATTGTAAGTGCTTAATAAATGCTTGTTGACTGACTCACTGTGTGATTGCTCAGGGGTCATTAATGGGAGATCATAAAAGAGTTTCCCATAATGATTCATTTCCTGAGATTGGCCCTATTTCTACTGCGCAGTTTGGTGACTTCCGGTCCTAAAAAGCCAATGAATGGAGTCAACTGGGAGTTCAGAACACGTGCCCCCTTTGGACTCCAGAATTAGGGGTCTCAGATCTTTTGGTATCGTGGGAATATGTTGACCCTAATTTGGGAGGGTAGGACGGACGGATGGTAGAAACGGGTGCTTTGGTGTCAGCCTGAGTGTCTATTTGGAATAATCAATGAACAGGAGACATAAGGACCAACCATGGGTCCCCTCCCACTAAAAAACAAGAACCGAAAGAAAACCCCAACCATCACAAAACTCAAACAGATCCAAAACCAGTTCTTGACTGTTCCCTTTCTCCCTGCCTCTGACCAGCAACCTGTTCTGGGTCCCTTGCCCTGGGGGACTTCCCCCCACTATTCTGGCTGCCCCCAGGTTAATGGCCAACTCGTTGATCTGAGTTTTCTTCTCTGCCCCTTCAGTCAGGGCCATGGACCCAGGTCCAAACATGCCCTACTCCATGCGTGGGACACCTCCCCCTCAGCCTCCCAGTTCCTTCCAAAGTTGTAAATTAGGTTCTATTCCCTATCATCTACTTCACATCAATCACTGAAAGGAAGGGAAAAGAGCTGAGAATTCAGGCCATGAGAAGGATGGCACCCAGGTTTTTTCTGAGCTCTCAGCCTCTCTTTGCTTTTGGATTGAGATCCATTAAGCATCTATTTTTGCTAAACTAAGAGGGGACACGAAAGACTGAGTAACCCAGTTGGATCACTAGGAAGGCAGCAAAGGGCATTTTCTTCCACCTTATTTGGTCTGAGCTTATCCGAGCCTTCCCATAATCCTCAGTGTAATGGGCTTCAGGATCCCAAATTCTGGGTTAATTCAGATGAAGGAATATGCCCTGGGGTTCACGACCTAGTAACTGTGAATCCTATAAGCCAAGTAAAGGTTTCAGAGATAGCCCAACTGCTCCTAGCCTACCACCGAGGTCCCTGGTAGCAATGAAGAGAGAAAGAACACCGATTCCAAACCAACAAACCTGGGGGATGGAGGGCAGGGAAAGTCTGAAGCTCTGTGGGTAGAAATCATGCAATTAAGAGGGAGGAGACTTAGCTCAAATTATTGTAGATCCCGAGTCAAGGTAGGGAATACGTAATATAACTAGCCTCCATTGAGTTGTTTCTCTGCACCTGGAAATTGCTTGTATTCTCCTTCTGAATGACCTAGATGAGGGGGATTCCTTTCTGTCACCGTGCCTGGCTGTCTGTCTCTGAGATCCTGCCTGACCACTGTCTCCTGCCTTTGGCTTTGGCCTCTGAACGCTAATTAAAGCTGTCGTCGAGTTTGGGATTCTGCTGGGGGCTCTGGGAGCAGTAGCATCTCACAGAGCTTTTGGTTCAATGGCGAGTGTGATCTTGACTAGTGGCTTTAAAAGGAAAAAATAAGTGAGCAAACCACACCTCTTAGTCTATGGTCCTTAAGCACATTGGAGGTAGCAAGGCAGGATACAGCTTCTAAGCAGGGGCGAGGAGGCAGAGGCAGAGACAGAGGCACGGGAAGACCAGGGGTCCAGACAGAAGAGAACATTTAGAAAGTCAACCCAGCAGCCCTCAGGACTGACAGGCCCCTTCAGTGGGTCATAGCAAAAATGCTTCTTTACATACTTTTTTCATGAAATAAAAGTGGGTGATTCGGTACAGATCAGAGGATTTAGCAATTACAATGGTCATTACACTGCATTCTAAAGTTGCTCAATTTCTCCCTAAATCTCTAAGCGAACTCCCCAAAACACACCATCACTGGCAATTCGGAAAGCAAAATTACCAACATCTCCTCTTTGTCACCTCCTGTCCTCACAAAGTGTTAGGATTTCAGGTTTGGTTCCACTAAAAGGTCTTTGGCTGAACTAGCTTGGGACCAGGATGGTGAATGGCAAGCCTCAGCTCTGAAGATTAATTCCTAATCATCCAAAGATACCAGGGGCCTCCCAACTGCCCCTCTTTAACATGGAGTCACCTCGTCTTCCACTTGGAATCCAAAGCCTTCTCCAGGTAGCCAGCCCTTCCTCAATCCCCTCTGTTGGGTTATCAACCCAAGGGATCTCACATCAGACAGCTTAACCATTCTTTAGGAAGAAGTCCTAAGAGACTGGGGGCTGTTTGTCCAAATAACCTGAGCATTCATCCTTTCTCCTCAAAACCGTATTTCTCTAGAACTAAGGAACTATGTTCTAATGGTCACTTGCCAAGAATAGGCAATTTTTTTTTTGTGCTATTGGAGGGGTATTCAGAACCAGCAAATGGGACAAGGAGTTAGCTCAAAGGTCAATCACACATTTGCTGGGTGACTTGTGGTGACCTATATATTTATATGGTGACCTATATATATATGTATTTGTATATATATATATATATGTTGTGTGTATATACAAATATGTGTATATATATATATATATACACATATATATACATACACACACACATACACACACACACATATATATATATATAAACTTTTGGGAAGGGTGGAGAAAGGGAGAGAACAACAATGGCTGGATAAGTGGTCTGGAACCATGGAAACGTGCTCTGCCTTCTGTATGGAAGCTGTCCAGCTCTAACTGGTTGAAAAGCTGCTGCTTTCCATGGATTCTCTGATTATAGGGCCTGACAGAGAGGAAGGAGCCTGATAGAAATGATTAGGGGGATTTTACACTGGAAATGCAATCTGGGCACATTAGTAAGTGAGGACACCACAGAGCCTACCCTGGCAGGGCTCTGCTCAGGAAAGAAGGTTCCCTCATTTCCTTTCTAGATCTTGTATTCCTCTATTAGAAAAGATGCAGCTTAAATCAAACTGCTGTCCCAAGGACGATGCTTCTGCTCAAGTAGCGTGGGGGATTTTCCAATCCCTAACAATCCTTAAGGTTGAGCCTCTGACACCTCCAGCTGCCAGTGCCTTCTTTCCACAGTGCTAACAGGTAATGACTTGGAGTCAGGGAGAAAACTGTCCTGAAACCAGCCAAAATCAAGGCCCGAGTTCTGTCTCTCCAGGAGCAAGTCAGGCACTAATCCATCCGAACCCACCACAGCCTCACTGATTTTGCTCCTTGGAGATCGGGACTGAAAATACTGTTGGGTTTCCTTTTAGATCAATCTTGCCCAGCTCAGCAAAATGGCGGACATTATCTGTCTAGTGATCTTCCTAAACGAAGGGACCCACATTCATCCTTCAAACCCAGAGGGGAACGCCTCCGTTCCCAAAGTAACTGGGTTTCAAAAAGCACCAAATGACTCGACTACAGAGGGAGGAAGGAAGAGGACAAGGAATCAAGGGTCATGAGGAAGAGGATGCATGGGAGGATGAACTGGGAGAGGGAGTGGGAGAGATCTATATCATATACACATCTGATACTGGTACAGTCAACAAGCTCAATGCTTGGGAGAGAACAGAGGCCAAAATCTGAGGAAACCGTGAACAAACAGCCTTGGATTTCCCTACACAACTATTTTAATTTTAAAGAAGTCTTAGCTTTTGGGATACCTATGGAACATTGAAGCCTCTATGCATATAACTCAACAGTCAGGCAAGCAGAGCCCTATACTGCAGAGGGGTGCTGTGTGGTGTGTGTGTACATTATAAAGATATTAATATCTTCTTTGTCCCATCCATTACACCCAATTTGCTTTCTGGACTCAGTTTCATCTGCCAGAATTTCCTTTGGACAACGACCCTTTTGGCAGTGATTCAAAATTTACTCCTCCCTTTCCATTACAAAAAAAGAACAGATTTTTGTGACTCTGGGATATAACAACAATAAAAAACAAAACAAAGTCAAAACGAAACAAAAAATCCATTGCTTCCCCAAGGACCACACTTTGACTTTTTTTCCCTTAAAACCTGTTTCCTAAACTTTACATACTTCAGTGGTTTCTCTTATTTTTATTTGGCAAACATCTTTTCTTTATTATCATCATCATTAATATCATTATTTGGACCTCTGCAAATACTATATACATTCACATTAACGTACAATATTGACTTCTTGACTCCTGGCTGGGAATCTTTTTGAAACCCCCATATTTCAGTAGCTGGGCCACTCTCCATATTGCACTCCCGTCCTCTGTACTTTGTACAATGATACAAGAAAATGCAAAATAGTCTGCATTGTCTCTCTTTTGTTTTTCTTCCATTAAGTACAAGTATTAATTTTCTTTCTCCTTCATTTCCTCCTAGGAATCCTTGTATGAGTTGGAAGGGTCAGAGGGGGCAAGGGAAGGGGGCAAAAGGGTGCCAGTAATAGGGAAAATCTTCAAATGAAAAGACCTATCATGTTCCGTCAAAGGAGCAGAGGAAAAAACATCTGGGGAACAACTGGACACAAAAGCAAGGGATTATATACAGGCAATCAAAATAGTCTTCAGAAGATAGGATGGGGGCAGAATACAAAGGTGGGTTTTTTTTGTTTGTTTTTCTGTTGTTGTTTGTTGTATTTTCCTGCAAAAGTGTGGAAGAGAGGAGAACAGCAATAAGGAGATACCGTGACAAGGGTGGGGGGAAATGGAGAGAAGAGAGGTAGAGGAGGAAAACGAGAAGCAGAAAGTATTGGTATAAGTTGCTATCTGCTCATGCTCTGAAAAGCAGTCAAGAATCAATCCAAAAGATTGTCACAGTTTTTTGTTTTTTTTTTTTTGTTTTTTTGTTTTTTTCAGAACAATGCTCTCTCTGGAAAGGAACACTTGAGCACTTTTTTTTTTTTTCGTCATCGGAAAAATTAAATGCTTTGAAAATCCATTGAGGGTGGGAAAATAAGAGGTATCTTCCCCTTACACACACACACACACACACACACACACACACACACACACACACACTCACACCCATACACAAACTGGTTTAAATTTTTTCTTGGGCTTGGCTTGGTCAATCGTGATGATTTTTTTTTTTTCCTTTTACCTTATTGATGTCTAATAACCAAACTCTGAAGCCACGGATGCAAATCCCATAGTCTGGCAGAAAGGTGGGGTGGGGGCAGGGAGATCCAAAGCCTGAGAGCTGAGCTGGTAAAATAGGGCTGGGGGCCTCATTCTTCACTGCTGGTACCAATGACTCACCAGTGGAGCAGTCATCATTGTTTGGTTGGGACAAATGAGTGTCCTTGTTTGACCAAAAAATAAAATAAAATAAAATAAAATAAAAAAATAAAAAAGAGCTGGGGCTTTTTCCCCTCTGAAAAATTCAAAACCCCAACCAAGAACCCAAAACCAATCAACCAGCCCTAAATCAAACAAACCCAAGAGGAATAAAACAGAAAAAAAAAATACTTTGGCAGTGACAAAAAGGAGTCTGGATTGGTTTTCTTGTGAGAGTTTGCTTTTTGGATTTCCTTTGGAGCAGAGGTGTATCTGGTATTCTTGGCTAGCTAGCAAGGTAGTTTACAAGTAAGCTTCCTTTACTTTTGTTTTTAAAAATCTTTTTGGATTTTTACTTAAAGCCAAAGAGTTTGACATTTAAAAAAAATGAAAAAATAAAACAAAAATAAAACCAAAAACATTTCTTGCATCAGAAATTGTAATCTTTCTTACCGTCTTTGCTGCACCTGCCCCTCCCATCACACAGGGGGCAATTTGGCAGAATATCCAGCTATAAAAAGAACAGTTCTTTTTCCCTTTTCATTGAAAAAAAAAAACACACTCAAAAATGAAAATCCCACAGTTTTCTTTGTCCATTTCTGAGTAGCTCTTTTGGGAAAAAAACAAACACAAGCCCAAACCAAGGAACAAGCTCCCCTCCACCCACCCTCCCCAAACAAAATTCTTCACTGAAAATATAAGCCACCAAATTATTAAAAAAAAATTAAAACAAGAAAGTGTGGGAGAGAGAAAGAGAGAGGAGAGAGAGAGAGAGAGAGAGAGAGAGAGAGAGAGAGAGAGAGAGAGAGACGAGAGGGAAATTGACAAGACAGAGAAAGACATTAACGGAGAAGAAGGTTTGTACTTTCTTTGTGAAATCCACTTTTAAAGCCCAGTTTTGAAGATCTGTGAGGATCACTCGAAGAGATAGAGGTCGTTTGGAGGTCGAATGAAATCGTCAGGTAGCTGAGGAAGTTGCATTGAATGCAGTTTTTTTCTTTTGGAGAAAAGCAGTAGCAGCAGTGACTTTTGTAGATTCTCGGATTCCCTTTGATCTCCTCCCTGGGTGGGGCTAGCGGGAGGCAGTCTCCAGGGGGGCCGGGGTGGCCGGGGTGCCCGAGCGGGAGGCGGCCGCCGAGCTGGTCTCGCTGGGGCTGGCGGCCACGGCCACGGCCACCACGTCCGGCTGGCTGGGGCCCACCCCGTTGGCCGGGCCGGGGCCCGCGGCCGCCTGCAGGCCCTGCAGTGTCTGGCCACACACGTGGTGGTGTTTCTCCCAGTCCTTGTGCTGGCAGAAGGAGCCGCAGTAGCGGGCGGTGTTGCAGCCGCTGCAGGTCTCGCTGGCTTTGCGCCCACAGTTCCAACAGCTCTGGGGGTGGGGGACAGAGGGCAGCGTCAGGGGGGAGGGCCCGGCTGGCCAACCCTTCCGAGCGGGGACCGCCCCCTTCCTCCCCTCCCGGGAGGTCCGGAGAGCGTGAGGAGGGGGCGGCACAGGGAGGGACCCCAAGGATGGGCCTGGGACAGACACTGTTGCACCTACTCTGTGAAAAGGCCTTCCCAATCCTAATACTTAGCTTGGGAAAGGCACTGAGCTTGGACTCACAGACACTGTCTCTTCTTCTTTCTACCAGTTTTCTCACGAGACAAGGTCAGACGCCCTCTAAATTTATGGCTCCATGACCATGAAGGTCCCTTTTCAAGCTGGAAGGTTCTGTTTCTAGGAGCCAAGAGAAGGGATTTCCCCTCTCATTCCTTCCTTGACACTCGGGGGAGGCCGAACCTGGGACCTGAGAACTGCTTTATTTTACTAAATATTAGGCTTAACTGTCCCAAGGTGAATGAAGAGGCAAGAAGTTATGGAAGGCTCAGTGGCGGGCTGACTATCTTAAGCCCACCCTCAAGGTTCTCCTAGGGAGCTGTCCTAGCTGGGAGATCTTTGGGAATCATTCTGAAGGAGTTAACGGTCATTCCCAGACACTCCCAGGGGCTGGAGCGGGGACTAGCCCAGAGGTATCCAAGAATGCTGGACTCCTGACTGGCCAGGACCAGATAAAACTGTCACTCGGAAATGGTTAACAAAATAAAAAATTACCATGAAACATAGATGATGCTACATTTTATAATCGAGTCAATATGCTGTGCACAGAAAGCCTTATTTTGTTGTTCAGTTCCTTTTAGTCATGAATGTCTCTATAATCCCATTTGGGATTTTCTTGGCAAAGATACTAGACTGGTTTGCCATTTCCTTCTCTAGCTCATTTTACAGAAAAGGAAACTGAGGCAAATAAAGTTAAGTGACTTGCCTGGGGTTACTTAGCTAGTGAGGATATATTTCTAACTCCAGGCTGAGCCACAACATAGGATGTAAAGGCAGGAGAAGTAATGATGTGGGGGAGAGGGGGCTCTAGAGAATAGACTCATTCAGTTGGAAAAGCCATTGTTATATCAACTCTCCCAATGTCTCCAGAGCCATATCCAAACCCTTCTTAGGCCAAGGAGAATCTAGAGTTCTCCCCTACACATGCTCCAGAGAAGGGGAGTCTCCATAAGGGAAATTCAAAATGGTGCCCATGGGAAGGGACTTCCGAGCCATATAGTCCAAACCACATATTTTATCAGTCAAGGGACTGAGGCTCGGAGGAGTATCATGAAGTGATTTACCCAAGTTTCCACAAGGAGAAAGTATAAAAGATGGATCTGAATCCAGATCCTTCAGAGAGTGATTGGGGGTGGATCAAGGGCCCCCTGAGCTGGATGGCGAAAGCCCTGCAGAATCAAGAACTCTATCTACCATCGCTCCCCTGTCAGGAAAGGAAGAGGGAAACTTTAAGCTTTTCCTCTGATTTCTTCTCTAACAAACAAGAAAGAAGGCAATTCCCATTAATCCACCAAGTATGTCTGTGGGCACTTACTTTGCTAGCTTTGCCAAACCCCTGCTTGTGGACGGCAGGGCAATAAGAGGCAGAAGGGGATGACCTGCTCTCCAAGAAGTCATGAGAAGGGAAAAGGGATGAAAAAGGACAGAACCCACGCCCCCATGGCTGCTGCTGAACAGGACTGGGGGGGGGGTTGTGGCTGCCGGGGTCAGTCCCTGTCCTAGGAGGGCAGAGGGAGCGGGGCCGATCTGGGGGAAGGAGGGCGCGGACGGCCTACCTCGCTGGAGTCTTCCTGCTGATTGACAACGGTCAGGGCGTCCTCGGAGGCCTGCCGCTTGGCCTCCGCCAGGGCCCGCTCCATCTTTGCTCGCTCGGTTGTGATGAGCTCGTGGGCTTTGCGTTCTGCGTCCGACACGGCCTTCTGCAGCTCCGACATCGCCTGGCGCTTTACCTCATTCACAGCTTCCTCTGAAAGGCAGCGTGAGGGAGTCAGACATCCGGGCGGGGGAGGACTCGGGCTCCAGGGGTCATCACAAACCAAGGGACCTTGGAGGAGACCCCCTCACTTTACAATTGAAAAAACTGGGACTGGGAAGGGATGTGTCCAGGGTCACACAAAACGTGGGCATCAGAGGCAGAATTTGAATCTAGGTCCTCTTGGAATAACTAGAAGGTGTAGTGGACAGAATGCTGGGCCTGAGTTCAGATCCTGATTCAGATACTTATTAGCTGTATGATTCTGGGCAAATCATATAGCCTCTGTCTGCCTCAGTTTCCTCATCTGTAAAATGGGGATAATACAGCACCTAATTCCCAGGGTTGTTGTGAAGATCAAATGAGATAATTTATCAAGTGTTTAGCATAGTGCCTGGCACATAGTAGTTGTTTTATAAACATGAGCTATTCTTCTTGATTCAAAACAGTCTTTTCCTATCTTATTTCATGCACATAGAAGTACATAATTATGAATGTACACATTTAAATGCAAGCATAGATAGCTAAAAACAGTGGGGCTTATTTGAAAGCTTGTGTGTGTGTGTATTAAGCACTTTACAAATATTATCTAATCCTGCTAAGAACCCTGGGAGATAAGTGATATTAATTATTCTTATTCCTTTTTTACAATTGAGGAAACTGAGGCAGAGACTTGCCCAGAGCTGTACAGTCAGTGTCTGAGGTGAGATTTGAATCCAGGTCTTCCTGTTGCCAGGTCCAATGCCCTGTTCACTCTGAAATGCTTCCTAAGATAGGCTGGGATCCCTCAAGCCTATTCTCCAACCCACAGCGGTTCCAGGCTTCTGGACGAGCCCCATCCCTCATTCCGGTTGGGCAGCTGTTTCACGGTGTCTGTGCCCTCTCTGGCTCACGTCATGGCACCGTGACTAAATTAGCAGGTTCCAGGGACAACAGACAACAATAGCAAGTCCCTTTGGAAAAAAATGCATCTTTCAATAGGACAGCTTATCCCTGGGGATGAAAAGCTTGGTGGTCTGAAAGAGACCAGAGCTGCGAGTCTGGAGGTGTGGGACTTGCAAGTTAATTCAGAGCCATTTTCTCCATTTCTTTAATGAGAAGGTGAAAGCACGTGATGTGCAAGACCCCTTCCAGTCAAACATCTTTGAGGGGCCATACTCAAGGCCAGCTTGGGGATCTTATAAAACAAAGAGTTATGGGGGGGGGAGGGAGACATGTGGTGGGGAAAATCCTATAGGCTGAGACCTGAAATCTCTAAACCTGGGTGTCTTGGGTTTGAAAAATAGTATCATGTGATCAACTCTGATGGACGTGGCCTTTTCAACAATGAGGTGATTCGGGCCACTTCCAATAGACCCGGGATGGAGAGAGCCACCTGTACCCAGAGAGAGGCCTGTGGGGACTAAATGTGATCACAACACAGAATTCCCACCTTTTTCTTGTTGTTTGCTTGCTTTTTTTCCTTTCTCATTTTTTTTTTCTTTTTGATCTGATATTTTGCAGGCAGCATGATAAATGTGGAAATATGTATAGAAGGAGTGCACATGTTTAACCTACATTAGATTACTTGCTTGTCTAGGGGAAGGGGTGGGAGAAAAATTTGGAACACAAGGTTTTGCAAGGGTGAATGTTGAAAACTATCTTTGCATGTATTTTGAATATAAAAAGCTGTTATAAAAAATAGCATCATGGGAAGGAACTTTAGAGATAGTTTAGAGGCACAGTACCATAGCAAAAATGGTAACCTTGGGCTAAGAAGAACTGCTTTTAAATCCCACCGAGGGTAGTCATACAACCACCAATAAGTCATTTTAACTCTCAGAGCCTTAGTTTCCCATTTGTAAAATGGAAATAAAAATTAAAATGGGATAATTCGACGTCATAGAGTCATTGTTGTGAGGAAATCATGCTTCAAACTTATTAGCCCTTTAGAAATAGCAGTTATTTATTTTAAAAAGTCCAACCACTAATTTTAAAGATGACGAGATTGTGGCTAAGAAAGGGGAAATGATTCACTGCAAACCAGAGAGTTATGATTGGATCCAGAGCCCTTGACTCCAAATCCAGTGTTCTATCCACCATAGGACCTTGCTGGTAGCTTTATTTAAGTGAGACATTAATAGTCCTTAGCTCCTGGCAAGTTGCATGAGTGTGTATGTATATGTGTGCGTCTCAGGTGTAGACCTTACTCTCACTGCCTGGGGTGACAAAACAGGGGCTCCCCTTACATTTTTCTCTTTAACACTCACCAGCTTTTCTCCAGATTTCTTCTGGCATATAACCGGATAGAGGCCGGGGTACAAATTCCCGGTGACTTTCTAAAAAGAAAAAAAAGAGGGTGCAAAATGATCAGTTTTGAACATTTAAAGCAGTAAGTTCTCAAGCCTCAAGTAGGTACCCTCAGGAGGGGAACCTGCCAGTTATAGTGACTGGCCCTTGGTACCCAATGGTACTGGGGGCTGAAAGGCTGTTGCCTTTGAGCCGACTCAGACTCAGGCTGGAAAAGATCCCCCGGGGCTGGCTCTGGGCATTGGTGGCCCATGGCAGAATCTTGCTCCTGATCAGCATTATCTGTGCAGGTCTGTGGCTGGACACTGGCCCAGATCAGCACGGTCCTCATGCAGAATGACTTAGAATCATGAAATCATAGAATTTAGATTCCAGGAGAACCAGGTGGGACCTAAGGAATCAGTTAGACCCCTATAGGAATCTCCATGCCCCGGGGTCTTGGCTAGATTGGCTTCCAACAGCAACCAAGATGGCAGCAGGTGCTTGCCCCTGGTCTTAGTGGGGGCTTTCTGCTCATTTGGGGGGAGTTCAGGTAAGTCCCTTTTGGGGTCCTGGAGGAACCTGGACCCTCCCCCTCACCACCCCCAGGCCCAGCCCAGTGTCAGTACCTAACTGGGGACCCTCTGAGTTGGAGGAGCTATTATGTGGGCGGGATGGGGCGGAGATGGAGCCTTTCTTCATGTCTTCGGCGTCGCTATAGCGCCGGATCCAGTGGTTGAGCTCCTCCCGGTCAGCCTCCTGGCACCGGCGCAGCACCGTGAGAGAGCGCCGCGTCTTCTCCACCATATCCATGATACAGTTCAGGAGCTGCCAGGGGACAGAAGATACAGGGATGAGTGGCAGGAAAGGCCGACCCATTTGCTCTTTCCACTTAAAGATGAGTGAATGCTTAACTCAGCTGCTTGAGAAGCTAAGGTCATAATTCAGTTCTCATGGAGGCAAATTGACTTTGCTCTAAGGAATGGGGCATGTGATCATGGGCTAGAGGGAGGATGGTGCTGGTTAATGTTTAACAATCAGCTCTCAGGAGGAAATATCCACTAACATTTAACAACCGGCTCCTGGGGAAAAATGTGTGGGTGATACATTTTTAAGTCTGATATTCATTAACATTTTCTTCAGCACTTTAAGTCTATGCAACTAATAAAACAGTAAATCAACATGTAGCATTTGCCAATTTCTGAAAATTTAAACTATTGACTTTCTTGAGACAGCATGAGATGACTCCAATATACTTGTGGCTAGAAGGAGCTTTCAACATCATCTAATTAAGCTCCTTCATTTTACAGATGAAAATAATCTATGAAAAAGATAATTTAAAAAAATAAAAATAAAGAAACAAAAAAAAAAGTGGCGCAGTAGAGAGAGCACTCAGGAGGACCTGAGTTCAAATCTGACCTCTGACACTTAATACTCCCTGGCTATGTGACCCTGGGGCAAGTCACTTAACCCCAATTGCCTCAATAAAAAATAAAATAAAAATAAACAAAATAAAAACATAATTCAGGCAGCTACTCCTCATTCAAAAAAGTAGCCTTGGTGGCAAGGGCTAGATGAGTAAGTAAGATATCTGTACTACTAGTGGCTCTGAACCTTAATTTTATCTTCTATGAAATGGGGACAATTATGACCATACTAGCTTCCTTACAGGGTTGTTGTAGCATAAATGAGAGAATGCATATGTCATGGTGTTGTGCAAAGTTTAAGGTGACCATTTTCCTCGACGAAGGATTGTTTGTTTTATATATTACAGGGTGATATTTTAATACTTATTTTGTATAAATAGTTTGGCCCAAGAATATCAACCTTTAGCCACTGCTTTCCCCTCATCTCACAATCTTTCACTCCAGAGTAGCAGGACAATAGTAACAAAAAAGAATGTGCTGTTTTCAGTTCTTTTTGTGTTTTCCCCCTAGAATGCCTGCACCAGGATGGCATCTATAACTGGCCTTAATAAATGATGCTGACTGGCCGGTCGGTCCAGGGTAGATCCAAGCCCCACGGGGTTATGGATGAAGCTCTTAAAACTCTCGAGCCTTGGGCAGGGAATCTGGTACATGGGTTTGACCCAAGGAGCCACCAAGGGACCTCAGAGGTCCTGGAAGGTGCTGATTGGCTATGTGGCCCAGGAACACGTGTAACCACTGCACCCCCATGTAGGGAAGCCCCAGCCTACCTACAAGGCGGCACCAGCTGTTTCCTTTTGGCTCTAGACAAGCTGGTGCATCCTTGCATGGGACAGTCCCCCCAGATGCACGTTTCAGACCCAAGCCCACCCAAGGCCTCCGTGTTCTGGGGTTACCTACATTGTTGAGGTGCTTCCACTCCTCTGCCCATTCTCTGTCTGTGAGCCTGTGGTCAATTACTTCTTCTTGCCGGGAGCCATGGACAGCTGGGAGAGAGGGAAAGACAGTATTGAGAACAGAGATCTAGGGGAAAGGATCCTGTCGGATCCCATCCATCCTGCCAGACTCCTTGGCTGAGATCTAAAGCAACTTTTGGGTCTTGTCCATCTCCTGGTTTAAAATCTTCAGTGCCTCTCCTTCCTCTCCTCTTCCTCCAACTCTTCCTCTTCCTTTTTTTTCCTTTCTTCTCCTCTTCTTCCTTCTCCCCCTCTTCCTCTCTCCCTTCTTTTCCTCCTCTCCTTTTTCTTCTTCTTCCTCATCCCTCTCTCTTCTCCTCTCCTCTTCCACTTTTCTCTTCTTCTCCCCCCTCTTCCTCTTTCTCCTTCCCTTTCTCTTCTCCTTTTTTCTCTTCCTCCTTCCCTTCCTCTTCCCTTTTCTCTCCTTCTTTCTCTTCTTCCTCTTTTCTCTCCTTCTTTTTCCTGTCTTCCCCCTCTCCCTAGTCCCTAGGATGATGTCTTTCCCAAAGCAAGCACTCAGTATCAGATGCATTGTTGCTTACTTGGCCAGAGTGAGTAGAGGGGCCCACTCACCCCACACCTTCTTAGGGCCCATCAGGTTTCCTTGGGCTCCCCTATTTGTGACTCACCCTCTTGCAGATTGGGGGAGGGGAGTGAGGAGGAGGAGGAGGAGGGGGAGGTGGAGCTCCCTAAGTTGGGCCAGGCCACCCTGTCCTACTTTATATGTCACCAGGAACTTGAGCCAACATTTCAACCAAAATAGTGGCTGGAATCTGGAGGGACAGCTGGCATTTATTTTTGCATTAGCAGGAGCTGGTGGGAATTAGCACCTGCCTGACCCTGGGATTCAAGGAGCCAGACGCCATCACCTGCTGCCCAAGAAGGAGGACAGCCAGCCAGCAGCCCCATCCAGGGGAGGGAGAAAATGCTGATCTTTCCTGGGAGCGAGTGTCCAGCCATTCCCCTCATCTAGTCCCTCTTTTATTCCACGGCTCTTCGGTCTGGTGGCTCGACCAGCAGGTACTCACTTGGTAGTATAGGAAATTTTATTTAAAAATTGATTTTAAAAACTGATTAAGCTTTTACTCCTCTATGTGGATAAATCATGAGCCGATCCTCCCCAACCAGACTTTCATATTCTTGTTTGGGGGGGGCAGTTCGGTCTGTCTTCCATGTTTGGGGGAGCCCTTTGGAGTTCTTAGAATGGGGCTCTGTTTGAAGAAGATGAGGAACAAATAACTGGGCAGACCAGCATGTGGCCCATTAGCAGGATGACCTTAAAGGTTCTAGGCTCAGGCAGTGGGTGATAGAGACTTATCTGGAATTCTTCAAACCTCACACATTGCTCACCCACACCAGGCAGTGTGCCGTGTCCGGAGGTGTGTGGGGTTGGCCCGGCCCAGGGTCCCTGACATGACCGCATGCTTTGCAATATTTAGCTTGGAGTCTGGGAGGGAGAATATGGGGAGGAATGAGGGACACTGGGAAAAGGTATTTTCTGAGCTCTTCCTCTCATGGGGCTGTGCTCCCCATTTTATTCCTAAGGGATTCTCTTTATTAGAGGAGGTGGAAGGCTGGCGGGTCTCCTATTCATATACTCATGTTAGTCAGGGCTCAGAGACACTATACCCCCCTGGGTACTCATCAACATGGATCCAGTTTTATTTCCCATGCAAAGGCCAACTCCCAACACCGGGGTCTTTTCTTCAAGCCCCCCACAACTTCTCCCTCCTGCCCTTTTCTGGGTGCTTTCTATTCTGTGTACCCCACAAAGCCCCCCTCAACCCCAACCCAAACCCCTAACTCTGGCCCGGGGTAGGGAGGGTGCTTGGGGTTTGCTCACCGACTTGCCGATGGCGCTCCCGCAGCTCTCGGGGGTCAGGGGGCCGGTATGTGTCCCTGTAGTGGTGGGCCACGGCCATGTCCTCGAGGCGGTAGTGCTGAGGTGGGGGAGGTGTGGGGTGGGGCAGCCCATTGGGTTGATGGCTCAGCCCATTGTTGGGGCTGTACCGCTGGGCAGGGCTCAGGGTGCATGGCCGTTTGCTGAGGTGTTCGGGGTGCAGTGGGTCTCGGTCTAACCCATTCTCTTTGGTCCTGGCCCAGTGTGATGGGAGACAAAGAGATAGACAGAGGCCAAGATGGCAGAAGCAAAGACAGGAACAAGTAGATGTAGGCCAAGAAAAGCAGTATGAAGGAGAATGAATGAGATAAAGAGACAAGAAAGGAGGAAGAAAGAGGAGGAGAAAAAGGAGAAAAAGAAAAAGACAGAGAAAAAGGAGATAGAGAAGGACAAGAAGAGAGGGAGGAGGAGGAGGAGAAAAGAATAAGAAGAAAGTGGAGGAGGAAGATGAGAAGAAGGAGAAAAAGAAAGAAGAGGAGAAAAAGGAGATAGAGAAAAACAACAAGAGAGGAAGAAGGAGAAAAAGGAGAAAAGAAGAAGAAGAAAAAAGTACATAGAGAAGAAAAAGGAGAAAAGAAGGTGGAGAAGAAGAAAGTTGAAGAAGATGAAGAAGAAAAGTAGGAGGAGAAAAGAAGAAAAAGAAGATGGAAGAGGAAGAGGAGGAAGGGAAAGAGGATGAGAGAAAGAGAGAGGAGAGAGAGAGAGAGATATGAATCATGGTTCTGGACAAACCTGCCCAGCAGCTCTGATCTGTACCCAAACCAAAGTCAATGGCATGCCAATCTCAGCCCTGCTTTCTGGAGATTGGGTTTATGAAATATAGGTCTTCATTAAAGAAGTATGTCCCTCTATCAGAGGGAGCCTGGCTTCCATCTTTAACCAGAAACCCTCCTTCGAGCCACAGCATGTGCTACTGGGGACAGTTACCTCTGTGAATTGCAGAGAGGGCTTAGGTCCCAGTGACCCTCTCCTGACTCTCCACCACCCAGCCCTCAGGCTCAGATCCCCTGGGAAGGCCCTGGGAATCCCCTATACCCTGATACTCTGCCATTCACCATCCTGGGTGTAATAGCCTTAACACCTGGAGGCTGACCTAACAGTCCTGCCAGAAACACCCTTTTCCTCCACTTTCCATCATTTATCCTTAATTGGCCATATGCCTTTTGAGAGGACTCTTTTGGGGAGGGAAAAGAAGGGGTCTTTTAAATCCTGAAATTGTCTATTATATAAAACAGAACTTTCAAAAAATAAGAATTAATCTGGGAGAAACTTTAGGGATTGTGTAGTCTAATTTTTCCATTTCACAAATGAGGAAACTGAGGTCCTGTGAAGTGACTTGCCTGAAGTCACACAGCTAGTAAATGGCAGAGTTAGAATTTGAACTAAGGGCTTTTGTGTTCAACATAAACCAGATTGTCCTTGTGCTCTCTGGTGCGTAAAAGAAGACTAATCGATCCATTTTATAATTCATTTGTCCGTTACCATAACTAGTCAGAGATAAATTGTAATCTGGAAAGGTAGGGATAATAATAACCAACATTAATAGAGTGTTTATTATGGGTCAGGCACTATGCTAAGGGTTTTACAAATGTCTCATTTGGACCTCACAGCAATGGAAACCGAGGGACAGACGTGAAGGGGCTTGATTTCTGACGCCAGGTCCAGCATCTCTCTGGCCATTCTACCTTCCTGTCTCTAGGTCATAATTTAGGGCCAGAATGGACCTGGGGTCTGACAGCTTCAATTTACAGATGAAGGAACCAAGAGCAGGGAAGTTAAGTGACTAGCAAAGAACAGAGGTGAGATTGGAAAGAAACTTTCCACCAAACCACATTGCCTCCTCCCTTGGGCTAAAATGTAGGCTTAAAAATGTCGAGTTGAGCGGGAATAATGACTGACATCCCCCTCTCCAAGTCCTCCCTGTCTTCCCATCTTTCAGAGTTACTAAGGGATGCTTTCCTTACCTGTCTGGTGTCCTCCTCTTGCCATTCTCGTTGACTTCCAGGAGAAGCTCAGAGGAGTCGATAGGAGAAGAAGCGTTGGCATCTAGAAGGAGCTGCTCATGTTGGGCCAGGTACTGGGCGGGGGTCTGCTTGGCCAGGCGGGCACAGTGCAGGAGCTCCCGCTGCAGTAAGGGCAGGTTTGCCTGTGGAAGAGAAGAGGCTGTAATCCCGATTCGGGGGGGGGAGAGAGAGGGCCATCTAGCTTTCTCTCCAGCCCTCAGTTTCCTTTTCTGTAAAATGACAGGTTTCCTCTCCCAGCTTTCCATCTAGCAATCCTGAGAGCCTCTCTGCTACATCATGCTTTAGTTTTCCCAGAGAAGGTAATGAGGATGGTGAATATTATTATTATTATTACCATGACTCTTATTAACTACTACTACTACAACCCTACCAATATCACTACTGCTCTTCATGTTACTACCATTACTACCACTACTATTATTACCACTACCACCACTACCATTACTAGTACTACTATTACTGCTACTATCACCACTATAATTACTATTACTACTACCCCACTAGTACTACCACTACTCTTCATGTCACTACTAATTACTACCACTATTATTACCACTACTATCACTACGATTACTACTACTATTATTACAACTACCACCACTACCATTACTACTACTACCACTATCACTATTATTACTATTACTACTATCCCACCAGTACCACCACTAGTCTTCATATTACTACTACTACTATTATTACTACTACTACCATTACTATTACTACTACTACTACTACTGCTACTACCACCACCATAATTACTATTACTACTATCCCATTAGTACTACCACTACTCTTTATGTTACTACTAATTACTACCACTACTATTATTACCACTACTATCACTGCTATTACTACTACTATTATTACTGCTACTACCACTATTATTACTATTACTACTATTCCACTAGTACCACCACTAGTCTTCATATTACTGCTACTACCACTATTATTATTACTACCATTGCTATTACTACTACTACTATTATTGCTACTACCACCACTATAATTACCATTACTACTACCCCACTAGTACTACCATTACTCTTCATGTTACTACTAATTACTACCACTACTATTATTACTGCTACTATCACTGCTATTACTACTATTACCACTATGTACTACCACTACTATTACCACACCACCACAACTATTGTTATTATTACTACTACTACTACTACCACCACTACCATTACCACAATCACCACCAATCCTTTACATAGCACTTACTTTGTGCCAAGTACTTTATAATTACTTCATTTGATTCTCACAACAACCCGGTGAGGTAGGTGCTATTGCTATCCCCACTTTACAGAGTCCCAGAGAAACCTCTTTTCACTCCTTACCCTCCAACCTCCATATGCCTTTGTTTACATCATTTCTCTACATCCCATTTTATGACTTATCAAAATCCTTACTGCTCTTTAATCAATATACATTTATTACATGCCTCCTATGTACTAAGCATCGGGTTAATCATGCTCTTATAAGCATTACAGATATAAAAAGAGTCAAATCCCACTTCCTCCAAAAAGCTTATCTCAAGACAAAACTATTATCTATAAACTCCAGGGCTATTCTGTGCTGCTTTTAATAATAATATAAAAATAGCTGATATTTCTATACTGCTTTATGAGTTGCCATTTTTTGAATTTATACATTTATTTACAAATTATGTATGTATATACATTCCATATATATATATGTATGTATACATTCTCTCATGTGATTCTCATAAAAACTCTTTAAGGTACAATACTAAGTGTAGTTCTAGAATCCTAGCCTCCAAATCACTTTCCGGACATTGCTATTGTTCAGTTGTTTCTCCTCCATGGAGGGTTTTCCTGGTAAGGATGTAGAGTGCTTTACCATTTCCCTTCTCCAGCTCATTTTACAGATGAGGAAACTGAGGCAAATGGGGGCCACTGACAGTCTCTGAGGTCAGATTTGAACTCAGATTTGAATGGAATGTCCCAGACTCCACTCCTAGAACTGTGCTCTAATGGCGCCACCTCGCAGCCTTTAAGCCCTAGTTTTACATGATTACAATCTCCTTTCAGCACCTCCCAAGTTCCCCAGGAGAAAGTAAACTCCATGAGGGCAAGAATTGTTTTGCTCACTCCTTGCAGATAGTTTCACTTGCTTGTTTTTTTGGTATTCCCAGGGTCGAGTATAGTACTTGGCACATAACCAGCACTTAACAAATGCTTTTAAACTAATTAATTAATTGTTATATGAGGAAACTAAATGATTTGCCCTAGGAGTCATGCATCTAATGCACATTTATTTTATTTTTTTCACACTATCCTTGTAGACAAGAATGGAGAGATGTGGACCAGATGTTGACACAGTCAGAACTGGTTGAAGGAGCAGACTCTATCAGGGATCCTCAAACTTTTAAAATAGGGGGCCAGTTCACTGTCCCTCAGACTGTTGGAGGGCCAGACTATAGTAAAAACAAAAACTTTGTTTTGTGGGCCTTTAATTAAAGAAACTTCATAGCCCTGGGTGAGGGGGATAAACATCCCCAGCCGCCGCATCTGGCTGCATCGGGCCGTAGTTTGAGGACCCCTGCTCTATGTGATTGATGATGACATAGAAGGAAGTCTAGGCAGATTCACTAAAAGCTGGGGGTGAATAGTTGATAGGTTATAGGACAGTCGGGACAGGCGACAATGATGAGCTAAAGGAGAAAAACCAAATTCCATAAAGATGAATGAAAGTTCTTTACTTAGAAAAAACAAATGAAATTAAAAAGTCAATAATTTGTGTGAAAGATACTGGGAAGTTACAAGTCAACAGGGCAATTTGGCAGCCAAAAAAAAAAAGAATAACTCGATAGTCCTAGGGCAGCTAGGTGGCGCCATAATGGATAGAATGCCGGGTCTGGAGTCAGGAGGACTCATCTTTATGAGTTCAAATATGGCCATTTAATAGCTGTGTGACCCTGGACAAGTCATTTAATTCTGTTTGCTTCAGTTTCCTCCTCTGTCAAATGAGCTGGAGAGAGAAATGGCAAATCTCCCAGGATCTTTGCCAAGAAAAGCCCAGATGGGGTCATGGAGAGTTGGACACGGCTGGACAACAACAAAAAGTCCGAGGCTACATCCAGAGTTGTGACTTGTTTTGGTCAGACCATTTTTAGGAAGGGCATTACAAGCTGGAGCTTGTCCAGAGAAGGACAACCAGCCCAATGAGTGGGCTAGAGATCACATTACTTGAGGAGTGGTGAAGGGACTGAATAAGAAATACACTGATAGGTGATCCCTATGGGCCATGATAACTTTCCTTAAGATGAACCCAAACTTATCCTGGTCTGCCCTTCTGAGCCAGAACTAGGAACAATGGTAGAATAATAGGATATAAGAAGGGACTGTGTCATTTTGTCTCTGTCTCTCCAGCCAGATGCTTAATTCGTGTTGATTTTTATGAATTTGTGTAGCTGAGAGGCTTCTTTTGGCTCCAAGAAAGGACACAACTTCCTAGTGATCAGAATTGTCCAAAAGGAGACTGTCTTAGAAGACTTCCTCCTTACTGGAATTCTTTAAGGGAAAGTCAGATGATACTTATTGGAGTTCTATAGTAGGGATTCCTATTTAGACATGAATTAGGCTATATGGCCAGCTAAGATGATGTATTACTTATGGCATATCCAAAGCAGGTTTTACCTCACTATCTACTTAATAAAGACATAATTAAAGTGGGGTAAGTGGGCCCTTGCCTCAGGATGCCAGAACTCAGCGGATACTAAAATATTTTGGATAGCATAAAAACCACTGAACTTAGTATCTAGTTAACAAGAACATGTAGTTAATTATTCTTATAACAATGTCTCCCACCTCTTCCATATTACCATTTTATTTCCATATCTCAAGTGATTTCCTCCCTGGGTCAATCTCTATTTCCTCTCCCCAAATACCTTGTAGTATCTTTGGGTTTCTACTTCTGGCTAAACTAAGTGTTTTTTTGTTATTTGCCCTCTACAAAAATTGCTAGTTCTAGCTCTGGTGTCTAATGAATATGTGAATAAATGAGTTGGTAATGGGTGATAATCTCTTTTTCTAAATGTCTGGACTCTTCTAGTGCCTGAGGGGTGATAACTCTTCCTCAATTTGGGGAAGTGATTCCTGGTCCCAGAATTGATTTGGGGGAGGGGGGAAGTAAGAGCTACTAGCATTGTTCTAGCTGCCTCACAGGCTCCCACCTTCTGCCTCCATATTATAGGGCTATCTCTAGGAGGATTCACAAGTGAAGAATTATTGACATGGGGCTGTGCTCACAATACAGACGATTCAGGAGGCCTGCCACCCAGGATAATCTTCCCTCCACCCCCAGTTCTTGTTCTGGATGTTTCCCAAGATCTCTTGAGTTCTTGCCCATCCTGTACCCCAAAGACCATAGATATCTCTGAGTTATGTCTCTCCCCATTGGTTCATCACTGTCCTCCCATAGGACTTTCTTCCAGGACCTCCACCAGTCCAGACTCTATGGAAGACATAAGCAGAGGAAGAATCTCTAGGGTAGGTGAGGCAGGCCTGGGAAGGACGCCATGTGGAAGAGACAGTGGTTTTTAAGTATTTGTAAATAAATAAAATTCCCCCAGCCCCCAACCAGACTTTAACTTTCTCATGGACTTCCAAAGCTTCTCCTCTTCCCCGCCTCCCCATCACAGCATCCAGCCCAGAGACGATGAAGCGGCAGAATGCATTTTTGTCAAGCTGCTCTCCCTGCCTGTCCTGTTTTTCTATTTAGATAGCTGAACGCCAGCCAAACCTCCATCTGTTGAACATGTTAAGAGTGTGAGCTGAGGAAATGTGGTGCTGTAGGTTTGAAGGCTACAAACATCCTCCCATCCCTCTCCCCCATCTCCTTTTCTCCTAACCAGCCTCCCCTCTGCCACTAAAAAGGAGGAGGAATAATACTAATAATAATTAAAAGAGAGAGAGAGTATGGGAAACAAACTGGGGCCGGCTGGTTGCAGTTAGGATAATGGAAAGCATCTGTATCCCTGGCTGGAAACAGCTGGAACCAGGGTGCCAACATGAAGCAAGGGGAATAGTGTAAAGTGATTTCCCTGGCTCCAGGAAGGCCAACTCTATTCAACAACGTGTTAATGAGGCCGTTTCTGAAAAAGGATGGGCTAAGCAACCTAAAACCAGGGGAACCAGGAGAACCATGGGGGAAGGGAAGGCCAGGACAGGGCTGCAGGTCAGAAGGCAACCGTGTCTGCCTGGAGATCCCCAGGGTCCGCTCTGTAGGGAAGGGAAAAACTCTTCTCTCCTGGCAGGGGCAGGATGGTGAGCTGGCACATTTACCACACTACGGAAAGGGGAGAGGGTGTAGGGAGGCCCGAGGGTCTGCCCTTCAGACCCTGTCCCTAGCAGGGGGAGCTGAGACCCAAAAGGAGTACCTTGGTGCTTGGAAACAAGGGTTCTAGGCTGGCAGCAGAAAAGCAGAGGTTTGTCCATATGAAGTCACCCCCGGTATGGGGGACTGTGAGCAGACTTAGCTGCTCCATTTAGAAAAAGTCCAGCCACTTAGAAAAAGAGATTATCACCCATTACCAACTCATTTATTCACATATTCATTAGACACCAGAGCTAGAACTAGCAATTTTTGCAGAGGACAAACAACAAAAAAACACTTAGTTTAGCTGGAAGTACAAACCCAGAGATACTACAATGCCATAAGTAACGACAGGGTCCGGGATCCCAGACAGACCCCAATAGGTAACGTGCATTAACTTTGCAAACAGGCTCTGAGAAGCATGTTGTGGTTGTTGTTTGCTTTGTCTTCGCCCAACACGGCTTGACCCCCACAGAACCACATATGATGAAAGAGCCTCATTATTGCCCATTCCCTGGGCACATGTCAGAGCCCTGGGCAACTGGTGCTTTCTGGGTAAGATCAAGTCAGGAAAGCCAAGTTAGCCCAACTAGTGTGGAAGAAAGCCTAAGGCAAGAAAAGTAGTCTGACAACACTGTGCTGTTTTTACAGATGGGGAAACCGAGGCTCGGAAACATTAAGGACCTTGCCTCAGATTATATTTAGTAGCAGAGTCTGCATTAGTCAAATCAAGTCAACAGACAGCTGTAAAGTATCCACCGTGGGCCAGATGCCATGTTAAGCACCGGGGTGAGGGTCACGAAGCCCCTTCCCCTGCCCCATCCTGGGCTCTTGCCTCTTCAGCAGCCTGGATGCTTTGATTCCCATATAAAGAGGAGCTAATATGGCAGTGGCCTTCTAGGGGGATCTGGGGCATTTTCTGAGGTCCTGCTGAGAGTTGGGCTGGGAAACCATGGGAAGCCCTGACCGATGAGGGGAGAGGGGGTCATAAAAAAAGAGAAAGAATAATAAAGATGCAAAAGATTGTTTTCCCTTCCTCTATTCCTCTGATAAACAAGGGCAGCTGAAGGCAGACCCAGAACATCTGCTGTAAATATTTGATCTGACAGAAATGCTAGCGCGTTGTGTGTCCCCAAAGATGGGGAGGAGGCAGACTCAGCATTAAGTTAAAAGAAGAAAAAAGAGAAAAGGGAAGGGTTTTAATGAATTGCAAATGATTACCAGATGGGTCTAAACCCTCACTTTATTGCAAACAGCTCCAGCTTTGCCTTCGGCTTGTGAGTGTGAGCAAGGCAGTGAGTGGGTGTGTGTGCAGGAAGGAGAAAAAAGGAGGGAGGAAGCCAGCGCGTGTGCAAAACAGAACCACAGCAAACCGTGGAGACGAACCCTTTGAGGGGGGAAAATGGGGGTGAGGAGTTTTCCTGAAAACAACAAAAAAAAAGGATGACGGGGTGCTCTGGGATGGGACCCTGGACAGGTTCCACAGTGGGTCTGGGCCGAGAGCACAGAGCACAGCTCTGCTATACGTCTCAAATTTCTATCAGTGTCTCCTTAAGACCACCTAGAAGGTCCTATTGAACGTGGGTGGGGCCAAAGCAAATTTGGAAGGCCAGATGGAATGTTGTAGCCTTTAGAATTCTGAAAACTCCTTACATTTTTAGTATAGCCCAACGGGGACCCTGACGGAGGAAGAGGCAGGATCCTCCCTCAGGCCAAACCAAGAGAAATTGGAAAAAAAAAAAAAAAAAAAAGAATGGGGCCAGATCCGAGCTCTCTGCTATTCCATATCTGTGTGTCTCCAAGGGAAGGGAACAGCATTTATTAAGTGCCTACTATGTGTTGGGCCCAGTACTAAGTGCTTTACAAATATTAATTCATTGAGAAGGCAAGCAACTTGATAAACATTACATGTGGGCAGAATATATATCATCTATATCAAATTGCTTGCCTTCTCAAGGTGGAGAAGGGAGAGAGAGAGAAGATTTGGAACTCAAAAATTAAAAAAAACACAAATGTTAAAAGTTTTTGGATAGATATAATTGAGAAAACATTTTTTTTAAAAGGGAAAAAAAAAAAGAAAAACCCAAATATCTCATTTGATCATCACAATAGTCCTTGGAAGGCAGGAGCTATTTTTGTGCTCATTTACCAATTGAGGAAACTGAGGGAGCACAGTGATTTGCCCAGGGTCATACTAAGGGAAAAGGCTTCTCTCTGGGTCTCAGTTTCTTCATCTGTAAAAGGAGGGAGATGGTTTAGACCCTCTCTATAATCCCCTCCAGATCCATATCCATATCCAATGATTCCATGATTTCTAAGAAGAAAGTCTGGAATATACACTGGAGAAAGGAGGGGAACGTTAGACAAATCTTACTCAGGGTAATGGTAGTGACTGGGTCTAAACTGGGTTGAACTCACTGAAAAAAGTTTTCAGTGTGTCTTACTGGTGGGAACTGATTTGAACTAGCTATGACTTATTAGAATAGAGCATGACCTAGAACACTTAAGTGTGTTCTAATTGATCTCCTTCCTCAAGTCTTCCCCCTACTCCAATTCATCCTTTGCTCAATGAACTTTTCCTAAAGTTTAGGAGTGAACTTGTCATATTCTGTCTCCATTCCCCACAATGAACTGCAGCATGAGGGAATTATTCTGTTAAATTTAGGATCAGGTGTGAAGTTACTGGTTTGCCATTTAAAGCTTTTTACAATATTCTCCTTTGAAATCTAGCTTTTTCCACAGTCCAATCCGCTGCCATGATCCCTAATTTGAATTAATTAATTAGACCTTGTGATGTCATTGGCTCTCTATGAGAATGAAGGAAGGAGGAAGAGAGCAACAGCAACAAAAATGTTTACAACCTGATTCTTTCCTAGCATTCCCATTTTACAACGTTCCTCCCTTCCACACACTCTAGGTCTAACAATTCTGGTTTGGTTGCTGCTCTTCATGTGTAACAATCCATCTCTCATGTCTGAGACTTTGTTCTTGGGCTAACATACTAAGCACTTAAATAATACTTATGGATTAGTTTAATTTTCACAGTGACCTCTACGCTGCTGAAGAGCAAATGATACTGAAAAGCATCAGTTTTGGGACCAATTGTCACTTCAGAAAAAAACTGACAAAGAATCATATTTTTCCTCTTGACAGAGAAGTGGTGGATTCTAGGAATGAGGAATAATATATGATGTGTGCACGTTGGGTAATGGGTCCCTAGAAAGTAAGAGTGAAGCAAAAAATAAAAAAAGGTTAAAGCATCAATAAAACATACATGTACACACAGTAGATACACAATGAACACAACACATATGTGTATATGCTTGTGCACATATATATATATATGATATTCACATGCAGTAAGATATACATACACACATATATGGAAAAAGGCAGAGAATTGAGGTGGGAGAGGAAATCTTCAAACAAGGGTTAATAAAGGAGTCTTTACCTTCAGAAAGGGAATGACAAATGGACGCAGAGGAAAATTGGTGGCTTCTTGGAGTTTGGAATGGAACTCCTCTATTGTCAGGGTTGAATTCTGGAGGAAAGAGGAGAAAAGGGACACAAATTCAGTTCCACCAAAGGTACTTCACATTTGCTTTTTCTAGGCAGCCTGTGATATAAGGTCACATCCTTCATCTTGTGAAGGAGATGAGCTGCCTATTTCCCAGAGATTGACACCTTTTGTAGGATACCTTTCTTGGTACTTTCCATTCTCTTCCTTCTACTTTGTAGAAGCAATTTGCAAGGTTTTGCAAAATTATTTCCTGGGGCCAGAATTCTCCTTGTTTCTCTTCCTTCTGGGGCTGGCTCCACTAGCTCAGCTCCAGGAGCCAGATATGAGGCTGACTGTTGTAAGCTACTGATTGTTTTCCATAAATGGAAAAACAAAATGGCAGCTTCCTTGCTCCTATGGTGTCTGACCACATGATCTCATTGCCAGAGGAATCTACTGTCAGAACTGGTTTGAAGCAGCCATGACTTAGTAGAATAGAGCACGACCTAGAACTCTCTCTTTTTTAAAAAAATAACTTCTTATTGACAGAACCCATGCCAAGGTAATTTTTTACATTATCCCTTGAACTCACTTCTGTTCTGATTTTTCCCCTCCCTCCCTCCACCCCCTCTTCCAGGTGGCAAGCAGTCCTTTACATGTTAAATATGGCACAGTATATCCTAGATACAATATATGTGTGCAAGACCTAGAACTCTTAACTGCGTTCTAATTATTCTCCTGCCTCAAGTCTTCCTCTTACTCCGATCCATCCTTTACTCAATAGTCAAAGGGATTTTCCTAAAGTTCAGACCTGACCTTGTCATATTCTCTCCCCACTTCCCACAATGAATTACAGCAGCAGGGAGTTACCCTGTTACCTTTTGGATCAAATATGAACTCACTGGGTTGGTATTTAAAGCTTTTTACAATATTCTCTTTTGAAATCTTCTGGCTTTTTCCACATTACTCTAATGGGTACCACTACTCTTACCATCAGCTCCAAGGCTGACAAGTAAGTGGGACAGGAACTCCAGTGGTCAAGAGATAGAGATATGAAGCATCCTATTTATGGGTCAACGTGGCTAATGACGGCTTTGGTCACAGTCCCCCACAGTCTTTTCCTTCTTCAGTTTCTTTCCAAGGCTCTCTGAAACCACTGGGGTGCCTTTCCTCGATGCCAACATCCCTTCTCACTCTCACCTTATTCTTTGCTAGAAGGAAATAGATTCATAGACAGATGCCAGATCAGTCTCTCTTCTCAGGCTCATTTTATTCTTTGTTAGGAGGAGATAGATTAATTGACCAGACACTAGGTATTTAGGCTGCTCTGGGAAGCAGAGTCAGGCAAAGAAGAGGGATGGGCTAGAAAATCACTGCAGTGGGATGACTGCATTTCCATGTTGGAGGACCTGGGTTAGGTCTTGGCCATTCATTACCTATGTGATGTTGGCTAAAGTAATTCCCATCATCTGGACCTCATTCCGTCATTGGTAAAATGAGTGGAGAGAACTAGGTAATTTCTGAGCTCCCTTCCAGCCCTACTGTTTTGGGATTCTGGTTCTATGAAGCATCAAGTAGTTAGTATTATTTATCCCAAACAGAAGAAATACAACAATATGAGGGATTCTAAAACAGAGCATTATTCTCTATTTTTGTCAAAGGAAAAACAAGAGAAATCATCATCGTCGTCATCTCACATTTATAGTGTCTTAAAGCAAGGTATTTGCCACATACATGATCTCATTTGAGACAACCATATCAGAAGTGGTTATCATCATTCCCATTTTATAAATGAGAAAACTGAGGCTCAGAGCAATTGAATATTCCCAAAGATAGTATCTCAGAAGAATTTGGAACTCAAGTGTCTCTGAGCCCAAATTCAGTGCTGGACCTACTAAGCACAGATTTGTTAGGTGAGAATTTTCATTAGAAACAGGAACAGAATTTTGGACAGACACTGAAATTTCCTAGGAAGATTACTTCAAACATAAAATATAGTTTCAGTTTTCTGGGATGTCTTTGCTAAATGACCTTCTCAGAGCCTTCTCTAACATTGAAAAAAGGGCCTGAATAGGGGAAGGACAGAGAATCATTCTGGATGTAGTTTAAGAGAGAATGGTTGCTCTCAATTAACAGGGTCAGGAGCAGAGCAGTAGGTGAATAAGTGGAAGTGACTCCTTGGTGGAAAGAAACTAGGGGACCACAAAGTGCAGGGAGGACCAAGGAGCCACCCCATCCTGTTGGGGAGGGGTGGGTAGGCTGGGCTCTCAGAGCTCTTGGGGTTAATGAGGCAAGGAGTGTGCCTTGGCTGGTACCCATGCTCCTGATGCCAGTCAGCCCTGGCACAGCTGTATGAGATTAGGTGTAGGAGATTAGGATCTCCCCCCACCAGAAAAAAAAGCCACCTGTCCCTGAACTGTAAGCCAAAACTTACCACCAGCCCCAGCACCAAGGTGCGGACCCGTTCCCCAATCTCAGGGGAGATGTCATTCCCAAACTGCTGCAGGGTGGTAAGGAAGCGTTTGAGTTTGCTGAGCTGTCGTGCACCGCAGGCTGGCGGGAGCTGCTGGTTGGACAGTGAGGCTGTAGAAGAGGTGGCTGGGCCATTGCTGAACCCGTTGGGGGTCGATGGGGCTCCATTGATCGCCGTCGGGGAATGGCTACTTCCATTCATCACTGCAAAGAGAGAAGGGGCCCGAGAAGTCAATTGGTGCTGGGTTTTGGGGGTGGGATGGGGGTGGAAGTAGGGAGGTAGGGACATCATGGAAATGAAGATGGAAAGTCAATTTTCCTGAACTCAAATCACTTCAATACCTCTTTATTGAGCATCTATTATGTTCCTACTTATAAAACAAGTTCTAAGCTCCATCATTTGGAGATTGTTCTGCTCTAAGCATCCAAGGTCTCTATGACATGGATAACTTATGGTTCTTAGGCTATCTTTCATCTCATACCACAACTACCATCACAGTCTGTGGCTCTTCCACCAGAAGACCAGGACCTCTAGGATAAAGGGTTTAACTGGTACATTGTCCAGCCATTTGCTTCTGTCCCACACCTCTCTTCATCACACCTTCCTCTCAGTGGTTTGCCAGGATTCCCAATATGGAAGGGAGAACAATCATTTGGTAAGCGTTTTCTGGCCAGCTCTGGGATGTTATGGTCAACACCTTCCCTGCCACCAAACACGAATATAAAGCTTCAGAAAAAAAGAAAGAAGCTTCAACATAAAAAAATAGGGTACGCCTACTCCAAAAATAAACACAAGGACATTCCTATTTTGTCCTGCATGTATTCCTAGCAATGTGGGTATTATCGACAATCAACATAATTATTATATTATCAATATAATTAATTGTAATTAATAACCCAAACTTTACAATCACTAACTAAGTATGTTAAGGTTTACAAAGCAGTTTTAGGTTTCCCTGACAGCAGAACATTACCATGTTCCATAACCTTTTTCTGAAATCCATTGACTGAAGCTAGGGAACTCTTAGGGAGTTTTTAAGCATTGAGCCAAGATCACAGAAGTGAGAACTACATATTTCCAGCCTGCAGAAAAGTCTCGAAATACACTGCATTCAAAGTCAGGAGCTGTCCATTTAAATCCCAACTCTGATGCTTACTAGCCATGTGACTCCGGACAATATGCTTGCCTGAGTCTCAATATCCTGTTCTGTGAAATGGGAGGATAATCATAATTGTACTACCAAAATCACAGGGCTATTGTGAGCTTATCTATAAATCTTTATAGAAGTCTGACATTAAAAGTGTGTAGTTACTGAAGAAGAAACTATAAGTGAGAAAATGTTGGGGTGTGAGGAGAGTTCTTTGCTTATGCAGGAATGCTATGTGCACTTTCATTTTATTGTAGATCCTGGCAAGCTTACGATTCATCTATTTCTGGGTCAAGCAATATTTAGGTCTTCGATAAATGTCTGCAATGTTGAGCAAGGGAGATTCTATATACATAGCACGTTGTTAACTAGCAAAACATTAGACAAATGGATGATGAGATGGATGATGATAAAACATGCAGGAGGGAAAAGAGGGGCTTCTCTAGGTGTGGGGACCATATAATTAGTCAGGTACCAATGAAAGATCCAACTTGAGTTTTCAGTTCATGTTGCTAGGTAACTCCCCTTCCCTTCATCTCCCTGCCAGGAGCTACTTCCTCAGAGGTTCTGGCACTTGAACTCAGATACTCGGGCTTAATGGGTTAAATTCCACTCCCCTGAACTTTCTATTTACATCCACTGGCCTCATCATTGGGGTGGGTTGGGATGGTTAGCTTGGGTTAGATTGTCAAGGGATCCGGGTTGATCCCCGCAGACCAGAGCTCATCTCCTCCATCACAGGAGCTGTTGTTTAGACCTCTAACATCTTCCCTTCCAACCTTAACACCTACCCATCATTCCAAGCCCAATTCAAATGCTACTTCCCCAACAAAGTCCTCCATGATCCCCTAGACTGGTCACAAACATTCCCCACCTGGACTTCACATGGAACTGTATTTTGTAATTTTCTAATGTGCTCTTTCCTGACAGAATGCAAACTTCTTAAGGACAGGGATCCTTATTTTTGTCTTTACACAGCAAGTGCCTAACAAAGTTCCTGGCATTTCATAAATACTTGTAGAATAACTGATTTTCTTGACAAATAGTAAACTCCATGAGGAATTGACTAGTTTATTTAAGCTCTGTAATTAAGGAAATACCTTTCAATGCTATACTACACACCATAGGTACTTAATATATCCTTGTGGAATAGAACACCTTCCTAGGGGTGATGGGTAGCAATACACAGCCGCTCAACTCTTTCAAGCCTTTCCCTCTATAATGGTACATGATTCCATCACCAACGTCTGCCTTTCTCATCCTCAACTAGCCCCAGAGTCTCCAGGCTGGCAAATCACTAGGCCCCAGCAACCATCAGGTATACCAGATCAAACCAAGAATCAAAAATGCAAGGATCACCAATGAAGAATAAGAGAGAGAACAGAGGAGAGATGGCTGGGACCTCAAAGTCCTGGTCATAGATATCTGTGGAGAGAACAGGGATCAGCAGGAGCTACAATTTGATGGAGAAAGTCAGGGACAGACCATTCTTTGGGGAAGCCCTAGGAGAAGTGGATGCCTCTAGGAGATAATACTCTGGAAAGAGAAAGGCCTTCAGAGGATAAGCAGTTCCTATCTCATTGCAAGGTGGCTGAAAGTTAACCACATCATCCACCCAGCCTCACCTCAATCCTAGTCAGCCTATAGATGACGCAGTCTGAAATCATCTACCTACTGGTCCAATCCAATCTCCAGGACACAAGGAATACATTCAGAATATATCTGGATGTTTGATTACAGGCTCAAAGGCTGCATGATGTAGTAGCGGCCAGAGTGGGTGGCCTTGGCGTCAAGGAGATACAGATTCAAATATGACCTCTGACATATATTAGTTACGGGACCATAAACATCTCATTTAATGTGCTTGAGTTCCAAGCAGCACCTCTTGAAAGCTCAGCTGCTGAATTTCAAACAATGGGGAAATCACAGATCTTGGACAGTGCATTAATGGGTGCCTGTAACACTGTTTTCAGGGGGATACTTTTTCCTCTTAGAAGTCAATATCAAAGAGAAGATCTAATTCAGTTCCAATTGATTAATGATGGACAGAATCAGCTACACCCAGAGAAGGAACACTGGGAAATGAATGTGGACTGCTCGCATTTTTGTTTTTCTTTCCAGGTTATTTTTACCTTCTGAATCCAATTCTTTCTGTGCAATAAGAGAACTGTTTGGTTCTGTACACATATATTTTATCTAGAATATACTATGACATATTTAACATGTATAAGACTGCCTGCCATCTAGGGGAGGGGGGGTAGAGGGAAGGAAGGGAAAAGTCAGAACAGAAGTGAGTGAAGGGGACAATGTTGCAAAAATTACCCATGCATATGTTCTGTCAATAAAAAACTATAATAATATATTTTTAAAAAGATTTTAAAAAAGAAGTCAATGTCAAAATTCAATAGACTTGGGAGAGAGAGAGAACTATGGAGACCAAATGTGGATCGAAGGACGGTATTTTCACCTTTTTGTTTGTTTCCATGCCGATTCTTTCTTGTGGTTTTCTCCATTTTGGCCTGATTTTTTTGTCACAACATGAGAAATATGGAAATATGTTTAAAAGAATTGCACATATTTAACCAGTATCAGATTCTTTGCTGTCTCAGGGAAGGGAGAAATAAGGGAGGGAGGGAGGGAGAAAAATTTGGAATGCAAATTGCAAAAATGAATGTTGAAAACTATCTTTACATGTATTTGAAAAAAATAAACTACTATTGAGAAAAAAGTCAATCTCAAGAGAATTTAGTCTTTGGCTCTCAAAGAAAGCCCCATGTCATTCTGATATACCTGCAGAGTTATGCTTACCCAAGGAGCTAATAAATAAGGGTTCTTTTAATAATAAAGTTGACTGAAGAGTAGTAAATCCAATCCATGCCATAGTTGGCCTCCAAAGGGCCATGTTTTCCCATCTGCCAAGGGTAGGCAATGGACAGACAAGTCCAACCAGTGGTTCCTGGTTGCTTAATTCCTGGGCATCCCCTCTCCTTAAAATACTGTTGGTTTATTTACTATCTTAGGTTAGACAACTAATTTTCTTCTCTTGCCCCACGAAAAGAGCATCATTCATTTGGCCCAGGGATCCTGGCTTTTGGGAGCTGTGTGCTTGCATTTTTTGGTTCAACAATCCTCTGACTCTCTCTGTAGGAATAGCTTCATTAAAAGAGGAAGGACCCTAAACTCACACAATTTGGCCATTCAGATGATACAACTCCTCAAGGCACCTAAATAGTGCAGTAGATAGAGATGGATTTGGAGGGAGGAAGACCCAAGGTCAAATCTTATTGAATCCTGGGCAAATCACTGTGTGAGGTTGGGTTATTGGAATGCGTGAATGTGCCGGTGAACATGAACTCCTGGGCACGTGACAGGAACAAATTCTAACTAGGGATCACAGCACCCTAGTATCATCAGATTCAGCACCGGCATTTTGCAGATGAAGAAAATGAGATCCAGTAATGTTCAGTGACTTATTCAGTGACATCCGACCATTAGGTATCCATGGAGAGGGGTTTGAACCTGGGGGGCAGCTGCTTTCCCTCAATTAATCCTCAAATGATATTTCCCAGAGGGCGAGAGGATCTATTTTGACACTGTGATGCTGACACGATGCCAAAACTACTTTCAGGGGTGCCGGTGAATCCACCAGAATCCCTCCAGCCCTAATAAATCTCTGGGTCTCTTTTGATCACTTCTCTGGGTGGACCCACTTCAAAGGTCACTTAGTGGGTATCAAAAGACTCAATTTGCTAGCTTTGTGACATGGGAAAAATCACTTTCCTATTTCTGGGTCTGTTTCCTCAATTTCAGAATGTTAGATAAGGTGATCTCAACGGTTTTTGCCAATTTCCAAGTTCCATGATTTCATATCTAATGAAGGGAAGATTTGAAGGCTCTTGTAATCTGCCAGATGGTGTCAGGGGTGGATGGAAGGAAGCCCTCAGCCTATACCCTGCTCTGAATTTCAGGCCTGACATGGGTTAGCATCATCCTGTGATTTGACTTGAGCTGTTAACTGTCCAGCCAGTCAGCTGCAACCCCAGCCTAGGGCCAACTGACCATCAGCCAGGACTGCCCATGCCTCCTGGCAGGAGGGGGAGGGGTGGGACTGATTATCAGGGTTATTCTAGAACAGGAGTTTTTTTTTAACCCTTTTTGTGTCACAGCCTCCTTAAAATAATGCTTTTAAAAATAATTTAAAGAAATGCTAAATTTCAGTTGGAAGTTAGTGAAAAGAAAGGGATAATTTTTTTCCCCTCTCCAAGTTCATGAACCCTGTGAAGTTCATCTTTATACTTTCTGGAACCCCAGATTAAAAACTTCTATTCTAGAATCCTGTAGAATGAGGGCCCATTAATGGTTTTAATTAGCTGGACCCTATGCCCTCCCCACCTTTTTTGGACACAACTTATGGTTTGATTAACATGTCAGAAATTTCTCTACCACTGAAGATCTCCACCTGTTCAGTTAGAGCGCTGCTTGGGGAAAATATTCACTGAAAATGTCTAATTGAGAATCATCCAATAAATATTTATTAAGTGCCTACTATATACTAGGCACTGTTCAATGCACTGGGGATACAAAAAGAGGCAAAAGACAGTTCCTGCTCTCAAAATGCTCACATTTCAGTGGGGGAAGATAAGAAGCGAATATGCACAAATAAGTTACAAACAGGAAAAACAGGAAGTAGGGAAGGGAAGACAAAGGAGAGATTGAGTGACTTGCCTTTGGTGACATAGCCAGTTGGTGTCAGATGTGAAATTTGAACTCAGGTCTCCCTGATTTTGAGACAGATGCTTTATACACTCCCCCGCTGCCTTTCTCTGTTATTTGCTTTCCAGGGGTGTTTTGTCCCAAAGTCAGGTAGGTGTAGCTTGAATGATCCCCGAACAGTCTAACAGATATTGTTTCTTTAGAATTGGTACAATGTATTTAAACATTAAAAGTAATTTGGTCATAACGTGGTTTGGAAGAAGCAGTGGAGTTAGGTTAGATAGTATCTAGATCTAGATATTATCTATCTAGATGGCCCTTAGTTTGGGATTAAGATCATTCTAAAATGCAGGAATGTCAGGTGAAGTAGAAAGAATCAGGAATTGGAACCTAGATTCTAATCTCCATTCTTCATGAATGTTGGACAAGTTTTCCTTCCTTTTCTGGCTCCTGGTCCCCTTCTCTGTAAAAGGAGAGCTCAATTAAATGTTCTTTGAGTGCAGAAGACCCTTTCTGACTCTGACATTCGACCCAGTCATGAATCGGGTCTCCCAAACAACATGGCGGCTCTTTGGAGTACTTAACTCATATAGAGGGACTAGTTAAGGAGGGATTATCTCTTATCAAGAGACTCATTCCAATTCTAGAGTGTACCCAGGGCTGCAGAAAATGAAGGGAAGAAAACCCCCATCAGGTCAGCTCCATTCCTTTACTTCCCTCTCCAAAGTTTTGTCCAGAGTAGTTTTTAAATAGACTCAGAAGATCCTTTACTGATAAACTAATGATCTCTCCCTCTATCTCTCTCCAGTCTATAACCACAAGAAATACAGACATATATACATGTGTGTGCACACAGACACACACAGAGACACACGTACACATCCAAAGGCAAGACTAGCAACTGTGAAGACTCAGCTAAGATATCCTCATCCTTCGCCAAGGGAGACATCACCAGAGAGGAACGGAGTTCCCACTGCTTTGCTCAGATGCTAATTCTGAGAAGGGCGGCCGCCACTATGTCCAGACTGGTCTGTGCCCTCCCGGAAGGCTCCCTCCCATTCCTCGGCTCCTCGGGAGCTGTCCTCCGGAAGGTCCAAGGGGACCGGTGCTACCTTGGGCTCTCTCTCCCTTCTGCTCGCTTACTAACCTTGCCCGCCGTGTTTGGGTCGTCCTGGAAGCCAGCAGCCCTGCCTCTCCCGTGCCTGCTCAGGTTCGCTCCCGCTCGCACTCGCTCTCTCGCTCGCTCTCTCGCTCGCTCTAGCTGCGGGGTAATATCAGCAACTTGCTAAAGAGACGCCGAAAATAACCACATAGCCACAACTGCTTTTATTCCAGTGACAGGTGTGTTACTAAGTTAAACTCCACACATGTCCCCTGGCTGAAAGTCGGTGAACACAAGCTTGCATCCTGGTGACTATCCCAATACCACCCGTGCCTGGAGTCCAATCTCAGAGGGGCAGATTGGAAACAGGGAAACCCCACAAGGTGCCTGGTGAGTTAGCTCGCTAAGCTGAAGGTTTCTAGCGACCCTTGCCATCCACCCTGCAGCCTCCTAAACGTAGCAGGAGAACGCTCCTCTCTAGCTAAGGAGACGAGCATTTTCAAGGAGTTCTGAGGGAGGAGAATCTGGCCCCACTTGTTCACAAACATCCCTTCCCTCTCTGCCACAGAAACCAAAAAGACCACCAAAAAGAAGAAAGCCAAAGGGGACCAAGAGAATAACTACCCTTCCCCCTTATTCCCACTGTCAGTGACCTTGCCACGTCCTACTGTTCTGTCCCCTGCTAGTTCCTGAAGGGCCGAGGATCAGAATTTAGCTCTGTATGGATGGCCCGTTCAGACCATTCCCTAGGGCTCTTGGAAGGTGCTCTGGGATGGGGATGAAGGAATGGGAGGGGGGTAGGTCAGAGGGATTTTTCCTCTTGTTCTTGTTTGATAGGGATGTCTCAAAGGTATATCTCACTTGGGTCTCCCTCAGCCCCTTCTCCTTGGGATTAATTTTGATTATTTTACTTACAAAGACAGACCATAGACCACTTCAAGCAGCCATGAAAGCGGCCAGGGGGCAGAAACGTGGGAGGCCCATCTTCTCGATCTGTAAGCAAAATTAAAAAAAAGAAAAGAAAAAAAATATGCTGTCAGGAAAGGTTGGGAGAGGCAGGTTGTGGGGTGGGGCGGGGGCTTACTGTGCCTGATGGAGACAGAGCCGACACTTCCCTGCCCTCCCCTGCCCCTTCCCCGGACAGCATTTTGAAAATATGGAGGAGAATCATAGGGGTCTTTGTCAGTGAGGATGGGAGTTGTACTTGCTGCTGTCTCCTGGATCTGGGTTTTTATTAAAGGCACAAGGCCCTGGGCAGAATGGAAGAAAAAGGAGGTGGGTCTTTGAAATGCTCTATGAAAATGAAAATTTTTTTTTATTTTCCCTCTACTGAGTCCCCCGTATTACCTGCCCCACAGGCACGTCTCTTAAAGCTAGGTTAACTTTTAAAAACTGTCTCCTGGGAATCAAGTCCCATTCTGGGCCAGAAAAGTAGAGACTGCAAACTCAAGAAAGCATGGGAAGAAGGTCATGCTGCTTTGGATGGATTCAGGGATGGATGTGTCAGAGAGAATTTTAGAAAACATTGATTATGAGCCGTAAAGAGGCCAAAGGAAGAAGGTAACTCCTGGTATAATGCCCAGCACAGTGCCTGCCAGGGGGGCACAGAGCTTGCCAGGGGGGCACAGCTGTGATTTCACTGGCACGGGGAACTCCCAGGTGGGGGAAGTCTCTCTGCCAATGGAAGAGGCACTTTTTCTGTGGCACATTGCCTCAGAAAACCATTTCTGGCCATGGACGATATGGGCATTTGTTTTGTTTGACTATACATGTTTATCACAAAGGTTTCTTTTTTTCTTTTCGATTGGGGAGAGGGGAGAGAAGATAAACTATTGTTCATTGAATCATAAATTTAAAATAGAGTAAAATGATCATTTAAATTTAAAGAGTTACCTAGGACAACTTTTTGAGACCACATAACTCGTATTTATTAGAGCTCTGAACCTTGGTTTCTCTGGTTTCCAGGTTTGTTCTCAATCTACCACACTGGTTCTTGATAGGTACACAGTAGTCACTTAATGAATGTTTGAAGGATTGATTGAGGACCAAGAGATGGCAAGAAGAACAGTTTTTTCTTCTTTCTGGACTATCCTCATTTCTTCTATACCCAGCCCTATTTACTCAGTCTGGTTCCTCTTGACCCTGCCTTTTCCCTCTGCCCTCCATCAAAGCTTCCCAAAGCTACCTATCACACTGTAACTTAAAGAGACTGTTGTGGACCACACTGCCTTCATGCTTTCATCACACAGTCCTTCCTCTATCTCTTGTAGTTCTGAACCCTCTGCTCTGGGACTGCTCTCTCAAAGGTCATCGATGATTTTCTGATTACTAAATCTGAAAGTCCTCAGCCTTGACCTTACCACTGACCACCCCCCTCTTCTGGGATACCCTTTTAGCCCTGGGCTTCTATGACCGGCTCTTTTTGACGGCTCCTTCTCAGCCTCCTTTCATTGTTCCATTCTTGTCTCAGAAATATGGGTGTCTCCCAATCTTCTCTTTTCTCCCGATCCTTTCTCACTGACAGATCTAATCTACATCCAGAGAACTAATACCCATAAGCATAATAATTCATTAAACCTTCACTTAAAGACTTTAAAAGGACTTGGATAACTGCACCCAGTTGGCACTCAACTAACAGAGAAGGTATGTAAGTGATGCTATGGATAGAGCTTTAGGACTGAATTCCTTTTTTTTTTCCTGAGCTAATCAGGGTTAAGTGACTTGCTCACGGTCACACAGCCAGTAAGTGTTAAGTGTCTGAGGCCAGATTTGAACTCAGGTCCTCCTGACTTCAGGACTGGTGCTCTATCTATTGTGTCACCTAGTTACCCATAAGTCTGAATTCTAATCTGCTCTTAGACATTTACTCTCTATAAAATGGGTATTATAATAATAGCTCCTTCCTATAGATTGAACCTGAGACTTGTCACTCTTAGACATTTACTATCTATAAAATGGATATAAATAATAGCTCCTGTCTATAGGTTGAACCTGAGACTTGTCTTTGAATTTCATTTGAGCATTTTCAACTTCTCACTGGACAGCTTCACTGCACTATTTTTCACACTTCCTTCAAACTCAACCTTGCCCAAATAAGACTCTTCTCTATTCTCTTAACCTTCCTTTTTTCCAACTTCTCTCTATTCTCCAACAGCTGACGTCAATTCTGCTGCCACCATCTTTCTTCCATCAGTTTTCTTTGGTCCACTCACACAGCTACTACTTCTGAACTACAGTAACAGCTTCCTACATCACTGTTGTTCAATTGGTTTTCACTCATGTCTGACTCTTACTGATCCCATTTGATGTTTTCATGGCAAAGATACTGGAGTGGTTGGTTGACTCCTTCTCCAAAATGTCCCCATTTTGTAGAAGAAAAATTGAGGCAAATAGAGGTGAAGTGACTTGCCCAAGATCACACAGCCACCAAGCATCTGAGGTTAAATTTGAACTCAGATCTTTCAGCTGCAAGTCCAGGGCTCTATTTATTGAACCACATAGCTGCCTCTCACTGGATCATGCTTCTGTTCAGAAATCTTCAGTGGTTTCTTATTACCTCTACAACTGTCAGGTTGGGCATTTAAAACTCACCCACCTACTTTCCTACCTTTTGTGACTACTACTCACATATCGTATAGTCTAGTGCAAACGCCCTAAAAACTATTTTCTGATCTTGGGATCCAGGCTCCCGTCCGCCTGCTCCCAGTCCTCCCTCAACCCTGACCTCCAGAATGCTCCTCCTCCAAAGCTCTGCTCATGGGCACCCTCTTGGCAAAGCCCTTTCTAGAACTTCTATTGGAAACTATCATCTCCTACTTTGGATTTCTTCTTCGATCCCATCACTTTCTACCCTGGATCATACTTAACTTTGCACACCGAGCTTAGAACGTAAGCTTGTTGAGGGCAGGGTCACACAACATCAAAATCTTTGGATCAGCGGTGCCCTGAGCATCCTCCGAGCTTAATCCAAATTTACTGAATGAAACTGCTGAATTCTAGTTTTGGGGTGGGGTGGGTAACTTGGGGAGCACCTGCCACTCTCGGAAATTGCTCCCCCCAATAATCCATCCTTGAGCTGTTTTCAGCCTTCTGGGCATCCAGGCGCCTGAAGTGGTTAACCACTAGGCTTTTAGGGTATTAAATGATTTAGAGAACAAATCTCTGGCCAGATCCAAGGCAGTCTGTGGCTGGAGTGGAAGCGGCAGATTTTCAACATTTACCATAAAAGAGAGAAAAATAACCATTTACAAAAGGACCACCTGTCTAGCTTTCCTTACCCTGTACACTTTAAACACAGTGTCCTGGCTCCAGTAAATTGGCCACAGAAAAAATAGGGGGCTGAGTGTAGGGAATTCAGGATAGGAAATGTTCAGAGAGGAAGAGATGGGGGAAGGGAAGAGGGGCATGGACCCAGGGACGTGTATGTGTACACACACACACACACACACACACACACACACACACATCACATCTGTTCCAAAGCTTGGATTAAATGTAAAACCCATCAGATCACAGCTTATCAGAACTCAATTCCTAATTAGGGAACATCTGGCTTCCAAACTAACATTTGCACTGACTTAGACCACTGGCCAGGCAGGAGGAGGAGAGAAGGGAAAGGGGAAAAGACCCCCACAATACTCCTTGGAAGCAGGGACTCACAGTATGACGGGAGGATAAACCACTATTGGTTTTGGAGGCAGGTCATCTGAGTTCGAATCCTGGAAATGACACTTACTTGCTAGGACAGATTTTTTTCCCCTCTCTGGGCCTCAGTTTCTTGATGTATGAAATGAGGGGGTGGACTTTATCAGGAGTTCTTAATCCTTTGTATATTGTGTACCCTTTGGGGAAGCTGGGGAAGCCTCTGGCCCCCTCTTAGAATCACAATTTTAGGGGCATCCAGGTGGTGCAGTGGATAGAGCATCAGCCCTGAAGTCAGGAGGACCTGAACTCAAATCTGCCCTCAGATACTTAACGCTTCCTAGTTGTGTGACCCTGGGCAAGTCACTTAACCCCAATTGCCTCAGTAAAAAAAAAAAAAAAATCACTATTTTAAATGCATTAATTAAAATCCATAGAATTACAGAGGAAACCTATCAGATTGAAATGTAGTTTAAAAAAAAAAAACTAAGTCCCTTAGCTAAGTTCCCTTGGACTAGATATTCTCTAAGGCTCCTTCTAGCTATGAATTATCTGATTTTATGATTGATGCTCAGAATAAGAAGGGCCCAAGGACATGCCCTCCAAACCCTGCTCAAAGCATCCTTTCAAGTGTTCATGCAGCCTCCATTTAAAGACCTTAAAAGAATCTGGATAATTGCACCTAGGTGTTACTGTGCTAATACAGAGGCATCTAGGTGGTACTATGGATCTGAATTCAAATATGGCCTCAAACATTTACTATTTGTGTAACCCTGGACAGGTCACTGTTTGCCTCAGTTTCCTTATTTGTAAAATGGGGCTAAAAACAATACCTAATTTCTAGGGTTATTATGAGGATCAAAGGAATGCTATTAGTCAAGTGCTTAGCACAGTGCTGGGCATATAGTAGGTGCTCAATGAATGTTTATTCTCCTTTCCTTCTCATTTGAATAATCTCAATGAATGAATGCATGTAACTGTCAAAGAATTATCCCACTGACAGCCTGCCTCCCCCTCCCCATGCCCTGATACTTCTCCTTGAATCTAATAAGCAAATAGAAGTTCTGTTTGATCTTGGATATTTAGGCTAATTTTTCTACTGCTACCAAAAAGTTACTGTTATATTACAGAGGAAAGAGGAGAGCTTTTAGGAGTGCTCAAGGCCAGAACAGGGCTCCTTGGCTATTCCAGGCAGAGTGGCGTGAGCTGTCTGCGCTCTCCTCTCCCGAAGCACCCAGTGCAATTGTGGTAGCAACAACTGTTGGACAGAGAATCGGGAAATGTGGTTTCTGGTGTGTAAAATAATAATTAGCACCCATCCTGTTCTTTCTTAGACTGGAGGCTCCCTGGGAACAGGCTCTGGGAAGGTGTTGTGTCCCTTATTAGAACATTGCATCCCCCACAGTAGGAGCTGAATAAATGAACTGATGCTGCTAATCTGGCTCTGCCATTTGCCATGTCCGGTACACTTGCTTCCACTCTCCGGGACTCAGTTTCCTCATCTATAAAGGAATCTATATTGAGGGCAGCGAGGGCCTTTCTTACGCCAGCCTTGGTGGAGTTGACAAGGGCCACTGGTTAGCCAACTTTCTCAAAAGACAAGAAGCTCAGGCTCAGAAAGTAGCTTGGTCATGGTCACTAACCAGGAGCAAAGGAACAGATTTGGTTCTCTAGCTCTAGGTCTAGTGCCTTCCCTCTTCTAACCAGCCTCTCGATTTCAGATTCAATAGTCAATAACCTAAGATCTCCCCTGATACTCTATGTATTTTAAGTCCTTTCTAAGGAAGGTGCTTTCCAGCTCTTAACCTTCTAGGAGACCTGGGAAACTCCACAGGGATATTTAAAATCTAAGCAATTCTGCAAAACTCCCTTTCCCAGGCAACAGGGGAGAGAAGGGAGGATAAGGCAGAGGGCTTAGCAATGTGGGGGCACACGACTCTCGGGGGGACCTCGGATCTATAAAAGGAGTCTGTAAAGCAGAAGGCTCAGCTCATCCCAGAGCACCTTGGGCCCATGATCTCCTGCCAAGCTGCCTCCTCTACCAGCTGGGCTGGCTCGGGCTGTGCCAGAGCTGCCCCAAGTAGCCTAATTGCTTACTTGGGCTGCCTTCCTGTATCAATTAAAAGGTTTGTCGGTGAAACCCATTCAATAAAGTTCTCCTTCAATTATCTCTTTAAATCTTGATGCCTCTAACCCAGTAGCCGGAGCTTGGAGGGTGTGGGATTGGGGAGGAGAGGGAGAGGGAGAGGGATACTAAACTCCATCCATCAATCCCTTTTGGAGTTTGAGGTGCAGACATCTGCCAAGGCACAACCTCCAGAACCTTGGGAATGGGAGGGACCTCGGGCCTCCACTGAGGTAACTATGTATAACCTTAAGTCACTTATCCAATCTGGATCTATAAAATGAGGGGCCACCGATGGTCTCCAAATACCCTTCCTAGAGACTTTAGCATCCTGTTCTTTAAGGACTATGCTCTTAAGTCTGCTATACAAAGGGGTCCTAGGATGGGGGGAGGCTCCTAAATTTGGTGAGATCAGAATTAACCAACGATCTACAGATTTAGAGATGCAAAGGACTTCATAAGCCGGCAATGGAGGGAGATTCATAGACCAAAGATAAAGGTGAGATTTTTGATCCCATCTTCGTTATGGGGAAAAAATGGGGTGATACAAACTCATTGCCAAGGTCTCTTTTCTTATTTTTTTCTCCTCTGTAAAATGGACACAACAGTGTCAGGTAAGGCATTTATTAAGGACCAAACTAGATGATGATAATGACAGAATATTAGTTTGGGGTTTTAAAGCTTGCAAAGCACTTGACATCAGTCTAGTAGCTCATTTGATCCTCCTGGAAAAACTCTGGAAGGTAGGTATTATTATATCTTTTACAGAAGGTAGAAGAGGAATTTTTTTTTTGCAGAAGAGGAAACTGAGGCTGAGAAAGGATTGAAACCCAGGTCTTCCTGACTCCCAATTGGCACTCTGTCTTCTATGTTACCCAGGTAGGGGATTCCAATACCCAACTCTGGGTCACTTTGCTAATCCACAAAGCAGTTGCCGATCTCTGCTGAGGAGGGTGAAGAAGTCTTTTCAGAAAGATATTCCATAGCCATCATCATTTCCACAAAGTTGGCAGGAGGGTCATCCTCCCAATAACATCACTATTAATTACTTCATTCTACCCCATTCTTCATAGTAAAAAGATCATTTTTGCTACAAAGGTCAAAATATAACCCTTTCCCCAGAAACCCTCAAAGAATGATTGTGATACCTAGAATTTAGGTAAGGATATAGAAAACAGATGTTTCTGGGAGATCTGCTTATTCATTTGGAATGGGAATGAGATTACTGGGTATGTGTCCCAGGGAAGTCAAAGACAGAATTGTACCCCAATACTAATAGCATTGATTTGTGGGGAGTGAAAAAAAACACAAATGGGAAATACCACAGTAGAATTTCAATGATATGGGAAGAACTAAATAAACTGCTGATAGAACGTGATAGAATATTATCGCTATAAGGAACGATGAATAGGAAGAATTCAGAGAAGTCTGGGAAGGGCTGACAGAGTGAAGTAAGAACCACCATTATAGCAACATCATCAATGACATGAAGGAAAAGAGCCCTGACTTTTGATCAACTGAAATGACTCATCTGGACCTAGAAGAACAGATGAAGAAATACCCTTCTCCCCTTTCTGCTGATGTGGGCAGCCAACAGTCTGGAAAGTCATGTATCCCACCAGAAACAAGGATCAGATACAAATGAATAATGTTTCAGCCTTTTCATGCATTATAAAGCAATTTTCAGTGGTAGGGAGATATATATCAGGAAATGATTGGGGGATGTAAAGAAGTGAGATTTTTTTTTTTTTAAATGGGTATGAGCACAGATCTTCTAAGCATAGTGCTCCGACATAGCTGAAGTCCTGTCTGAGGCACTAGGTCATGCAGTATAAAGATCCAAGCACTCCATAGGGCATTATTTTTGGCCACCCCGTTGGGGATCCCAGGCTGAATGCTACATATATGGGTGAATACTGACCAAGCACTCAATAGGGCATTATTTTTAGTGGTCTCTTTGGGACCAAAGAAGACTGCATGTAGGTGGAGACTGACTAAGCACTCAGGAGGGCATTATTTTTGGCAGCTCCTTTGGGGGTCTTAAACTGAAAGTTACATTTAGGTGAAGACGGACCAAGCACTCAGTAGGGCATTATTTTTCGTGGTCTCTTGGGACTCCCAAAGAAGGTTGCATATAAGTGAAGACTGACTAAACACTTAGTAGGGCTTTATTTTTAGTGGTCTCTTTGGGACTCCCAGGCTGAATGATTTTCTACAGCCTTAAAGGGCCAGGGGTAATATCCCCCTCTAATATCCTTCACCTTGAAATTACTCTTTTTTTCTATTCAAGATTGAGAGAACATTTATTAAGTGCATCCTTTGTGCCAGGCACTGTGCTAAGCACTGGGGATACAAATATAAGCCACTTGGCCAGTCTCAGCTCTTAAGGAACATCTCTTCTAATAGGAGAAGATAACAGAGAACTGGAAAGGGGGAGAAGTCTCTGTGGTCACATGTTACGGAGGTGGCCAGAGTCCTGATTCTGAACAAGATGAGATTAAAAACAACCCATCCTCAGCACGTTCCCTTGTCCAGGACACTCACAGGACCTCAGGCAGTTCTAATTGCCTCATTTCAGAGGGGAGGAAATGGAATTCCCATAACTTGACAGTTCTCATCAGGAAGAATGGCTTTACCCAACGGAAATAGTTCAGACTGAGAGAACTTATCTTCACCCAGGCTCCCTCACTAACTAGCTCTGTGTCTTTTAGCAAATAGCTTCCTCTTTTTGGGCCTCGGTTCCCTCATCTATAAAGTTTCTGGCCAGCTGACACTCTCCCACGTTGCACGCGCCAGGCCATCATGGCGGCTCCCACCCTGGCCCCCCGGGGAAGGTGAATGCAGGAGGCTACTTACTTGTGTTTGGTGTGAAGGAAGGGTGGCGGGTGGCTCCCTGGGTGACGGCCGGAGGTGGGGGAGGCATGCTGGGGGGGGTCGACCTGGACTGCGTCTTCACCTCAGCCGGTGAGTCGGGCATCGTCGCTGCCTTCTGCTCCGTACTATCTGCTGGGGAACAGCCGGAGAGGGGAAGGAGGAGAGAGGGAGGGGGAGAGCGGTGGGTGAGTGTGGAGAGCCCCGATAGCCCGCTGGTCTCCGCCCCCTCCCCAGGTGTCAGCCAGGAGTCATCCCCAGGGTGAGTATTCAGGTGGCAGGTTCCTAGTGCAGCCGCTGCACTGTGGACACCTGGGCAGGGCTGCTTCCAGCAAATCCACCAGCCTGCCCCGGTTCCTAATGAAAGAACTCTTCCCGCCCATCATCTTAATTAAGTGTGCCCATGCAACGCCCAAGACAAGCACCAGGTGCTCTCACAGGGGATGCCCGGGCTACTGCTGGGCCGGAGCTCCAGGTGACAGCTTGGGGATTAGAGGCTCCGATTTTTCTTAATGACCCGAGAGGCAGCAGCCACTGGAGGTTCTGGTGTTAACTCCTTCCTTGCCACTTCTCCCTTCTTGAGACCGACAATCTGGACAGCTGAGCAAGCTCCAGGGTGAGGGAGTCCTAGGGGGCTGACGGGGACCATGCAGCCGAGGAGGGGATGGAGCCCAAGGAGGCTTAGGGGTTATTCCTCGGAGGTGTGGGGGCCCGGGGAAAACTCTGGCACAGAAGCTAGGAGGCTCGAGTTTGATCTCGGGAAGGGGCTGGATTGGGTTCCAACTAAGGTCCCTTCTAGTTCTGATGTTTAAGGGTGGGACACAGAAAATTCCTTCAACTCTGCTGAGAAATAAAAGTCATGACTCACCCACTTCTCACACTTTAAAGTCTACTTTCCTCACAACTATAAGGTACTTAAGAATAACCCACATCAATTTTTGCCTTTTGTTCTGATTTTTCTTTCCAAACATGAATCATAATATGTAAATATTATGTAAACATGTAAAAATGAATGTACATGTATAATAAAAAATGTTGCTTTTTATATGTAATTGGGGAAAAAAAAGAATAACCCACATCTTATCTGAGAAAGAGATAGAGATAGGATAGATGGAACCCAGTCTCTGAGGGCTCTGTGACCCTAAGAAAATCCTTTAACCTTTCCATGCCCTCCCCCATTGGAGGCAAACTCAAATGGAAATGGGGGCCACTAAGTGAAACATAAGCTACGGACTGACTTAGAAATCCACATGTTAGGAGTATCTTTATTTTTTGGATTTTTATTTATTTTGCTAAATATTTTCCAATTACATCAGGCTGCTGTTCAGAGTATTTATTATTGGTCTCATGTGGGCTGGGGGCTCACATCTCTGCCCCCAGCAATTCTTTAAGACCAAAGTTGTAGTTGTTAAGTTGTATCCGATTCCTTTGTGACCCCATTTGATATAACACCGCGAGATGTATGTGTATACATAAATGCAGACATATACACACAATGCACATAATACATTTACAGAACTCTATAGAAATATAAACACATGCACACATGCATATGTGCACAGTATACCCTCCTATATACAAATACATGCACACTAAATATATGTATAATATATAACTTCATGTATACATATTTAATCAATTAACATATTTAATAATATGCCACATATATATCACACATGTATCTAATATATTATTTAATACGATAACATAATTAAACATATACATGGACATGTAAGCATATACCCACAAATATATGCATATATCCCTACATATACATGTATCTCTGTATACATATATAAAACACACACACGTTTATCTCCACGTCTCATCCTTGTCATTTCACAGATGACAAACTGAGGGGAAGTTCTCTCTCCAATCCTGGCAGATCTGACTTGTGGCAGAGTGTGGGGCAGCCTTGCCTCGGAGCTGGAAGAGCCTCAGAAAGCATTTAGTCTGATCCTGCTCTAGCATAGATCCCGACCAGAGACCATACCACTTCTTCTTTTGAAACCCCCAGGGATGGAGAACCAACTCTCTGGTCAGACAGCCATTTCCACTTTTGGAAACGTTCCATTGTTGGAATTTTTCCTCAGGTGGAATGTGCTAAATTTGCCTCCGTTGCTCCCAATTCTGCCCTCGGAGGCCAAAAAGAAAATGTCCAATTTCTTTTTTTCTCCATCTACACAGCTCCAGGTTCTTCAAAAAATCCCCGTACAGGGAGGGTTTCGGGCCCACCGCCATCTTGTTTGTCCGCTGGAAACCCTCCAACTTATTAAGAGGTTGCTTAACGGGCAACTAACCCTTGGCCTATTCTTCCATGAGGAAGGGAAAAGTCAGGGCCAGGGCCAGCTTTTTGGGTGATTCTCTCTTCTCCTGGGTTACTCTGAGAAGTATCAAAATGAGACCTGAATGGCGCTGATGAGCCAGCTAGCAATATGGGAAAACTGAGTCGGTCAGGGGCAGGGTGCTCAAATCTTAGACAACTCTTCTACCAAGGGGACATACACCTTCCTCCCCGCTCCCCACTGAAGACATAAGGGTCCACATGAGTACAGTGGAAATACACACTTAAATACTTAATTCTAGACTATCATTCACACTCACATAGCCTGCATGGGACCCCCATAATGTTGGCTGGCTCCCCCACTTTTTTGTGAGCCCTGGGGTGTATATTCTCTTGCAACTAGCTGGTGAGCGTTGGACCTGGAGTCAGGAAAACCCTAATTCAAAACTGACTCCAACATGACTTAATAGCTGTGTTACTCTGGGCAAGTCAACTTCTATCTGCCTCAGTTCCCTCCTCTTTAAAATGGGGATAATAATAGTATCTATCTCCCAGTGTTGTAAAGATCAAAAGAAAATCTTTGCAAATTTTAAAGTGCTCTACAAACGCTTGCTTTAAAAAAAAAAAGCCGATTCCAATACATTAATCTTGTCTTCTCCAAGGAAAGGAGGGACTTTCTAGCAATCAGGGTTGTCCAGTGTGCCTTGTGAGGTAACAAGTTTGTGGCTAGGAGAATTCAAGCAAGAACTGAAACACAGGATTTAAAGCCAGTATGATAAGAGTCCACGGAGAAGAACACAGCCTCTGGGAAATGTGTTCAAATTCTAATTGTGATGTGTATAATTCTGGTGTGACCATGACCTTTTGTGCCTCAGTTTACCCAACGGTAAAATAGGAGAGTAGGGGAAGGGTTGCCCCAGATTGCCTTTAAGGTCACTTCTAGCTCTAAGTACGTGATATACCTCACATTTCTATAGCATTTTCAGATTTATGAAGTACTTCCCCCATAATAGCCCTGTGAGGGAGCCTCCCAAGGGTATTAATATTCCCATTTTAGAGAGAGAGAAACTGGGCACCTGTTAGAATATGAAGGAGAGGGGATTCCTACAATGGGAGGGGAGAGGGCGGCTGCACCCAGCTCCTGATACCCTCTCACCTCTGGCACGAGACAGCAAACTTGGCGCCGGGGGAGGGCAGGGACGGCCCGGGGCCACGCCGAGCCCACAGAGCTGGGCACCCCCTCTCGGCTCCGTGGGACGGACGGTCTGGCTGGCTGGGCGAGGCCCCGGAGCACCAGCGTGGAGGAGGGCACCGGGCAGCAGAGACCAGTAAACAGATCCCAGCTAAACAAGCTCTGCCCCAGCACCTGCTGCCCCGATCAGCTGCGGCCGGCGGCCGCCCCTCCCCCTCGCTGGCCGCCCGGCCGCCCCCTCCCTGCGGTCCTCCCCCCGCCCCCCAGTCTGCGAGGGCTCGCTCCCCTGATGGCTCAGCACACGTGTGGCCACAGCTGTGGGGATCCATCAAAGGGTTACTCGGCTGGCCCGGGCCTGTGGAGCCCCACCGAGGACCAAACATGGAAAACCTCGCTTTGCCCTGCCCGCCTGGGTGGCCCTGCCAGCATCGGGGGAAGGTGTTGCTGCCCTCGGGGGACCCGGAGTCCCTTGGGGCTTGTTTCTAGCCTGGAGGCCACCTAAGCCAAAGTGGTCGTGCCTGATCCTCCCGAGTACTCCAGGACTAGCCCTGAGAGGGCCTGTCTGATAAAGTGTCCGACTTCTCCAAAGCAAGACTGACTCTCTGTGTATGTCTTTCTGGCCTCCTCTCTCTCATCCTCTCCCTCTTTTCCCTTCTCTTTTCTCTCCCCCTCCCTTCCCCTCTCTTTCCCTCCTCCTTCCTTCTCTCCCTCCCTTTCTTTTCTCTATCTTTTTCTGTTTCTCTCATTCTCTCCTCTCTCTCACCCTCTTCTCTTTTCTCTCCTCTCATATTTTCTCTTTCTTTCCTTTTTCTCTCCTTTCTCCTCCCTCTGCCTCTGTCTCTGTCTCACCCTCCTGTCCTCTCCTCTCTTTCTCTTTCATTCTCTTTTCTCTCTCTCCTTTTCTCTTTTCTTCTCCTCTGACATCTTCTCTCCACTCCTTCCTTTTTCTCTCCTCTCTCCTCCCCCTGCCTCTGTCTTTTTGTCTCTCTGTGCCTGTGTCTGCCTCTATCTTTTTTTTTTTTTTAATTTTTTATTTAATAATTACATTATATTGACACTCGTTTCTGTTCCGATTTTTTTTCCCCCTCCCTCCCTCCACCCCCTCCCCTAGATGGCAAGCAGTCCTTTATATGTTGGATATGTTTGTCTGCCTCTATCTTTCCCTCCCTATGACTTTAATTTCACAAAACCCATGGGAACAGGCAGCCATGGATGGAGAGTCATAGGTCCCATTTTACAAATGAGTAAAGAAAGACTCAATGAGCTGTGGGAGATTGTCAGAGAGAGAAAAGCAGTGGATACAAGAAACCTGGGCTCTATAATAATAGGTGACTTTAAGAATTAAAAAGTACTTTCTACACATTGTCTCATTCGGGACTCCCAAAATCCCATAAGATTGAGAATAGTACAGTAGATATCACTATTCCCATTTTCTAGATTCAATAACTGAGGCTCAGTGATTGTCCAGAGAGTGGGAATTGGAATGAATTCTTTCCTGGCTCCAAATCCAACACTTTTATTCTTACACCAATTAAGACCAATGGGCAGGGAAGGCCCTGAGCTCCAGAACTGGCAACCTCTCCCCACTCCTCCACCTGCCCTACCTTCCAGCCTGGCCCTGGCAACCATCACCCAGAGGAGCCAGGCTGCCATCTTCACCAGCCACCATCCACCACCTGCTGACCAGTGCCGCCATTAGTGGCAGGCTAGCTGTCCTGGCTGAAGCACTGAAGAAGAGAAGAGGAGGGAGCATGTGGTAGCCATAATTTCACTCAGGCAGATTAAATGAACTCAACTGATGCTCCTCCTAAATCCCTGGTGGAGAAAAGCCAGAACCATAAGTCCAAGAACCTTGGGGATGGCAGAGCCCTGGGTTCCATCTGTTCTTGCTTCCAGCTTGTCCCCTGAAGACATTATCATCATATCATCATCATCATCATCATCTCTACTATTTAGATAACACCTTAAGGTTTACAAAGCACTTTACAGATGCTATCTCATATGAGGCTCACAACGCCCTGTATAGTTTATACTATTATCATTCCCATTTTGCAGATGAAGAAACTGAGATTGAGACAAAATGATCTGTCACCTAGTTAATATATAAGGTAGAATTGGACATAGGTCTTCCTGATTCTAAGTCTAGTCCTCTTTCATTGTACCGCAGCAATAAAGGGATAACTCTGGTGGCTAAGAGGCAAACTATCTCCATCAACACAAACACCAGCCACTGACCAACTGCCACTAATGGGCAAGGAAGCCCAAAAGTCTTAGCAATGTTCTTATTTCCATCTTACAGATGAGAAAACTGAGGCTTAGAACATTGAAATGGACAACCTACATCATACAGGTGGTAAGTCCCCAGTAGCAGCAGCATTCCCTCTAATTCCAGGTGGCCCCCAAAGTAGCCAGGGAGGCTACTCTCGTGAAGACTGGACTTGGCAATTGCCTCTGGGGTGGGGTCGTCCCCCTCTCCCAAGTAATCACAGCTACCGAGGACCTGAACATGAAAATTACTGTCAAATGGTCAACAGCAGAAATACTATGTTTTTATTGATGAAAAAGACATTGAAGATGCATTAGCATCTGACTTTGCACTTAACAGACCAAAGGACCTTTTCATCTGACTTGTAGCTAAACCCTTCCATATATGTCCTTTCCCCTTATTAGAATGTGAGCCCCTGAAAGCAAGAATTATTTTGCCTTTTTATTTATATCTGACACTTTTCACAGTACTTTACATGCTTTAAATACAAGATTATTCACTCATTTAGTACTCTAGCCTAGCTATGACAAATTTAGCTACGTATGAGCTTGGACAAGTCATTGTCTCCATTGGGTTTCATTTTCTTCATCCCTAAAATGACAAGTCTGGGCTACATGATCTTTGAGGTCTCTTCTATATCTAATATTCCATAGTTCTGTGCCTGGTCAGGTATGGTCTAGATTGGGACTCGAGGCTCCTGAAGCCTAGACCAGCATTCTTTCCCACTACATCATTCTACTGGTAATCATCTCTAAATGTTACTTTCATTATTTCCTCCATTGGGGGAAAAAAAAACATCAGTGGGTCCTTATTTCTTTTTTTAATCTTTTATTTTTTTCTAACTACATGTAAAAACAATTTTTAAAGTATCTTTAAGAGAAATTGAGTTCCTTCTTGCTTAGCACTCTCCCCTGCCCCCTCATTGAGAAGGCAAGCAATTTGATATGCTATTTCTTTTTTTAAAAATCGTTATTTTTATCTTTTTAAAAATATCACCTTCATTTCTAAATGTGCCCTCTGCTTTAGCTACTCTAAGAACCATCCCCTGTGACAAAGAATTAAAAAAAGGGAAAACAACAGCAACATAACAAAACTGATCAGTAAAAAGTGGAGCCCAACAATAATTTTGTACCCATAATCCCCCACCTCTTTAAAGAAGGGAGGGAAGTTCATAATCATAGCTTTTCTTCAGGACCAAGCTTGATCATTATCCTTTTTTAAAAGCCAATTTTTAAAATTAATACCAAAAATGGACATTTTCATATATATATTAAAGCAGAAAGTCATGACTTAGGTGTGAAACTATTAAAATATATTACATATAGCCTGCTTTTAAAAAAGTATAAAATATAAAAAAGTATATAATAAATTCATCAAGTTACTTTTGAAAGCAGTTGGCTTGAAAGGATTTGCTTTTGAACTTTCTTCTATGCATTTAAAAAAATGCTATAATAAAGACTGGTTTTGGGGGGTGATTGTTGGAGGCACCATTATCATTGACCTCCAAAATCTTATCCTCTGATTGAGAAGAAAAACAAAACCTTTATAACCAATATGCATGTTAAGCCAAACAAATCCATCTCTAAACATTACACTCTTTACCTTGAGTCTAATACCTCTAACAGGAGGTGGACAGAATTGTTCCTCAATCTCACTTTCTATAAGAAATTTTTCCCAACTCTGTATATATATATATACACACACACAGAGAGAGATATACATATATACATATAAATGTGTGTATACACATACACACAACCATAGAGTTAATAGTTGTTTAAATAATGTATCCCTCACTCGACTGCCAGCTCCTTGAACAGAAAGAATATTTTCCCCTCCTTCCTCTCAACCCTTCTCCCAGATGGCAAGCAATCCAATATATGTTATACATGTTAAAATATATGTGAAATCCAATATATGTAAACATATTTATACAATTATCTTGCTGCACAAGAAAAATCTGATCAAAAAGGAAAAAAAAATGAGTAAGAAAACAAAGTGCAAGCGAACAAAAAGAGTGAAAATGCACAGCCTATTTCTAATCAAGCCAGTCTCCTTACTTGCCATGAATACACCATGCTTTTCCCTGCCTTTCCAACTCAACTCACACTGTTCCATGACCCAGCATGCCTTTTACTCTCTCCTCTGCTTATCCATATCCTACCTTTCTTGACTCTTCTGACCTTCAGTAATTTCTTTCTTCTCTTCTCTGAACTAGTCTGCCCCTGTTGTCTTCACCACACAGATTAGCCTTTGCCTTTATTAGTCACAACAAATATTATGTCTTAGACATCCATGGATTGCCCACAGCCCCTAAAGGAGAGCCTCCCGTACAGTAAACGCTCACCAAACACTCACTGACTGATTGCTAAGTTCTTGGAGGACAAGGTGGGGCTTTTGTCCTAGTCCTGTGGCCTGGGCTCTGGGCCTTCTCGCCACTCCGGGAGCCTGTAAGGACTAACTCAGAGAAGAGGCTGTTTGGGAGACAGATGAAGTCAATGGTCTCTCCCAGCCAGCTGCTTTTTCCCTCTGGTCAGTGTGCTGTATGTAACCAGAGATGTCACGAGCTCAAACTGTGGTCAGCAAAGTGATCACCAAGGGGATGGGAGTCACCGCAGAGACTCACACCCCTCCCTTACCATATGGCTTGTCTATCCCTGATTTCAAGGCAGAGTTGCTGTCTGTAAAAGGGAGGCAGAAGAAATGCAGAAGGGGACACTGACCCTTTCCTTATGCACAGGATCCCCCCACCCTGATTGGCTGGAGCAGAAATCATCAGACTGGGGCCTTCCTCAAAGCCATCCAGCATTTGTGTAGAGGACCTGGGGGTAGTGTCCTCAAGGATGGAGTCATACAAGCAGCCTGACAGAGGGGCGATCTGGACCTGGAGGTTCTAGGGAAAAGGAAACAGACCCATTAAATGTCTGGTTTGACCTGATCTGATTTCCAGCCTCCATTCATTCCTTCCATAAATATTTCCGGAGCTCATAATATGTATGGTAAAGTAGAAAGAGCGCTGATCCTGGAGCAGTGTTGCTCGGAATCCTAAGGCCTGAATTTGAAGTTCACTTTGTTCAAAAGTCGCTTAGCTTTTAAGAGTCTCAGTTTCCTCATCTGTAAAAAGGTTTTATCAGGGGATTTCCAATCTCCCTTCTAGCTTTTGATCTATATTTATATGTGAGGGTTATTCAGAGATACTGTCATAGAGGGAAGCTAGATGGCACATATAAATCTATGTGTGTATACACAAACACACAACCAGAGAGTTAATAGTTGTTTAAATAATGTATCACTCAGTCGATTGCCAGCTCCATATTAATATTTAGATATTAATCTAAATAGATAGAGCACCAACCTTGAAATTGGGAGGATCCAAGTTCAAATCTGGCCTCAGATACTTAACACTTCTTAGCTGTGTGACCCTGGGCAAGTCACTTAACTCTACTTGCTTCAGGAAAAAAAAGATACTGTCACATTTCAGAGATCATTTTGTGACAGGACATAAGCTCTTGGAGGGCAGGGACTATTTGCAGATACAGTTGCTGGCACTTAGGAGTCACTTAAAACATGCCTACAGATTGGCAACTGATTGCCTGGTCTTGGGTATGGACGCTTTCTCCAATGACAGATTGTCAGCCTTCAGTGACAACCTTTGAGAGTGTCTATGAAGGAAAAAGCTAAACTGGTGGTAATTCCTTCCAGCCTGAGCTGAAGACAGACCTTCAGGGTAGGTTCATCACCAGGACCAAGCCCTAAGCCTTACCAGTCTGGGGAACCTGAAAGACATAATTTATGTCTAATCTGAGGACTTTCGAGCTGTTAGCAGAGTCCCGAAAGGGACTAAGTTAGCGAGTTAAGTGGCTGTCCATAAGAATTTCAATTTCCTTCTCTATTTTTTATTCTTTAAAAAAATTTTTTTTAAAGAGGACCCATGACTTTATGGAGTGATGTTTTGATTTGTTCATGAAGTAGATTTAAGTAAAGTAAACAAAATCATCTCTCTTTTCCAGTCATTGAAGTCCAATGGCAAGACAAGAGTCAGGGTGACTGCTGATGGCCCAGGATGCAGGGGATGACCTTGGTGCCTTTGGTGACTCAATAAGCCCAGGTAAGGAACATGTGGCCTGCAGGCCGTACAGAGCCCACAAAGTCATTTGCCATGACAACTGCAAGTGATGATGAGCTGAAAGGTAGGTACAACCATCTCTCACTGCTTGAGTTGTATAAATTGATAATTTTGTGTGGCCTGTGAATGAGTTTATAAATAGCCAAATGGCCTTGGCAGGAAAAAGGTTCCCAAGTCCTGCTCTCAGCCCGCTTCATCCACCTTTCTGGCTCTTGGAACAAATTATTCTCTTTTTTTCGTTCTGCTGGGGGAAATCTTCACATTGGAGTAGATGTCCCCCTAATTCACTGATAGGCTGGAGACATGTTAACCTGGTTTAGCCTGGCAGGGGGACACAGTTTACCAAGATGTAGCTACAGTTCGTGCTACAGTTTGTTGGAGCCACAGGTGAACCACAGGCAGATGAGCTCTCTCTCATACTAGAGCTGCCAGTCTTCCCTGAACATCCCTACGTACCCCATAAACCCCACATATCCTCATCTATAAAATGGGTGTAACAACACCTAGAGAATCTTACCTCTCACAATTGTTGTGAGTTCAATAGAGATTGCTTTTTTTTGGTAAGCCTTAGAGAGTCATATAAATATCACCTATTTTTATTACACTGTTTTGTATTTTAGAATGATTTCTTTTCTTTTCTCCCCACAATTGGGAAATATGAGAGCTGAAACCAGGATTTATTTTTATTGTATTCCTAACCTGGATTGGGCAGAGAGTGATTACTCAACAAATACTTATTTGCTTCATTGATTGAATGATTGATGTCCATTTAGAAAATTTCTCTCATTAAGCTTCTGATTCTCCTCCTTAACTATAAATAAACACATTTTCTTAGTGAGCAAGGAAGCCTCTTTCCTTCCCTTCTCTTCCCCCATTCTGGGGAAATCTTATTCCTGCTTTTATTTGCTTACTATTGAGAAAGTGACAGCAGGCCCCGAGCTGGGCCAAGTTCAACAGACCTCAGGGGACAGGCTGCCACTGAGAGCCCCCACAAGGCTCCATCCCTAAACAGGAGATCTGGAATTAGGGACTGGGGAAGGGCCAAACAGCAGCCCCACTATTCTGGGCCTTCTAATTAGTTTCCCAGACAGTGGTAGCCTTGTCTGGGATTAGGCCTCCTGTTTCCTGCCTCCCTCTACCTCTTTTAAGTCCCCCTCCCCTCCAGTTCTTCAGCCAAGGTCAGTTTCCAAGTCTGGTGAAAGCTCCCACTTTCCAGACCCAAAGCATCCTGCTGTGGAGAAGGCTTTGGATGGGGGCCAACTTGAGTCTCAGTTCCTGGACAACCTCGCCACCCTGTCGGCCAGCAGACGGCTGACTGCCATCCACGGCGGGCCGACTTTACCTGTTATAAATCAGCCTTGAACAGCGACTTTGACTCTGTCTCGGGATGCATTACCCATCGGCAGACACCGCTTTCTGCAGCTGTATTCTCTGTTATTTCCATCGCTCGCAAGCCGGGACAGGCTGGGAGAAGAAGCTGGGCAGCTTAGCTGCCTGGGTTCTTTTTTGAAGAGGTCAGAACAGCATCCAGAGAATGAAGTGCTAGTCTTCTGGGAGGCTGCCTGGAGGGAGGGCCGACTTTCCATGGCCACTTTTCCCACTAGGCTGAGAGGAATGGGAGGTCCTAGAACTGCATTGCATAAATTCTGGCCTGGCCCAAGTTCCTGGAGGCCCCTTCCCTTCCCCTTTTTCCTTGGGTGTAACCCTCTCCCATGCTGCATTAGGCTAAAATCAAGGTCCACATCTGCCCTCACAAATCCTTCTTTGCCTTTTCCAATTTCTTGGAATCAGTATTATCAGTGACCCCCAAATCCTTCAAATGATCAGGTCTCAAACTATGGAGTCACTTTGGGGTTTGCTTGCTATCTACTCCAAACCTGCATGACAAGAAGGGTTATAAGGAGAAAAATCAACAGGTTGGGAACTCAGAGAACCACAAGAAGGTCCCTCAGGGATCATTTAATTCAAAGATTCTTCATCTTGTTCTGCAAACCCCCAAGGGTTCTGGAGATTTCCAGGGCTCCATGAATTTGGTTTTAAATATTTTGATAGCTGTATTTCAAAAAAATTGGTTTCTTTTTGCAATCCTACACATTTTATTTTGTGCATTAAAAGGAAAAACCATTATTCTGAGAAGAGAGCTATAGATTTCAGTAGGCTGCCAAAGAGAACTAAGACACACAAAAAGGATCAAGAACACCTGATCTAAGCCAACCCTCTCATTTTGCAGAGCTAGAAACGGTGGGCCAAATAGTTTAAGTTTCCTAAGGTTCCAGTTAGGAAGTACATCTAGGATTTGAAGTCATGTCTTCTCACGCCAAAACTTGCCATACTCAAGCAATCATCAAGTATTTATGAAGCACCTACTGTGTGCCTGACACAGCACTGAGCACAATGCGCTAGTTTTGCTTTCAAATGAGATTTTGTATGTCCTGCTTCAGACAGGTTCAAACCGTGGCCTCTAAGAAGCAAGCAGAAGCAATGGCGGCCACTCCTCCCCCTGTTCACAGCTGCCCTTGCCCAATGCCCGCTGATTTCCATGGAGAGCATCCAATGAGAGGTCTTGGCCAAGGATGGCCCTGGGCACTGGAGGGAACAAGTTTTAAGTGTTGGAAGGACCTGGTGCCAGCTGGCAAGGGCACTGTGAGAATGGGCACAGAAACACTTTACTGAAGGGAGTCATGCTTTAAAAGCCGGCCTAATGGTAAAAGTGGGAGTGATGAACATTGGGTTATAAACATGGAAGAAGAGGGAGGGGGACTAGACGTAAGAACGCAGCTTCTTCTGTTGGCCATATTCAAGTCTATGGAAGAGGCAATCCCCATGCTCCTTTGCATAATAACCACGTAGTTTCAACAGACCTACTGAGAAGTTCTCAAAAGAAATGCTGGGTCTTTTGACTTCTTACACCTTTGCCTCAGAGGATATTAAAAAAAAAATCAGAGAGAAGGGAGATCCAGAGCTCTTGGGAAAACAGGAACCATATAAGCCATCACCTGTCTTTCTGTGGGCCACAGAGTAAGTACTGGTTGCAGGCCAGAGAGGAGTTAGGTTCTAGCTCTATTTCTGGAGGCTGCTTCCCTGCCAAGACCCTAATTCTTTGACAAATGGACTACTGTCCCTTTGAATCGGTGAGTGGGTTTGGGGGGCACTATGCAGGAGGAGTTCTTAGATCGATCCCAAATTCAGCTACAATTGGTCATGAGCGCAGGGGTTGGTGTACTATAGGGGATGTCTTTTGGACCCATTTGGAGTGACAAATGTGGCCATCAACGATAGCTTCAGGAGCTTCCAACGGGCTCGTTGAGATATGGTGGCCAGAAATGTCAATGGTTCAGAGTTCATCAACCAGTAAGCACTTATTAAGTGCTTACTATGTACCAGACACTGTGCTAAGCACTGGGGATACAAGTATGGAAAAGAAAAAACAGTGTCTACCATCGAGGAGGAATGGGTTGTGGAGTCCAAAGAATCAAGGAGAACTCCTCGGTGTCCTTTTCCCCAAATGGAAGTTCTATGAAGAATTCTCCAAGGAGCTCTATTCTAAAGAACCTTACTAAGGGGCCCCAGGGACTGACACTGCTTAGATTTGCCAGGTCCCCTTGGATAGATTGAAACATCTAAATTTTCTTTTCCCTTTTACAGAGTATTGTTCAGAAGACTTCTAGCAATGTGTGAGAAAGAAAAGATTCAATTTGGAGTCATAAAGAGTCAGCCATGATTGAAAACCTATTGAACAAATAAGGACTTTAAAGTTTGCCAAATATTTTCCCCACAACAACCCTGTAAAGTATTATCATCCCCATTTTACAGATTGAGGCTCAGGAAGTCAAGTGATAATCTCTGTGCTTGTGTCTTTGATTCTACTCCTTGTCTACTGCAGTCAATCATTCCTTTCCTCTCTTTAAGCTTTAATCGCTCCTCCATAGCTTCCCTGATATCCACATGTGTCCAAGCCTCTCCCATCCTCAAATAATATTTCTCTTGATGCTACTATCCCTTTTCTTATCTCTTTTCATGTTTACTCTCATTTCTATTTGAAATTTTCTCCTCTCCTCTCCTCTTTTATATTTCTATTCCCTCATCCCCCAATCACTTCTCACTGGTAATCTGATTTCTGACTTCAACCACTCAACTGGTGAAGACTCCAAGATTACTGCTGATCTGTTCAGTGCTACACCTGGTCACTTATTCTCCAGCTTCATCCTTCTTCACCTCTATCCCTCTCGTTACTCTTTCCTCCCTAGGTTTTTATGTCTTTGCTCTCTCGGTCCTTTACCTCCCTGTCCAAACTATCCTTCGAAGTCTCCTTTTCTTCTCCCTTGCCACTCAGATCTCTGAAATTCCCACAAGTACACTTATTATCTCTATGCAGATGATTCCCATATACAAGCATACCTCGGAAACATTGCTGTTCGATTTCTGCCCCTGCAATCAAGTGAATATCGCAATAAAGCAAATCACACATTTTTTTTTTGTTTTCCCAGTGTATATAAAAGTTATGTGTACACTATACTATGGTTTATTAAGTGTGCAATATTATTGTGTCTGAAAAATGTACATCTCCTATTTAAAAATACTTTATCGCTAAAAAATGCTAACCATATCAGAGCCTTCAGTGATTTATAATCTATTGGTGGAGGGTTTTGTTTTGACATTGATGATTGTTGACTGATCTCAGTGGTGATTGCTGAAGGTTGGAAGAGCGGAAGCAATTTCTTAAAATAAGACAATGAAGTCTACTGTATCGATTGATTCTTCCTTTCATCTAAACATTTAAAGGGCACTGCAGAGCTATTAATTGACCTAATTTCAGTAGTCAATATTGTTGTGTTTCATGTCTCAAGGAGAGGAAGGGAGATAGGAAATGACTAGTCAGAGGAATAGTCAGAACACACACAACATTCATCTTGATTTTATATGGTCATGGCTGATGGAGCTCCAAAACAATTACAATAATAATATGAAAACTCACTGATCGGGGCAGCTAGTTGGTGTAGTGGATAGAGCACCAGCCCTAAAGTCAGGAGGACCTGAGTTCAAATCTGACCCTAGACACTTAATACTTCCTGGCTGTGTGACCCTGGGGGCAAGTCACTTAACCCCAATTGCCTCAGCCAAGAAAAAAAAAAAAAAAGAAAAAGCTCACTGATAGCAGATCACCAAAACAGATATAATAATAATGACAATAATGCCAGAAATATTGTCAGAATTAACAAAATGTGATGCAGAGACACAATGCGAGAACATTGGGAAAAATAGTGCTCATAGATTTGCTCAACATAGGATTGCCACAAATCTTCAGTTTATAAATAATGCAATATCTGTGAAGCTCAATAAAATGAGGTATGCCCATATATACTCTAACTCTATTTAATACTCTTTCCTAAGCTCTAGTTTCACATCACAACTGCCACTGGTAAATCCCACAGGCCACTCAAACTCAATAGATTCAAAATGCACCTCATTACCTGTTTCCCTAAATCTACCTACCCTGTCTTGGCTTCCCATGTCTCCCTTCTGCAATACATCTTCCACATTATTACCAAAAATCTTTAGGAAAGAACATTGAAGACCTACTTAGGGCTTCTAGGATAATATACAACAAATATCAGCATGGCTTTTAAAGCCCTTCCCCATCTGCTCTGGCCTCCTTTGCCAAGCTTTTGCACACACAACTCTCCTTTCCATCCTTTTTGCACCAAACTGGCCAATTTGTTGTTCCCCGAGCTTGTCCTTCCATCTCCTGCCTCCACACCTTTGTACAAGTTTTCTTTCGTGCCTGAAATACAGTTATCTTCTGAATTTGCCTCAGTCTTGAGTTTCCTCCAAGATTCAGCTTATGTTCTACTACCATGGGGATCTTTTGATCTTAGTGTTCTTGCTTATCCCAATTTATCAAATATATACTAAATTGTTTACAAATTGTATTGTCCCGGTAGAAAAGAAGATGAAAAGGAGAATACAGGACAGGAGAGAAGCAGAAGAAAGGAGAACATGGGATGAAAGGGGAAAGGGAGGAGAGAAGGAGAGAAGAGGAGGGAGAGAAGGATAGGGGTGATGAAGGGAGGAGAGAAGAGGAAAAGCACTGGATTATCATGGAAATGAATGGAAGAGAAGGAATACAAAGAACAGGGAATGACCTTAGAGAAGATGACCTAAGAAAAGGGCAGGAATTACAATAATCCCTGTGTGACTATTGAGAGGAGAGGAGAAGAAAGTGAGAATAAAATCCTCCAGACTAGAATACGAATAATTACAGATAAATTAAGAACAATTCTTCCAACCTCCTTTGAAATTTTCTCTCCTAGATCTCAAAGCGTAATAAAGCATTTGAGAAGGATCAACCTTCTTTTCCATTCCCCTCTCTCCCAAGACAGGCAAACAGCAGGGCCTGAGGCAGAATATTGTGTTTTAGCTTTTATTTTTGTAGGATGAATTAAACTGGATCTGCTACAAATGTTAAAACCCCACTTGTATCACTCCAGGATAGCAGAGAAGAGAATTGTAATTGTGTTACAGTGAAAACATGCCGGTGGGAACACTGAGTAAATACCATGTAGCTTTGTCAACCAATCCAAACAATGGTGTTCTTGGTGGAGAGCCGCTGTCTGAACTTCCTATCCCCTTCCCCCCCACTTTTGATCCTTACACTCATTCACATGACATAAAAATAGCGACTGCCAGAATGAATTCTTGTTGCCCCCTGGGTTCCAGAACTCAGGACTCTTTCCCAGAAGTTCCTTGGGCTGCAGACTCTGGGAAGCTGAGAAGCTTCTCTGACTCTTTCCCTCTCATCCACATCAGAGATACAGTGAGACAACCTAAAAGCAGGGTCTCAGGGAGACCCCGAAATGGTCCAGGAAAGTACAGAATGTTAAGTACCAATATTAGAAATCAGAATTTATAGAGGGTCTTAAGGTTTGCAGAAAACCTTGCAATCATCATCTCAAGGTGGGAAGTAGATGCTGTTATGATCCCCATTTTACAGATGGGGATACTGAGGCCAACAAGGTGAAGCATTTGTCCAAGGTCACAGAGCTGGTAGGGCTCTGGATTTTACTCCTCTTAGCCGAGCACCAGACCGAGTGGCTTGTCCAAGTTCCCATAGGTGGTGGGTGTCTGAGCCATTGCTGCCTCTCCATTCCTGAGAGGGATAACATTGAGCCATCATCTCCTCCATGAGGAAAGCAAAGTTTCAGCAGGTTTGGAGAAAGACCACTGGGCGCGTATAAAGAAAAGGACAAGGGTATAGATCAGGGATGCTGGGTCTCCAGAAATGTTCTGGTCTCATCTGGTCTGGATGTGATAATAACTGCTCACACTATATATCACAACAATTCTCTGAGGGGCACTAGGAGGCTTAGGGGATAAAGCACCTGCTCTGGAATCAGGACCTGAGTTCACATTTATCTCAGACATTTAACACTTCCTAGCTGTGTGACCTTGTGCAAACCACTCAATTCCAGTTGTCTTGTTTTTACAATTTGGTTTTACAACAACAACAATAAAACAAACAATAACTCTCGGAGATAAGTTGGGTCCATATTATTATCCCCATTTTACAGATAAGGAAACTGGGGTTTAAAGAAAGAAAATGATTTGCCCAGCTTCACAATCTAAGTGGTAGAAATAGAACTTGAACTCACGCCCTCTGACCCTGGATCCAGGTCCTTTTTCTTTTGCTACTTCCAAAAACAAATCTTTAGAGAAGAAAACGAGGAGACAAGCTAGTATCAAGTCTTGACTCTATGCTCTCTTTACTGGGTTGTTGGTTACATCTTTCTGGCTGATTTCTGCAGCCCTGGGCCTCTCCTTCCCTTTTGGTCTCTCTCAGGCTGCCAGACTAAGATTCTTTCCCGCCTTGCAACCGAGGAAGGAGGGCAGCTTTTTTGGACTCTTCCACCACGCTGAAAAACTTCCCAGAGCTCCAAGAGGCTGACACATGGCTCCCCAGGGGCCGCAGGGAGACCATTTTTCCTTTCCCAGACATCTGATCCAGTTCCCAGGCAAATGTCGCCCAGCATTAATCTGTCCATGGAGGACAACAGCTTTCAAATGCTGGGGTTGTGGGGACGGGAAATAACTTGGAATGTGCCTTTTCAAGTCTCCTCATCAATCATTTGGTCCCTTGCTACTTCCTACAATGTTTTTTAAAAGGCAGTACGTATAATAGAATGAGCATTGGCTATGGAGTCAGAGGATGTGGGCTTGAATATTTGCTCTGCCACTTATTACTGTCCCCGCACTTTGGCCAAGTCACTCATCTCTCTCGCCTCAGTTTCCTCATCTGTAAAATGAGAAGATTGGACTAGATCAGGAGTTCTAAATCTTTTTGGTGTCACGATCCCCTGTGACGGACTGATGAAATCTATGGATCCTTTCTCAGCACGGTGCTCTTAAAGATACATAGGATTGTAAAGGAAACCAATTATATGGAGATATCACTACTAAAACATTAAAAAATACTTCAGTTCCAAGTACCCAGATTCAGAATCCTTGGTCGATGACCTCATAGATGTCTTCCTGCTTCCCATCCCATATAAGTAAAATTACAACACTTCTCTGTCTCATCTCCTAACCCCAAAGCGACCAACAGTCAGGGTTACACACTCGCCCTAATAGCATCTCACTGTGGGCCAGCTCTTGGAGATTCAGGCATTTGCAAGAAAGAGTTTCAGCAGGGAATATGGCTGACCCCTTAACCCTGCTTCTCTGCACTCATGCACAAATGATGCTTCGATTATATTACACTCTGAGCAAGGGACCGAGCATCCCTTGGGTGCAATATCATAGACTCTCTTGGCCCATGAAGTAAAGGCTTTTGAATCGGTCATTTCGAGACTTGACTCCTATAATTTTTCTTGCCTCTTGCAACACTTTTGATGGAATACCAGTAAATGGATGTGATCGTGTTTGCTGTTCAGAAGCATGACTGAGGAAAGTGTTCAGGTCTTCCCCCGGCCGACCTTGTCCTATATCTCATCATCTCAATCTGCCTCCTTTTCTATCCTTGTGTACACATCCCCTCCGATTGAGTCAAGCTAGTCTTGTCTCAGGCACAAGTATTTTCTCATCTACATCTCACTGCCACTTCTTGAATCTCTGATTTTCTTCAAGATTCAGTTCAAGAGTAGTGAACAGAGCACTGGCCTTAGAGTCAGGAGGATTCAAGTTCAAATCCAGGCTCAGACACTTGACATTTGCTAGCTTTGGGACCCTGGGCACTTAACCCTGATTGCCTGGTTAAAACAAAACAAAACCCTCAGCTTAAAAGCTGCCCTTTCCTGGTTCCCTAGTTACTAAATATTTCCTCTCTACAAATTGCCTTGTAAATACTTTGTATATATATTTTTTCATCTGTCTGTCATCTATCTATCCATCCATCCATCCAAATCTATCTGTCACAGGTAGGCAGCACAGTGAATAGAGTACCAGGCCTGGAGTCAGGAAGGCCCATCTTAGGGAATTCAACCTGGCCTCAGAAATTTATTAGTCATGTGACCCTGGGCAAATCACTTCATCCTGTTTGCTTCAAGGAAATGGCAAATCACTCTAGCATCTCTGCCAAGAAAATCTTGAATGGAATCATGACTGGAAAACAAAATCAATCTATTTATCCATTCATCCATCCATCTATTATCTATCTATCCATCCATTCATCATCTATCTCCCCATTCATCCAACCATCCATCCGTCTATCTACCTACCTACTTACCTATATGATTCTTTTAGAATGTAAATACTATGAAAGCAAGGACATATTTTGTTTTTGTCTTTGTATCCTTAGTACTTAGCAAAATGCTTGGCAGTCAGTAAGTGCTTAATAAATGTTTGTTAAATGGTTGATTTCAGAACTTCTGCCTTCGCTGCCCCTTACCCATGAAACGAAAAGGAGAAAGGACTTCTTGCATATGGTTTCTTTGGAAGATTCACAGAAAGACGTGAACCGAGATCGCATTAGACAAAAAGGCACAAAGGGCTTGAGATCCATACCAGTGGAGGAAATGCCTGCATTGATGGGATCCAGATCCTTCAAAATATGGATTCCCCACACATGAAACACCCCCCTCCCATTCCATAAACCACATCCTCACAACCTTCAAATCTCAGCCCGACCCTGTCTCCTCCCATAAGAACTCTTCGTGACTCAGTGACCAATTCGCATGATACAAACCCAAAGCCAAATCTCTTCTTAACTCAATGCAGCTGATCAATTATCGGTACTTGTGCCTCTCTGCAGTACCATCTACCCACAAAGAATTTCAAATGGCTACACAAATGTAAAAGGTCATGGCATTATAAAGCTGGAAGGAAACGGCTAGAGGTATCTTTCACAGAATTCTTAACCAGACAAAGCATAGACATAATCATGGAAGATTTTTTAAAAAATAAAATTGAAAAAGAATTTGCCAATTGCTAGGAAAGGAAAGAGAAATTGATGATTGTGGGGAGGGAGAATGCTTTGCATCAAATACTTCTGATGAGGGTCCAATTTTCTTGGATCTGGGACCAGACTTGTGATTCCAGTTGCATAAATAACTTCTGGGGAACCAAGTTGTTTACTCGAGCAAAAGTGTGCTCCTTCTCTTCAGCTTGAGGTGTTAAAGGCTTGGTTAGGCCACTGAGACTTGTCCCAGGTTACAGAGCAAGGTTATATCAAAGAGAAATTCAACCGAGATGTTCCTGATCTCTGGGAGAGCTCTTTTCCCACTGTCAAACTTCCTCTCTGACATCCAACATCTAAGAGAATTACCTTAAGTAAATGATCAAAAGTCATTCCTTGGCAGACAGTTACATTGAAGGATAAAAACAAATAGTTCTCAAAAAAATTGCAAACTATCAACAACCATGTGAAAGATTGCTCTAAATCATTAATAAGAGAAATACAATTCAACTCGGAGATTTCATCCTTACGTTCAGGAAACTGATAAAAATGTACTTTTTGATGATGCTACAAAAGAGACTGAACCATTCTACAAAGCAATATGAAAATATGATTTAAAAAAATGAATAGAATGTCCATATCCTTTGACCCAGAGATCCCCCTGGTAGGTACATATCTCAGGGAATTAAAAAAAAACCCAGACATTGGGCAGTTAGATGGCACAATGGGTAGACCACTGGTCCCAAAGCCTAGAAGACCCAAGTTCAAATGTGACCTCAGACACGTACTACCTGTGATCCTGAGTAAATCCCAACAGAGATTTCCTCCAAAACAAAACAAAAAATTAAGAAATGTCCTATAGTTGCAAAAATATTCATTGCAACAGTGGTACCCCAGGCTCTGATAGGTAAGTTTCACTTTATTTTGTCTGGACCTAGGCCCTTGACATTTTCTGGCCATTTTCAAACCATGCCTTCATTTTCATATCTCCCATTTTTAGCTCTCCTTTATGAATCACTTTTCCCAATTAGAAAGTAAGCTCCTTGAGAGCAGGAACTGTCTTACTTACTTATGTTTGCATACCCATTGCCTGGTACATAGTAAGCACTAAAGAAATACTTTTTTCACTATTTTATATTGTGGAATCGATTTGTGAAACAAAGGAGATATTCATTTACTGAGAAAAAAAGGCTAAGCAAATTATGACTCATGAATAAACTGCACTATTACTATATCAATAATGAGAGATAAGGTATATTCAGAAAACTCATCTGAAACTGATATAAAGTGAAAAACCGAGAAAATTCTCTCTGTGTATATATGTGTGTGTATATACATGTATATATGTAAAACAAATGTAAATGGAGAGCTCAAGACAATGAAATTGAATGCTATGTAATTATAATAATAAAGCTTAACTCTAGAGAAGAGGAGAAAAATTTCTCTCTCTCCTTTCCCTGCAGAGGTGGATTATGGGTAGTATATATAATTCACAATACATAAATTCAGTTGCTGTGTTGCTTGAGTTTGCTGAACTTTTGTTTTGTTTTTCTTTAAAAAAATCTTTTAGAAATAAACCTGACATAAAAATAAATGGCATATATAAAAATAAAAATAGTCAATATGATACAAAACCAACTTCCAAATCTTCTCCCCATTCAGTAATAGCCTTTCCGATTTATCATCAACATTTGATAAGTACCTTCTCCAACAACTGCTACCAAGAATCTTACATTCTAATGTGAAAATCAAAGCCAACCCCTCCATCCCAGTTCTCCAGCATCAATTGGAATGGGAATGTTGGCTTTGATTTCTACATCAGAATGTAAGATCCTTGATAGGACTGTGTATGATCTCCATTTAGTTATTCACAAAATTTAGAATAGTTCATTTGTTCATTTGACAAATACTAATCACATGCCTACTATATATCAATCACTCTGCTAAGCCCAGAAACATAGAAACATAGCTGAAGTGTCACATATAACTCCATTATCACTTAAAGAAGAAAACTGTTAAAATAGAAAGAAAATGAGGAAGGAGGAAGAATCCGAATCCTGTAACTAAATACTGTGAGACTTTATAACAATGGGGAGCCTTCCCTAGCATCTGTCCTTTTTGGGAAATAATAAGGACCTCATTTAGCCCTCCAGAGATTCACATTTCCAAAGATTTCCAGAAGGGGCCACTGAGACAGATTTATATCTGCCATGTGATTGGTTCACAAAATCCCCTTAATGGCACCTTTCCAGTGGACCTTACAGGGATGGATGGACCCCTGGGATGTCATGTCCATGAAATAACAGCTATAATATTCCACTTTTCCAAGATTCCTGCTTATGCCTGCCCCTGGGAAAGAAACATTTCCCAGAAAACCCCAAAGCTTTTTTTTTTTTTTTTTGCTTTAGCTATACATGAAGAACCATGTGATTGATGGCAACTCACAGAAGCTAATGATAAGGACACTGCAGTGCTCAGTGATTTACAAAGTGCTTTTCTCACAATCACCCTTTGGGGTAAGGTGGGGTAAATTATGGAGAGTTTTCTTCATCTCTTCAAGTCTCAATCTACTCTTCTGTAAGACAGAAATAATGATCCTTGTACTATGTACAGCATCGACTTTCACAGGAAAAGCCCTTTATAAAAATCAAAATCCCATAAGCATTTGAGGCATTAATATTTTCATTCCTGTTTTATGTAGGAGGGGAACTTTCACAGCAGACCTCACTTGCATAAAATGCTAAGGTTTAGAGTCTAGGTGGAAGCTACACATGTATGAAGGAGTGTGGGTCTGTGTGTGTATGTGTGTTTATAATTATGTGTGTATGTGTATAGATATGTGTATTTGTGTGTATAGGTGTATATATTTGTGTGTGTGTGTGTGTGTGTGTGTGTGTGTGTGTGTGTGTGCGCGCGTGTGTCCTACCCCATGATGGTGAGCATGGGATATGCTCAAGGTGAGCCACAGCACAGGCATTTATCCTTCCTGGGAGCTCTTGTCTGCCTGTTGATATGGGAACAAGAAGGATCCAACTAATGGAATCACCAAAGGTCAGAGTTGGAAGGGATCTACCTCAGAGGTCAGTAGTTCAACTCATAGTGAACAATAGTCCTTTTCACAACAGCCCTGACAGGCTTTGCTTGAAGACTTTGAGGGAGAGGAAACTTCCTCCCTCCTGAGACAGCCCATTTCACATTAGGATACCTCTAATTGTTGGGAAATTCCTCTTACAAGAAGACCGAATCTCCCCTCGCAGCTCCTATCTGGGGATCCTTGTTCTGCCCTCTCACACAAAAATGAAAGCTCTTTAGATGTTTGGAGATAAGTATCTCAGCCCCTCAAGGGTTCTCTTTGCCAGCATAAGCATACGGTCCCTTTAACCAGTCTCCATATGGCATGATCTTAAAATCCTTCACTATCCTGGCTGTGTCTCTCTGGATGTTCAATGTCTTTTCTTGTCCTTCCTAAAATGGCATGGCCAGACTTAAATACGATGCTCCAAGTATGGATTCAGGCCCTTTTTTCTGAATCTGAGACCCTACTATCAGGCAAGATTAAAATCCTTGGCAAAGTTGACATGAATATAAGAAATTGTCTCTTTGGCCTTCTCACCTGGAAGATTCCTCTGCCCTTTGTCATCCTTGCCCTAATTGGTAAGTTCCTCCCAGAACCTCCATTTTGAGGAAGTGCCAAGGCTAACTCCATATTCATTCCTTTATTTCTCTCTCAGTTCTGCTCATAATTCTCTGGACTTGTCCTCCATTCTCCTGCATAGAAAACTCTCCCACCCCCTACTTTTCCTGGTGCTTAGCACAGTGCTAAATAAATGCTGGTTGACTTAATTTAGGTGGAAATAAGTTCCCAGAGGCTAGTAGCTTCTGTAACCTAGGGGAACACCTTAACAAATTATAATAGTTCTTTTTTGATGATTTACATGGAATTATTTTTTAATAAAGCTTTTTATTTTCAAAACAAATGCATGGATAATTTTTCAACATTAACCTTTACAAAACCTTTTGTTCCAATTTACTCCCCTTTCCCCTAGATGGCAAATAGTCCAATATATGTTAAACATTATAAAAATATATGTTAAGTCTGCACACATATATTGTACCTAGGATATAGTGTAACCTATTTAACATGTATAGGACTGCTTGTCATCTTGGGGAGGGGGTGGAGGGAGGGAGGAGAAAAATTGGAATAGAAGTGAGTGCAAGGGATAATGCTGTAAAAAATTACCCTGGCATGGGTTCTATCAATAAAAAGTTATTTATATACATATATATATACACACATACATACATATATATATTACATATATATGTTAAGTCCAATATATGCATACATATGTATACAATTATCTTACTGCACAAGAAAAATCAAATCAAACCAGAAACAATGAGAAAGAAAATAAAATGCAAGCATACAACAACAAAAAGAGTGAAAATGTTATGTGGTGATCCACATTCAGTTCCCACAGTCCTCTCTCTGGGTGTAGATGACTCTCTTCATCATAAGATCATTGGAACTGGTCTGAATTATAACAGTTCTTTATTGCCCCACTGTCCCAACTCTAGTTCCAAAGTTCTTTACAATCTGAACTTCCTCTTTTGTTCCTATATTATTTTCCATGTCTCTCCAACACTCTCTCAATTGTAATCAAGTCAGTCTCCTGAATCAGCTTGATTTTCCTGTCTATCCTCTCTCCTTGGAATACCATGTATCCTTCCTCAGTGTGAACCCAGTAGGGACTCCCATAAAGAGAGAAAAGTATGTTCAGAGCCAGGAACTTTAAGTCTGAAACATATTCTCCTTAGAGATTGAGTGTGTAAAGGAGAGAGCATGTTCCTCATTCAGGGAGTCATACTTTCTCGGCAAATATTCCTCTGTAAAAGCTAATTGGTTTAAATTGGTGCAAATTGCTAAATGCTTAATTGATACCGGGAAATGGTTACTGGTCAGTTAACCTTGGAAGGGTTATTCTGGATTCAGACTCCTGAGTGATGGTATCAGTGAACCTAAAGCCTTCAAGTATTATTTCTAGAAGTATTAGATTTCTTCGGGAGACCCAACATGTGAGACTGAGTGGGAACTGGGAGAATGAATCAAGAGTCCATGCTCCATCTATTCATGGACCGACATGAATGTGTTTCCTTTGTGTATTGTTTTTGATTAGGTGAAATAAATCCTCTTCTGTTTTTGATATATTGCTAGCCTGGATTTTTTTTGTTAGCTTGCTAGCTTTCATGGGAGCTGAGGAGACTATCTTTTCTATAAAGACCCCCACATAAGTCACATTCTCATGCTCCTATCAACAGTCTTAGGAAGGGCTTGAACCCAACTTTCATGCTTTGCAAAGAGCGCATGGTATGGTTATCAAAAAGAGAGTCATTATCGAGATGGTCCCAAGAGTCGTGGCTTCCACACAAACTAATTTAGGCCAACCATTGCCTTGCTCTTTGATCTGCTGGGATCTTGCCCCTCCATCACATAACTTCATAGGTTTTCCCGCAGGATTTCTCTTTCTCCATGTGCACAGTGCCTACAAATGGCATCGATACCACCCCGTATGATGCTAAAATCTGGACAACGGCCACTCACACCACCTGGGTGACCAGGTCAGTGCCATCTACCCCCGGTATGTCTCTGCTCATTTGTAGGGTTCTAACCCTGCTCAGTTAAACATCTGTTTTTGTTAAAATGCATTGTATTTTTCTTAACAACAAATGCTACCAATTGTCAGTGACTCCCCCTATCTTCACTTGTAATAAAGCAATACAATTAAACAAAACAAATCAACACTTTGGCTGTATCTGAAAAGCACAGCTATAGTCCTTCGCCTAGAGGCCACTGCCTAACCATTAAGAGGTAAGAGGTCTGGCAGGACCTTCAAAGGGCCATCCCAGTGGCCATGTCCTAGCCCTGGCAAAACAAGTCGGAGGCACTGGACAAAGACAATATACACTCACCTACAGGGAAAGACCCGGGCCTAGAGAAGGAAGTGACCGGGCTCATCAGCACATAGCAAGTCCCTGGTTCATTCACTCCTTCCGCTGCTGACCTCACTGAAGTCAAGGCTCCTGCTTTCTGTGGCCCTGGAGCGCTGCCAACCCCAACACTTTGGGTTCCTTAGCTGGAATGCAGATGTTTAACCTTTCCTTTTAACCCTCAGCATGCTGGTGGCCAAGTCTTCCTACTTCTCAGGGCATGTGGGGAAAGTTGGAAGCAGACCTCCTCCCGCCAGAGCCTGCATCCCAAAGTGGGGACATCTAAATTACCCTCAAAATTATGCAATATTAGTTCTTTTCAACTTAAATCCTTAAAATTCAATTCATCAACGTGTACGAGGAAAGTGGACGGAGTGGGACCAGTGGCTGTTCTAGTTTGGGATGAAATGAGAAGACTGTTTTCCATCCTTGATGTCTTAATGAACCCCTCTTGCTCAAAGTCCCTCTCTCCCTTCTCCCAAGGTCAGTGTCATGAAGAAGGGTGGCCACTCTTGACGCAGATCTTTGATCCCTGACTCGACTCTGATTCTGTAGGAATTTTTTTTTTTTTTTTTTTTGGTGTGTGGGGGTGGGGATAAAGGGCATAATATGTCCCAGTTGCTGCAGCCTGAGTCAGTTTTCCTACATCTGGTTTCCATTAAAGCCTGAACAGTCCAGATGAATAAGTAATAATAGAAAAATAAAAGGATTAGTATTTTCGACTCTATTGGCCCAGATGGGTCCTCCCCACCCCCACCCTCAACTCCCACTACCCGAAGAGAAGCCAATGCCAAAGCCGGATCCTTCTCCCACCCCACCCCCAGTTCTCTGCTTCACTGTGACCTAGAGTCCCTCAAATTAAAGGCTAGTGCCTTTAACCCTCTGTCTTCTGTAGCCTAAGACAGATGGAGCACAGATTTGGAGCGAAAGGGGCCTGTAGAAGTCAGAGGGTCTCATTCTGTCATTTTACAGATGAGGAAGTTGAGATCCAGTAAGATGTGGGATGCTCAAGTTCGTGAAGGCTGCTGGGAGGCAGAGCTAGGATTTGAATCTGGGTCCAAAGCTCCAAATGAAGTGTTCTTAACACTGTTCTCTGCTGCCTTCCTTAATGAAGAGCTGTGAGCCGAGAGTTCTGGGCAGCCTGGCTGCTTACTGTCCCCTGGGACGAAGGCAGTACCTATTACCTGGTTTCTTCCTTCTTCTGGAAAGGAACTCTGAACCCCTCCCTGGGAGCTGGGGAGAGGGGACTAGCCCTGACTCAGGGCAGATTGTGCTGGTAATGAGAAAGGCTAATCCTTTCTAGCTCATGTATATACTATTTATAAGGGCAACTTTATTTTTCCAGTGGCTTTTTCCAGCAAGGAGGAAGATCTGGGTCGTGTCCCTTCCACCCTGCCTTCTCCCAAACCAAGGCTCCAAATAATTTATTTTGCAAAGACCATCATATCTTGGCCCATGGTGAAGAGCGAAGTTTCCCCTATTTGCTGCCTTCTTCACTCTGGCTTTCTTGAAATGGCGATTTTATAAGGCAGAGGGACAACCCTTTTGGAGAAGATACAATTCTGTGGGGCCAAGGGTATTCAAATGTGGGAGAGAGCATAGGGAAGGGAAAGGAATAAGCATTATTAAGTGCCTCTTGGGTGCCAGCCATTGTGCTGAGCACTTCACAAATAATATCTCATTTGATCTCGTTTGAAAAGACCCTTCTACAGGACAGATCAATGGTTTGTAGTTATAAGAATACCAATTTCAGCTTTGAATGATCAATCTATGAGTCCATAAACATTTACTAAATGTTTACTACAAACCGGGCTCTATGAATATAAGACAAAAATTAAACTGTCCCTTCCCCCTAAGGAGCTTATATTCTATAATAAGAGATAACATACACATATATTTTTACATATATACATATACATACACAACATATATATGAAAATATGGTAATCTGGGGAAAGGGAAGGCATTTTTAATAATGAGAATTTTCTAAGAGTGAAAAGAGGTGCCTCATTAAGCACTTAATTCCTTGTCCCTGTAGGTTTTTAAATAGAAGTTTGATGATCATGATCCAGAGTAGTGGTATCAAACTCAAGTAGAAGTGGGAGCCCTTAAAACTATATATAATGATCCCTATGGGCCACATATTAACATCTATGCTTTATTATATTTTTACTTATTTTGTTAAATATTTTCCAATTACATGTTAATCTAGTTCAAGCCATAGTTGGGAGTGTTATAGGACATGTGTTCAACATCTCTGGTTAGACAGAATCTAATGGGTGGGTGAATGGATTAAATGATCTTTAAAGTCTCTTTTAGCCCTAAGATATATTAGCCTCTAAAATTAGGTATAATTTAATTGTTTTTTTACCCCCTGGAGAGAGAAGTATCAACACTTTCCTATGACTTCATCCTTTCTGCTGATAGATTTTCCCATCAGACTCTTTTATACTTAAAGGGTGGAAAAATCTAAAAAGGGTAATTCCCATTCTACCTACAGGATTATTGGCATGTGTTTCAATCAAGCAGAAATGGATCAAGGACAAAAGATTCATCAATCTAACTTGAGTCATTTTTAGACTGGTTGATGGTTAATTTCTTTCAGGTACAAAGTAATTGGTTACTTTTAGTTTTCCCATAGATTCCCCACCTACGGGCTGAAGGGTTCTTAATAAATATATTTAGCCCTGCCTTCTGGCAGGACACCAGCTAAATAAACCATGGCAAACAGAATAAGTCATCTTGGGTCTATAAAGTTCTAGGGAAGCCTCTCTTACAGAAAGATTTGTTTATCTGCTCTGTACTTCTAAGAGTCTGGGCATTGAAATCTTGGAAAACTACGGTGAAGTATGTAGTGCGAGTTAATGTAAAGAACACTAGATGGTGTCAGAAGATATGGGTGTGAATCCTGACCCATACACTATCTGTAAGGCGTGGCTTCTCAGTTTGATCTCTATAACCCTCTATAGCTAAACCATCTCAAGAAATAAGCTCATTGATTTGGAGCTGGAAGAGACCTTGGAGGTCATTAAGCCCAAGCTTTTAATGTTATATAAGAAACTGAGACCCAAGAGTGTAAAGAAATGGACTCCACATCACACAAGTAGTCAACAAAAGAGCTGGGATTTGAAATGAGGTCTTTGGCTCTAATTTCCAAACTCTTTCTGTTGAACCATTCTATCTCCATCAAAAAGCCTAAAGATTGTGCCCTAGAAAGAAACTTTCCTTCCTTCCTTCCTTTCTTCCTCCTTCTTTTCTTCTTCCTTCCTTCTCTCCCTTCCTTCCTCCTCTTCATTTCCTCCTTCTCTCATCTCCTCCTTTCCTCCTTTCTTCCTTCTCTTCTTTCCTTCCTTCCCTTTTCTTCCTTCTTTGTTCTTTCCTTCCCATACTATTATGTATACTAAGGACAACAATAAAGTTCACAGGCAGCACAGTGTAATTTGAAGAGTAATGAAAAATAAGATCTGGGTCCTCGTCCAGCTTTGTCACTAATTAACTTCATGGTAGGGGTAAGAGCTTTCCCTTTCTGGATGTCAGCTTCTTCATCCATCAAATAAGGGATTGGATACTAAATGATGGCTGAGGTCTCTTCCAGCTATAGGGTCAATGACCTTTCTTTGAAGGGTCCTTCAAATAAATTTGCAAAGTAATGATACCTCATAGTCTCCCTGCTGCCTAGGATACTGTTGTATTTGTCTCCTAGAGGCAGGATGTACTGTATCTCAGCACCTAAGATCCTTACCTTCATACTTTCTGCTCTTTCTCTCATTCTACCCCTGGAAGTGTTGATTTTGAATCTATTCTGATTTTGAAGGAGAGTTTCTCAGTTCTCCTTTAAGAGCCATTCTTACTGGGCAGAAAGGAAGAATGTGGCACCCATTTCCCCTCTTCCCTCCTTTGAGGGTAAGTAGATGTCACAGAAGGAATGAAGTCTAGTCCAAACTTGGGTGTGGAGAGCACAGTGACCTTTACTCTATCAAAAAAGGGTGAAGGTCAAAGGCGGAGAAATTCTATGAAATGAACCATGAGAGAAGGTTAGTATGGCACTGGTCCTTGGGGACCACCAAGTCAGCAGAGGTCTATAAGGGTTTCCTTATATGGAAACCTAATATGGTTTCCACAAGAATGACAAATGCTCCCTGGGAAATGAATGGTTTTGATGAAAATTAGTATGATGGAGAGAGAAAGTTGTTAGACTGAAAATTAAAAAGCCTGGGTCCCTACTCTTATTAATTTAGCTCTGTCACACTGGGAAAGTAATATCCCTCCCTTGTACCTCTATACCTATTAAATGAGGAAGTTTGACTAGATCAGGGTGTCACGGCCCTCTGGTGAAGTCCAGGGAATACTTCTCAGAATTATATTTGTAAATAATTGAAGATAATGCTAAACTTCAGTTAGTGGTTAGTGAACATGAAGATTTTTTTTTTCCCATACAAGTTCAAGGACCCTCTGAAATCTATCAGCTGAAAGATTATCGGCTCTCCCTGAAAAACAATACTTCTAGCACATATACCCCCTTTTCTTCCCAAGAACAAGTTAAGAGTTAACAAATAGGGGTGGAAAGAAACAGAGGGGAAAATCTTCCATGCTCTTCAAATGGTTGCAAAGGAAATCCAGATGCTGGGAGCAACATTGTCCCAGGGCTACAGTACCTCTAGTAAGGAAGAGCATTCCTCATCCTCAGCTGTTGGTGTGGCGGGAGCCAAGAACAACTCCCTGATAAGATCATGGGGGATGGAGCTGCTCCATCTGGACTTGCCGAGGAAGCACTTGGAGCAGGCAGCAAAGACAGGGCCAGGCAAAGGAGGAGGCGTGTGTAGGCTGGCTGAGGGAGACTGTGGATGATGAAGGGCTGTATACCCACGTCAAGGTGTGTGGGGAACCATGTTTCCACCAGGGCATCTGACTCTTGGGAACTCTGCAAAGTGACACGCTGAGCGCATCACAACGCCCTGGAGACCTTCACTTACTTTGACCAATTTTGCCAGAAGTCTGGAGATAACAGGTAGCCATGGTGGAACAGGTTTGTTACACACAGAAGTTTTAGGCACGTGGAAGAACAGACTCATGTACACTGATATACACACATATGTACTATATGGTGCACACACAGGCTGGTTTCTATTTATGGACCACAATGTGACTTGGGAACACGGATAGACAGATGGATGCACCTGGATTATTTATGTATGTCTGGCTGGCCGACCAGATGGGTCACTAGGATTATGCGTACAAGATGGGTGGACAAGGAGATGGTTGGAGAACAAATTCACCCATAGCAGAACCCGAGTAACCTATCTAATCTGGCTGCTTCACCTCCCTTTGACAGATGGCTTGTGTTTAGCCCACAACTGGCAGTCATTTTGGTGCTGTTCATCCAAAGGGGCCCTACTTGGGGAGTCAAGGAAGTGGGGAAGGGTGGGGGTACCAGGCTGGTTTTAAGTCTCATTTCCCTACCCAAACATCAATATAAATACAACTTCCACTTTCTCTGTTCTTTGTTTTTTGAAATGAGTCAGAGGGTTCAAATCTAGGGTTTTTTTGGCTATTTATTGAATTTAGACAAGTAATTTAACTACCCTGGGTCTTAGTTTCTTCTTTTGTGAAATGGCTTGGTGCGTTAGATCAGGAACTTAACTTAACCCAGGGTTCTTTTAAGCAGTTTGTGGGTAGATGTCAGAGAGTCGATAAACTTGGATAAGGGGGGAAATACATTTTTTTATTTTTAGAAAATTTGTTTGAAATCTATCTATTTTATTTGATGCATTTAAAAACACGATTCTAAGAAAGGGAGGCTTCCCTGGAAGGGAAGGGAAGATCTGTCACTAGAAGGATCCATAGGTTTAGTCAATGTTGAAAAATTATCCTTGCATATGTTTTGAAAATAAAAACTTCAATTAAAAAATAAGAAAAGTTGTCATTTTTTTCTAATTCAAGTTCACAGACCCCCTTGAAACCTAACTCTTTTAAGGGAGTTGTAAATGGGTAAGGACACCTAAGTCCTTTCAATACTAGGTTCTCTGGGCCCGTGCTGCCTGTTTTCTGAATCTAGATGCCAGGGAAAGAGAAATGTTCTCTGGAGAAACTCCCAAGCCAGAGAGATGGGAAAAACTTACATTTTAGAGTCAGGGCAGAAATATATAGGGGAGAATTTTTGGCATCCCAGTCTCTCCTTTAAAGAACTTTGATAACAGTATGACTTATGTAGTTATGACTTATGGGTAATGTATGACTTAGTACGTTCCTGACACATAATAGGTACTTAACATAGATTGGATTAGTTGTGAACCTATTTCTTCACCTGGTAAATGGGGCTATCTCTGACTTGGGCTCCTGACTTCACAGGATTCTTGTGAGAAATGGCATTTAGGGAAGGCAGTCTGGCTTTGGCCTTCGGCACAGTCATGATGGGAATATCAGCCCTCCACCATACATCAGACATAATAAATTTGTAACCCCCATTGTGACTCGGGGATAAATGTTAGTACATTATCTGAGACTGACGGGAGCTAAGTAACTTGCTCACAATCCACAGGTAGTACAGAAATAGCATTTGAACTCAAGTCTTTTAGACTCTGGACCCAGCACTTTGCCTACCATCACCTGTTATAATTTAGGGCCAAAAATGATTTTAGAGGCCATCAAGTTCACAAGGAGGATAGTTTTACAGTTAAGGAAACTGAATAGTTACTAAGTATCTGAGGCACAATTTAGCTCTCTGGTTCCAAACCATCACTTTGTCTACTTCCCTATGCTTCCTCTATTATAGTAAGAAAAGCATTTAAAAAAACTTTGAACAACAACCAACAAAAGTAAATAAGTAAGGATGCAAACAACAATCAACAAAAGTAAATAAGTAAAGACACAAACAACAATCAACAAAAGTAAATAAGTAAGGACACACAGTCCCTCAAGGGGTAAAATCTAACATAAAAGTCACAGACTTGGTGCTAGAAGGGATCTCAAGGCCCTGTGACCCAGAGATCCTTAGCCTGTTTTGTGTCATGTTCCTCTTTGTCAGTTTGCTGAAGCCTAGGGACCCTTTTTTGGAATCATGTTTTTAAAATAATTGCTGCTACTTTAATTAATGCTACACATTTTGTGAAAATAAAATTGTTTATATAATGGATTACATGCCATCTAGGGGAGGGGATGGGGAGAAGGGAGGGAAATGGGAACACAAGTTTTTCCAAGAGTCAATGTTGAAAAATTATCCTTGCATATGTTTTGAAAATAAAAAACTTCTATTAAAAAATAAGAAAAGTTGTCATTTTTTTCTAATTCAAGTTCACAGACCCCCTTGAAACCTAACTCTTTTAAGGGAGTTGTAAACCTCAAGTTAAAAATCCATGATCTAGTCCAAAACTCATTTTTTTATGTTGTATAATTTTTTTATTTGTTTGTTAAATATTTAATTCCCAATTATGTTTTTTTAATTAAAGTTTTTTATTTACAGAGCATATGCATGGTTAATTTTTCCAACACTGACCCTTGCACAACCTTTGTTGCAAATTTTCCCCTTCTTCCCCCCACCCCCTCCCCTATCTGACAGGTAGTCCAATACATGTTAAATATGTCCAAACCTCATTTTGCACGTAAGGAATTTGGGGCATGAACTAGTTTGCTTAAAATTACACAGGGAAGCAGAGCTGGTCCAGAGCTCCCTGTCCATGCCATGTTGCCCTTCTCATACTCTGAGCATTTAGCAAAGGAAAACCCAACGAATTAACAAACAAGCAATAAAATACACAACCACCACCACCATCAGCAAGACCAACTATATAGGCTTTGGCTCTGGAACCCTTCCAGGCTACCCAGTCCTTCCGGCTTTAAGGAAAACATTAAAGTGCTAGAGAAAAGGGAGCTGTCATTAATTGTACATTTTGAGAATCTGAGATTTCCTTGGTGTGGGTTACCACCTCGCACTGTAACCACTCTGAGCTTGGTGGATGGCCTTCAAGAATGGCTGAGACTGAAAAGGGAGCAGCTGGTGGCCAGCATTCTAGAACTTAGCCAGATGACTCCTCGGAGAGTTGCTGAGGTCACCATGTTGGTAGCTGAAGGCTTTCCAGTTGGGTGGGACTGCCAGGGCCCGGGCTCCGCTGGCACTACTTGAAGAACATAAGACTGCTTCGATACCACAATGAGCATCCGAGGAGGACTTTATGAATAAGTTACGATCTTGTTATTGTCTAATCTAATTCTCTCATTTTACAGCTGTAAAATTTACATTTTACAGGGCAATAGACTCAGAAAGGATAAGTCCCACACAGCTTGGATATGGCAGGGCCTGGACTGGAGCCTGGGTTTCCTAACATTTCATCCAGTGTTCTTTCTAATGTAATAATGGTCTCCAGACCTACAATCCTCCTCCCCCCTCGGCCCCTTGGTCATAACCCAAGTACTGAGTTGTCTTCCTCCTTAGAGAGTAAGCTCCTGTAGGGCAAGGACTGTGGTTTTTTCTTTTTTGCTAGTCTTTGTATCCCTGTTGTTTAGCACAGTGCCTGAAATGCTGATTGATTTGCCAAAGCCTTAAAGAAAAATGATCATTGAATTAGTCTTTAAGCTACTAAGGTCCTTAGAGATAGCTCCAAAGTGTCACGGACCACTGGGGTTGCCTGGAGAATTTGGACCCCTGGAAATATGAATATGTTTGTTGGCTCAATTCACAACTGAAGAAAATCCTCAATTACAGTTCAGGTTAGTAAAAATAAAGATGTAAATTTCTTCCCCATCTAAGTTCACTGAGATCCCTGAAATTTATCTAGTGACTTTCAAGATTAAAAACTACTGATCCAGCCTAATATACTCTCATTTTAAAGATAAAGAAACTGGGGCAGCTAGGTGGCTCAGTGGACAGAGCACCAATCCTGAAGTCAGGAGGTCCTGAGTTCAAATCTGGTCTCAGACACTTAATATGCCTTAGCTGTGTGATCCTGGGCAAGTCCCTTAACCCCAATTGCCTCAGTAAAAAAAATAAATAAATAAGGAAACTGATGTGAAATGATTCGCCCAAGCTCACAGAGATCATAAAGCATCAGGACCTACTCAATCTGTGTTCTTCCTTCCAGGTCCACTCCTATAGCTGTCCAGCCTTAGGAGGTCTCTTAGTCGCCACACACTCACTGCCTCCAACCTGCTAAGGGGGGGGGGGGTGGAAGGAGAGGGGAACTTGAGAGACCTCAGGGAAGTGGGGAGTTTTTTTTTTTTTTTTTTTTTTTGGCTCTGAACTCAACTTGTGACATCACCATGTGGTGTTTTCTTTTAACACTCTCAGTACTTTCCTAACCAAGTCAAATGTCTTTTCTCTTACAGCTGGAAATTTAGGGAACAGAGAAATTCTAAGGCTAACCCAAAGTCACCAACCACAGTAGGGCTGAGTGAGGAACAGAAGTGGGGTTTGTAGAACTCTCTGACTTTCATTCTGACTGCTAGAGTGTGCTCTCTGACTAGCAGGGAGCATGAATCCCTTCTTTGGTTCTACAGTGTTCTGCAAAATCCAAGTCCCAATATTTACAAATATGATCTCATTTTATCACCACCAAAAGTCTGGGAGGTAGATGTTATAATCATCCCCATTTCACAGATAGGGAAACAGGCAGATTTGATAGCATCTAGCCCCTCCAGGTTTGTTGTGAGGATCAAGTGAGATAATATCTGTAAAGCATTATAGAAATGTTAGCTTGTCACTGTTCTTCAGTTATGCCCAACTATTCATGGTCCCTTTTGCCATTTTCTTCTCCAACTTATTTTACAAATGAGGAAACGGAGGCAAACAGGATTAAATGACTTGCCCAGAGTCACCCAGTTATTGAGTGTCTGGGCCAGATTTGAACTTGGAGAGATGATTCTTCCTGACTTCAGGTCCATTTCTCTTGCTTTTGTATCATCTAAAAACTGATAACTTAATAATAGACTTGGATTTAAAGCTTCATCCAGAAAATATTGAAATTTCTCTTCTACTAATAATATTTTTATATCATTTATATATTTATAATCATTTATAAGGTGATTTACAGTTTACAAGTCACTTTCCTCACAAGTACTCTGAAAAGGAGGTTAACTAAAAATTATTCCCATTTTTCAGACTAGGAAACAGGCCCAGAGAAAGAAATTGACTCACAGAACTAGGATGTCAACACAGGAGGGCTTCTGACTCCAATTCAGCTTGGTGTTTCTCTCCACTCCCCATTAAAAGATATAAATACATCTTTTCTTGAAATGAACTTTTACCTTCCTTGTCTTCTCATTTCCAGACCTCCCATCCCCCCAGCAATTAATTTCATCTAAAGTATACTATGGGACAGTAACTTCACTTTGATTCTTAGCAAACTTCTAGACTATGGTATCACAGAGGCAGCAAAGGAAGAGAATACCACTAAGAGCCAGGATGGCTTCAAAAAGGTTTAATATCGGTTTAAATATGACGCAGAGTTGGAAAGGGCAACTAACATACTAGAGAGCAGAGCCAGGACCTAAAAATATCTTGAAAGGCTAGATCACTGGGCCAAATCAGAGAAGGTGAAATTCAGCAGTAAGAAACATCGAGTCTTTCATCTGTGTTCAGAAAAATCACCTTTAAATATATACAATGAGGGAAAGGATAGACAGTTGTTTGTCTGAAAAAGATCTACAAGTCATAGAAGACCACAATCTCATATATATGTAAGTTTATAAGGTCATATGACAGCCAAGAAGGCAGTTAAGTGCAAAAAGGTAATTCTGGACTTGTTCGGCTTAGATCCCAGAGGATAGAACTAGGAAGAATGGGTGGAGGTTACAAAGAAGAAAAGTTAAGCTTGAAGTAAGGAGAAATTGCCCAGAGATTAGATTATTTCAAAGTGGAATGGGTTGCTTTGGGAGATAGTAGTAAGTTTCCTGTCACTGGAGATGTCCAAGTAAAACCAGGAGATTGGAAAGTTGTAAAGGAGAATCTGGCTCGGGGATGGGTAAGGTAAGCCTAGGTGGCCAATGAGGTTCCCTTCAGCTTTCAGACTGTGTGATACAGGGTAACCCAAAGTTTTAGTGTGGTTTTAAGCTAGCTTACATTTTAAATTAAAGCTTACATTTTGATCTATTAAAGCTGAAAGCCCCATTTAGACTTTGGGGACACCCCCTATTTATGACAATTATTAATGACAGGGATGCACGCCAATCTTACTGGTGATGGAGGCTGGGAGGCTCATTTCAGGATCCACTTCTCTGCAAATGGAGAAGTCTCTGGCTCCCAGTTTTCTTGGTCCATTAATGGAAGTCCTACCCCAGCTCCATGTAGAGTACATGAGAGGCAGTGGTGTTATTCCCCCTGGAGCTCTCCAGGAGGAGACTGGTGGCCACTTGAGGGGGGTTGTATTATAAAAGAGAAGTTTGTGGTTTTTTCCCAAGTATAGTTTGAATTGGAGGGTCCCTTCCAACTTTGACAATCTCAGATTTTGATTTCCTTAGAAATCACAGGTGGACGAAGCCCACAGAACCAAGATAGGATATATTAGTTTTGTCTATGAGCCTGATGTGGGGAAGAGAGAGGCTAGTATCTGAGAGAGTCCTAAAAAAGGAGAATCCACTTTCCCCCAAAGCCCTTCCTAACCAGGTCAATTCTAATAAAAGAACTTTTGTTTCTGGAGAAATTGTGAATCTATGAATTATTTATAGTTCCTTATCTATTACTGAAACATATACTTTTCTTCTGCTTTTTTGTTTTGTTTTGTGTTGTTTAGCAAGGAAGATGGACCTGTGATTCAGGTGACATTGTGGATAAAGTACTCATTTTACCCAGGAACACCTGAGTTCCAGTGAAACTATGGCAACTTACTATCAATGCGTCTCTGAGGCACAATCCCCTTTTCTCAGATGTTTTCTTATCTGTAAAATAAGGGGACTGGACCCAATGCCCTCAGAGACCTTCCTCGGTCTAAATCCATGGACTCCTCCAGTAGAAACTCTCCATTATTGCAGTTTGTCAACGAGTGCATAATTTAGGGTCTTTGAAAGTTATCTGGCCATTGTCAGGTCAAGTGACATGTCCAGTTTAGAAGGAAGACTTGAACCCAGGACCAACACCTTTTTGTCTATACCACACGTCCTTCAGCCACACAAACGTGGAACAACAAATCCTCTCTGTTTTGGGGGCAAAACCCAAAGCAAACCAAACTCCTCTGGATTTCAACCATTTTAACAGACGCTTCCTTTTGGCATTAGGCTGCCTTGTTTCCCTCCACCCTCCACCACTCTCCACCCCCATCTGGGGACTGGTTGTCTTTCACAAGTTGGAGGCCAGTGCTGAGAGACGAACAAGTTATTTCAATTCTCTCTTTAAAAAAAAATCTCTGTTTTACAAGCTTTCATTCGCCATTGTTTATGTAAACAGGTAAATTGTTTCGTGCCTCAATTAAAAACATCTGCCACATAAATGAATACCAATTAACTCATCCTGTTTTTAATTACTCTGTTAATTACACGCAGGCAGCAGAAAGGATGGCATGGGAATAGGGGAAGCCGGCTTGCAATCCCCCCTTCTTCTCCTCCCCACCTCAAGCTTGGCAAGAATCTGAAATATGCCTAGATAATGATGGATTAAGGTGCTTGGTGAAAACAATGGCTCCCAGCCAGCTCCAGGGATTTTGCCTTTCTTCACAACTGCTGCACAGAGACCTCTTCCCTCAGCCCAGAATCCTCCCCTTTCAGGAAACCCCTCTTGGAGAGTTCCATTCTTGGGTCTTCAAAGCAGAGTTTGGGTGACCTGGGCTGCCTGAATAGAGCACACAACCTGCAGTTCAAATGTGACCCCAGAAAATTACGAGCTTTGTGACTGGAAAATCATTTAAATGTTTTCTGACTCAGTTTCCTCAATTGTAAAATAGCATCTACCTTCAAGGGTTGTTGTAAGAATCAAATGAGATAATATTTGTAAAGTGCTTAGTACAATGCCTGATACCTAGTAGCTGATATAAAAATGCTAGTTACTATTGTTGTCATTATAATTTATGACCACTCTTTCAGGGATGTGATAGAGATTTTGATCGATTAGATGACCTTTGAAATCCTCTTTAACTCTAAGATTCTGTACCTTATTAACATGAGTTATAATAATAATTCTGTATACCATAAAAAGAAAGTACAATAATAAAAATAAGGCATAAATAAATTAAAAGTACATATAATAATAACATACCATTCATTCAGACTTTAAAATTTGTGAAATGCTTTAAGTATATAATCTAATTTTTGACCCTTAAATAATCCCGTGAGGCAGGTATAGAGCAGCAGCAGAATTAATTTATCACTGACACAAGTCAGGAGACATGTTTAATTTCTCTCACCTTTGTGGGATAAGGTCAGAGAGCTACGGCTTCTGGTTACCAAGTTTCTCGGGGAAAGGACCTGCCCATGTCCAGAGAGTCAAGGACAAGGGCTGGCTCTCCCACTTAGCTGGCTCAAGTACCATCTGACCTCATCATCTTTGCTGTCATCCTCCAAAAGTGCTCCCTCCTCTGCCAGGAAGGCCATAGAAGGGATTCCTGGGTCTGTTTGGAAGAGAGGCTAGGTAATAATTTTAGTAACTCACAGGGATGTAGCACTTTAGAGGTTACAAATCATGTTTATCATAACAATCCTATGAGATAAAGGTAGATTCATAGATAAACTGGAAAGAGCCATCTAATCCATGGGACCAGGACCCAGGTAAACTTGGTTTTTTAAAAAAATCTTTTACTAACTGTATTTCAATATAATTGTCGTCCTGTATCAGCCTACATAAGTCTATATATCTATATAAGCCTATATATTTCATACTAAAATCCAAGGAGTCCTTAAACATCCCCAGATTGTCGGTGAATTTGTTCATAAACATTCATTAAGCACCTACTATATGTCAGGCACTGTGCAAGGCACTAAGGATACAAAAAAGAAGCAAAAGACAGCTTTTGCCCTCAAGGAGCTTCTAATCTAATAGGGAGGGGGAGGAAGAAGATAGTAAGAAAACAAATGTGTAACAAAAAGATTGCCTAAAAGGTCCAGGACACAAAAATCTTTAAGAACTCCCAGACTGATCCAACATCCTCATTTCCCAGAGTAGGCAAATAAGGCCTGGAGACACTGAGATTGATCACAATAGGCAAATAAGACCCAGAGATACTGAGATTGATCACAATAGGCAAGGAAGATCCAGAGATACTGAGATTGATCACAATAGGCAAGGAAGATCCAGAGATACCGAGATTGATCACAATAGGCAAGGAAGATCCAGAGATACCGAGATTGATCACAATAGGCAAGTAAGATCCAGAGATACCGAGACTGATCACAATAGGCAAGGAAGATCCAGAGATACTGAGATTGATCACAATAGGCAAGGAAGATCCAGAGATACTGAGATTGATCACAACATTAGTTGATGATAGATGTGGGATTTAAATTCAATTCTCTTGACTTGAATTTTATTTTATATTTTATATTTATTTTTACATTGCACACCCTGTTCTATTTCTCCAGGTGAGTAGTGTGAAGTACAATTTATAAAAGAATTAGAAAGTTAATAGAAGGATTATATAGAAGCATCATCAGTATTTAGAGAAGAAATGGTGTCTTGAGGTTAGTTAAGTGATGTCAGAGTCAGCACTTGAGCCCATTATCTTCGGATTCCAAAAACAATATTCTTTCCTGACTGACCCTGAAAGGTATTTTCAGGCTTGAGATCTAAGTTATCTATTGATGAGCCTCTGTGAGGGACCAGACTAGCCCTTAGGAAAAGTCAGACTTTGGACGGCACCCAGATATATAAGCTAGTCCAGATCCACTATTTAGGGATTCTCCAGAAGTTGTCTCCTCCACCCTGGGAGATCCCAAGGTGGGAAGCTGTCTCCCCATGACAGAATTTCCCCTTGTAGAACCTTGAGAATAAGCATGCCCTTATATAATGGACTCTGAGGCACACCGTGCCGGGAATCGCCAGGAGTTCCCGCAAGCGATGTCATAACTGGCCACGGCTCCATGAAACACACTAACAATGGGGACCCAAAGGAGCCCAGCCCCACAAAGCATTTTGGAGCAATCATGCAACTCTTACAAAACATTCCCTGGACAAGCCACCAAAAACTCCCTCAAACAAACTCTTAGAACAAATTCAGTTGGGAGAAGGGCAGACAGAAGCAGAACCTAGTAAGTTTCCTTGGCTGGAAGAAGTGGGGCTCACACGAGCACTGGCCAGTGAGGATTTCCCATTTTAACAAGTTATTCATTAGAGGAAGCTGATAGCACAGCACAGAGAGTTCTGGGTCTGGATTCAGTTAAAATCCAGCCTCAGACACTTGCAAGCTGTGTGATTCTGGGCAAGTCACTTCATCTGTGCTTCAGTTTCCTCAACTGTAAAGTGGAGATAATGCCAGTATCCACTTCTTAGGGCTGTTGTGAGGATCGAAAGAGTAAAAATTGACAAGTATTTAGCACAATGTTTGGTATATTATACCTCTCTGTGACCCTATTTGGGTTTTCTTGGCAAGGATACTGGAATGGTTAGTCATTTCTTTCTTCAACTCATTTTACAGATGAAGAAACTGAGGCAAACAGCATGAAGTGACTTGCCCAGTAGCTAGTAAGTGTCTGAGGTCAGATTTGAACTCAAAAAGATAAATCTATCTAATTCCAAACATAATGCTCCATCCACTCACTGTACCACATTGTAGATCTTATTCCTGCTCATCTCCTCTTCTAGGTAATGAACTGATTATTTCTACTACATGAAATTTTATGCTTTTGGTGCTCTTTACATTTCACTGCTCTAGGACAAAGCCCAGGCTGCCTCCCCCTAATTATGGCTCTAGTGGACACCAAACTTCTCAAACTAATGAACACGGGCTGTAGATGGAGCAGAAAGACCCTCAGTGTTTGTCTTCCATTTATGTTTTTGACTTTTCAAAACATTTCTGCCTAAGTTACCTCAGCTGAATCTTGAACAAACCTAGGAAATAAATGACTGGAGGTATTTTTCATTTCCTTTAACTGGTGAACAGAAACAAGAAGTGTATTGACTTGCTCAGGGTTGAACAGGTAATTAATAGCTGATCTTGGATGGGAATGCAGGTCTATTAGGGATTCCTCATCCAGCATCCTCCTCACAGCACTATGCTGCCTCTCATTAATGACACAGAAGCACAATTCCTTTTCAAAAAGGAGCTCTTGCTAGGGACTGATAATTTCAGATGTTATTAGACTATGGGTCTCCCCTAGTGAGTATTTCGCAGATTCTCTTACATGAAGTTTCTCAGAAATGCACTGCTCCTTGGTAAATATGGGCATCTCCCTCCCTCAAGCAGATCCCAGCCTATTCATGTCTTATCATCCTGGGTAATTCTTGTACAGTTCCTCCAATAAATCTTAGAGGATTTAATACTCAGTGGCTCTTTTGATAGTTCTAACCTCTGTTTGCCTCAGTTTCCACAACTATAAAATGAGAATAACAATATCATCTACCCCCCATAGCCACTGTGAGGCTAAAATGAGATATGTGTAAAGCTTTTAGCACATGATAGGAGCTTAATGTTTCCTCCCTCCCTTTCTCCTCTCTTCCCTCCATACTTTATTTTTCTCTCTTCCTTTCCTCCCTCCTTTTTTCTCTCTCTCTTCCCTCCCTCCCTTTCTTTCCTTCTTTCTTTCTCTTTTTCATTAATTTCCCCCCTTCCCTTTCCGTCCTTTCATTCCTCTTCCTCAACCCTAAGGATTTTCTTATCTTTCTCCCAACCCCAGCAAAACCCTTGTAATAAATATATATGCAAAACAAATTCCCCTTTTGGCCTTGCCAGAAACACAGATCTTATGCCAGAAACTAAGTTCATTACTTCTCTGTCATAGGGTAAGTAGTATGTTTTACCATTGGTCTCTGGAATCAAGGTTGGTCATTGCCTCTCTGAATGTTTCATGGATGTGTACAACATGGGTTGGCCAACCGTTAGCTCCCAAGCCATGAGCCCCACTGGCCCTCATAGTTTTTGCTCAGGCCCTTCCTTTCCATCTACTGTACATTCCTCCACTGCCCTTGAATTACCTTACTTTTGGTTCCTTGGAAATGATGGGAGTTGAATGTTTTATATAGTGTAGTACAGGAACTCTTAATCTGGGTTAAAGGGTTTTATGGACAGATTTTGAGGGCTGCAATCTTGGATGGGGAAAAATTATTCTTTGACTAATCTTGGGTTCCTTTATAATATTATGCATATTGTATATTATATGTATGTATATGTATATTACTATACTATGTATATGTATTTTATGCATTTAACAACATTATTTTGAGAAGGGATTCAGAGGCTTCCCCAGACTGCTCAAAGCATTTATGATACAAAGAGTTAAAAAATAAAAAACAAAATAAAACAAAACCAGACCTGAGATAGAGGGAATAATATCAGATTCTAAATTCAGAGACCTGGTTATAGAACCAAATTATAGCATGATCCTGAATACACTATTTCACTCCCTGAGGCTCAGTTTCCTCATCTATAAAATGGGGATAGTAAACCTTGCACTACCCATTTTGATGGGCTATGAAACAAGTAATCCGTAAACCTTTAAATGTGATAGAAATAAGAACTATCATCTTATTTATCAGTGGCCCTTTTTTGGTACCCATTGGCTCCTTCAAAACATCTCTCCAATGTCACACTATCCCCTTGTTACTTTGTGGCCTTTTAACCACTTTTAGGGATTAAACTCATCTGTCACTGTAATTGCTGGAATAGCAACTAAATTATTAAGAGCAGGTGGCCCTGTACAGCTTGTTCTCAGTCTGCGATGGATTGCAGGGAAGAAATAGAGGTTCAGACAACTTTATCCCTCTTTCCCTCATCCTAGAATAAGCCTCTGGCATCTGTTTCTTCTGATGTCAGTGCTGACATTGCTCTTACTTGAATGAGGATACAGTAGATTGGAAAAAATATTGTTACTTGTCTGGGGAATATATGCATTTTCTTGGGTTGCTAGGATATAGAATAGAGGTTCTTAATCTTTTCTTGTGTCATGGGCGGGCCCCTCGGGCATTCTAGTGGATTCTGGTGAGACCTATAGACCCCTTTTCACAATCATGTTTTCAAATGTTTTCCAAAATTAAATACATGCATAAATGCATAAAAAGAAGCCAAAGCTTAGTGAAATCAAAGGCGTAATTTTTTCCCCATCGAAAATTTATAGATTGTCTGAAATCTATACATTATTGATCTATAAAGCATTTGCTCTGTGCCAGGCCTTCTGCTAAGAACTGGGGATATAAAGAAAAACAAAAGCATGACTTCTGCCCTCAGAAAGCTTATATCCTAATGGGGAAAAGGGGGACAACATGCAGACAACTGTATAGATACCAAACAAATGCAGGCTAAATTGCAGGTAATTTTTGCCCCATTTTGCAGATGAGAAAACTGAGGTTCAGAGAGGGGAAAATGATCCAGGGTTATAGAAATGTGGAGTCTAGATTCTAGTAATTATAGATTCTGAATCAGAATTTGGCTCTTTGGACTACAGGTTAAAAATCCTCAATACAGATTTAGAAGGGATTCCGATCCCAAGAATTTATTTTACAAATAGGAATACTAAAAAGCTACATGACTTACCCAAAGTCACAGAGATATCAAGAGTAGAGGCGGGTTTTGAACCCAGGCCCACTTATAACCAATCCAGCAACTCTTTCACTACAGAACATTTTCTCTTACAGGACAATCTTCTGCTTTGTGCTAGATCCCATTCCAGTCCAAACCAGGTCAACTTAACTCCACAAGATCTCTCTCTGCCCTTCTCTCTTTAACCTGCTCAGGTGCCATGGGTGGAGGCGTCTCCTCCTTGCAGGTGAGATCCACCCTGAGGCCCTGAAGGAATCCGCCCGTTGGCTGAAACGTCAGCGCTCGGATGGCACAGACGGTGCTTTTGGCATGAAGTTCAGGTGGGGAGACGGCTTTATACCCTACCAGGTGAGTGGAATCACGTCCACAGGTTTTCTGCCTGCAGAGGGAACTGCTTCCAGCACAGATTCTAACTGGATGCGGGTGGTTCTCAATCACTTCCCCACTCACTAGGCTTCCAACCAGAGAGTGAGCCAGCCTCCTTGGAGTGGGGTCTAATGTAATAACAGTAATCTCACATTTCTATGCAAAACCCTTCTCTCAAAAGCACCCTGGGAGAGAGACAGTATTATTATAACTTTATTATTATAACTGACATTTATATGCTATACTAAGATTCACAAAGCATTTGCAAACATTATCATGAGAGAATGTATAAGGCTCAAAGCAACCATGGCAGGAAGGTTCTAGGGATATTATAATTCTCACTTTACAAATGAGGAAACGGAATTTGAGAGAAGGGAAGTATAGTCACATATCTAGTAATATCTGGGAAGGTCTTTCTCACGTTCTGACTCCAGATCCAGCTCTCTGTCTGCCATATCTGATGATGTCCACAAGTATTTCTTAAGTCCTTGCTATGTACTAGAGCAGTGGTTCTCAAAGTATAGTCTAGAGAATCCTGGGGATCTCTGAAACCCTTTTAAAGGGTCTACAAATTCAAAAATAGTTTTTATTTCCAATATGGTAAATGTCTATAAATATAACCCAGATAAACAAAACGCCTTGGAGAAATCCTCAATAATTTTTAATAGGATAAAGATACTGAAAAAAGTTTGAGAACCACTGTACTAGATATTTTGCATTAGGGATACAGAGGAAGGCAAAACTTCCCCTTCCCATCCAGGATCTTACACTCCAATGGCAGTAACAATATGCATACGACCCTGGACATAGGAGATAGACAGACTGGAGGGAATTTTTGCCCTATTTTGCAGGAAAGGAAACCGAGGTTCAGGAGAGGGAGTGACCTGCACAGTCAGGGTGCAGCCTGGAGTTCAGTAGATACGGAAGCTGGATCGGAACTCAGGGTTTTGCTCTCAGATCCAGAGCTTTTACTTTACTGTAACCCACCATTTCGATCCTTAGGGATGCCAATGGTGTTCTCAAATCAGCCACTCCTCCAGGGCAATTCATTCTCTTTCCTTTGCCTTTTGCTTCTCGTTGTCTTTCTCCTCCCTAAGGATCACATTCTTGGGAAGCGGTCCAACGGAACAGATGGGACAAGGGAGAAAGTAGAACGGTGGCGGCCGGCAGCATTGGTGGGAGCAGCAGCTGCTGCAGGGAGAGCTACTCAAAGGCTGTGCTCAGCTGTTTCTAACTCTAGGTGCGACCCGAAACCTCCCCATGTTTTGACTCACTCTCCCAGTGGGTACTTTGGAGGGTACCTGGGCTGTCCTGCTGAGTCAACACATCTCTGTGGGAATTTTCATCTAGAGGCTACCTGTTTTCCAGGGAGGCTGAGATGAAAGGGATCTGTAAGGTAGACACCTTCAGAGCGTGATCAAAGGGAAAAAGGATTTCCTAAGGACCTACTGTGCTAAGCACGGAGAATACAAATAAAGCAAGATATTGTCTGGCTCTTTCGGGCTGACATTCTAATGGGGGATGATCACAGGGAAAGGGGAGCAAGAAGTAGAGATACCTGTGGAGATATGCGCTGAAGCATGATCTAGAACGGATCAAGAAGTGACCTAGAGGTTTGATTCAAGGCAAAATAAGGCGATTCAGAATTCCAGAGGCTGAACCCAAGGCTCCGAAAGGATTAGATCATAAATGTAAAGTAGGAAGAAGTCTTAGAAGCCATCAAGTCCATCCCCATCCATTTCACAGATGAGAAAGCTGAGGATGATCGGGTCACAAACCAGTATTTGAGACAAGATTTGAATTCAGATCTTATTGACTTCAAGAAAGGAGGATAGCCTGAATGTAGAAAGCATGACGAGGAAATAGTGAGATGCACTCACTCCTTCAGATATAGTGATAAGGTTCCCAGTTCTGTGTATTTATTCTCTACCCACTTAGAACACTTCCTTATAAAGGAGACACTGATGGATACAGAGGAAAAGATAGGAGAATCATTAGAAAGGTTCCCTAAAGGAGCCCAAGGCCATCCTGGGCTGATAAGAGAGCTGATTTGCAGGAGCCTCCCCACCCTAAGCATTAAAGTAGATATGGCCATAGTCATGGTCAGTGTGTTCCCTGGACATCCAGCACTCCCCAACAGCTCAAAAGTTCTGTGTTCTTAGTTCTGATCCAGAGGACAGGTTAGTAGATGATCCCAATGACAAATTAAGGCCTTGGGATCTCACAAAAGGGACTTCCTCGGCCTAGTGGTCAGCAAATGAGACCTCATTAACAGTGATGGAGACCAGTGTCTACATCTGTCCTGGCCATGACCTCTATCGATCTCCCTCGCCAGCTCAGCTGGTTAAGTATCCTTCTGATATCTCTAATATCATCTCTGCGATCCTTTCAGAAGTACTTATTCATCTGCCAGGAATACCGCTGAAGGGATTCCAGGATCCCAGTTGGATATATCTTTCTGGAACCTCTCCAGCAAAATCCCAGATGTCAAACTTCTAGGTCCCTTCCATTCTGGCCTCTGACAACCCAATCCTGCAATCTGCACAGAGGGATGAACGGCCTTGTCTACAACCGCAGAAGAGGTGTGAGTCTGACTCAATATCCATGAACCTTGAATCTTGCTCAGAAGGGCATGACTTTCAATTCTATGACATTTCTTCTGCCCCAGGAGACCCCGCGTGGTTCACTTTAAATGCCCTTCCGAGTAAGGAAGAGTGGAGCTCATTATGTGCTCTGCTGGGCAGGACACTCGCCTGTACACCTGCCTTCTCTCTGATTGTATCACTGCGTATTTCTGGAAGATAAAGAGCCCTGAGACCTTCTCTTTGCTGTTTCCTCTCCTCCTCCCAAAGCCACTTGGCCAAGGAGACACCACTACTGACCACAATTACTTACACACATCGCCTCAGTCAGTCACTAATAGGATTCCATCACCTTTGGAAAGTGTTTATTCATTTACCAGGATTTAACTCCCATGCCTGAAATCCACTTTCTCCTCATGCACAAGTCAAGACATTTCCTTCATGACGTCACTGGCCCTTTTTGAGAAAGAATAATGACCCCCACATCCACTATTGGGCAGCTAGGTGGGTCAGTAGGTAGAACACTCAGCCAGAAGTTAAGAAAACCTGAATTCAAATCCAACTTTAGATACTTCTTAGCCTGAATAAGTCACTTAACCATGTTTGCCTCAATTTCCCCATATGTAAAATGAACATGGAGAAGGAAAAGACAAACCACTCTAGTATGTTTTGCCAAGAGAAAACCCCAAAATGGGGTCACGAAGAGTCAGGTGTGACTGAAATGACTAAAGCAAAAACAACCCGGAATATAAACTCCTTGAGGGCAAGAACTCTGTCCTTGTTGATTTTGTGCAAATACAAAATAAGAAATACTTGTTGAATTGAACTGAGTTAGAGAGGGAGTGAGTAGGTGTCTTTTTAAGCAGGGTCAAGGATCCCTCAATGGAAGGTCCCTTTGATAGCTATCAAGAGCTATTCCTTATGGAGGGCCTGCCCTTCATCCCTTGACCCCATCAGGTGCCAGCAGCGTCTCCCTGACGGTTACCTGGTAACAAACAGCACAGAGGATGAGGTCACTGTGGATGGGAACAGGTGTTCAGGCCCGTGTTAAATGATCCAGCTTGTTGGGGTTTGCGCAGGCGCACCCCCACGCCTGTTCCTTTCCAGCTGTCTCCTATTTGCTGGGCTGAACACCAACCTTCCCTCCTCCCAACCACCTTCTTGTTACACTACAAATAAGCACAGGCCGTCGGGCAGGGGATCAGGATGCCAAGGCTTCTGTACGTGTTTGGACTTGCCTGCTGTAGGGCCGGCACTGCCAGGGAGTGCTGACCTCCCCGAGGCACAGGCAACACTCACTTGCTTCTCCACTGCGAGGGATCCCGCCATCTTTACTGTCTCTACTACACACTGGCCGTTTCCAATGAACTCACTCATTGGTACTGTTCGTTTTCTTATGTATGTGCTATTTTCCCAACTACTCTGGGAGCTGGGAAGAAAGACTGTCTTACTCATAAAACAGAATGTCAGCGTCCAAAAGGGTTTACAGAATAGTAGATCTTAGAACTCAGAGTGTCCAAGCGAGACATTAGAATGTAGAATGCTCAGCCATTAGACTCTGGCAAGGATCTTAGAAACCATCTATTTCTAAACCCTTAAAAAAAAATCCATGAGAAGTGAGACCTAGAGATTTGTCCAAGATAACTCAGTTATTAGAGTCAAAGTTGAGCCCAAACCAGAGGACCCGGGTGCAGCTATCCCTTTGGATGTTTAGTATCCGTGACCCTGGACAAGTATTATCTCCATGGACCTCAGTTTTCTCATCTATGAATGAAGGGGTTAGATGCCATGGCCTTGGAAGCCCCTTTCTGTTTTGTATCTTTGAACATTCAGTCAATGAGCATTTATTGAGTGCTTCCTACATACCAGGCACTGTGCTAATTGCAGGAGATATAACGAAATGCAAAACTTCTCAACCCTGTTATCTTCCCATAAGACCGAACTAAAGTCTGTTTATGAGTCATGACATCCCATTCAGAATTTTTATGTTCCGTTTCTTTAAGAACTATTGAGAGCTTTAAGCCTGTGGTTGAAATGTTGGTATCGATCATATGGAAATGGAAATTCTTGACTTATAATTTGGGGGTGGCTTGCTGCTAATCTGAGAGCTGGTCTCAGCAGAGAAGTTCCAGGACCCCTTATACCAGCATAGTCCTGGTCATTATCCGCTACTGAGGTAGTGGGGAAACTGCACGTAGATATAAACACATACACGTATATTTAAATGTTACAGGGTTTAAAAGCACAGGGTTTAACACATAGTAGGTGCTTATCATGTCCAACTTTTCATCATCCCCTTTAGGTGATACTGGAGTGGTTTTCCATTTCCTTCTCCAGATCATTCTGAAGCAAATGGGGTTAAGAGACTTGCCCACAGTCACACAACTATTAACTGAGACTGGTTTTGAACTCAGGGAGTCTTAACTCCAGACCCAGTGCTCCACTCGCTTCAACACTTAGCTGCCCCTGGTAGATGCTTAATAAATGCTTATTTACTGACTTACTGATCCAGACACTTGGCACGTAGGCGACATGCTCTGCGGACCCAAAGAGCTGCCTTCTGGACTCAAAGTTACAGGTCTGAAGCCTTTAGATGAAAGAAAAGGATTTTGAAATCACCTTAATAATCGTATCGTGTATTATCTTAAGCTTTCCAAGTACTTTCTTCATGATAATCCTTTTAAGTAGGGAGTATAATTGTTACTATATACACACATACTATTATTGGAGAGGAAATGTGGTATAGTAGTTATTGCTGTTTGTCCTGCATCCTCAAAGTGGGCCGTGACATCAGGGAAGTGATATCATGCAAGTGAATTGGCTTTAAGTTAGGGAGGGCTGTGCAAGGTCACCAGCCTCGCTTTCTCCTCCAGATCCATCTGGGTCTAGTGGACAACTGGAGGTAGCCCAGTGCGAGATTCTGCCCTTTTTAAGCTTTGGTCTTTCCCAGGTCTCAGTTTGTCTGAGGTGATACCCAATAAGTGATCAGGGATAGGTAAGAAATGAGACAAAGAATGACCTCTTTTTTACCTGATCAAAAGAAAATCAATTCAGGAAGGGAAGACCCTGAGAGCTTCTGGCCAAAACCAAAAAAAGATTGCTATTTATATTTATTCAGAGCCATCAATAACCAACCGAACTTGGACTGGGACTTATTGTTAACCAATCAATGAGAAGCAGAATCATTTGTGTGTAGGAGACAGAAAAAAGAGAGGGGGAGCTGACCTCAGACTGGGAGAGACCTGTATTCAAATCCCATTTCTGCCATATGTTAGCCGTGTAGCATAGGCAAATTAATATTTCTTTTAGACTAGATATAAAGATGGTACCAATTTACACTGATAGAGGAGATCCTCAGCGTAAGCTCCTTATACTGATGAAATTGGTTGAGTCTTATTATATATATACAGTTATGATGTATATGTACATATGTGTATATATATGTGTGTGTATATATATATATATTATCCCCATTTCACAGATGAGGAAACTGAGGTTTAGTGGGGAGATATAATTTGTTTTAAGTCACATAGCTAATTTATGAGCCAGGATTCAAACTGTGGTCTGACTTCAGCACTCCTACTATACTATGCTGCCCTTCTAACTTACTGTATTCCCTTGCCACTTTATAAACCAGCTCCCTCTTCTCAATTTTCCCATCTGTAGAATGGAGGGGGTTAGACTAGAACCTCTTCCTGTCTTAGATCATATGATAGCACTTATTGTCCGGACCCCTTCTTTTGCCAATTGCATCGCTATTTATTTCACATGTGTTCGTGTTGTTTCTTTTGCTGACTCGTAAATCCCTGCCTTAGGCTTACTAAGAGCAATAGCTGGGGATCCTTTAACGTGGAGTAAGGGAGGCAGTGGGACAGTCTGGCCCCTAAACAGTTCAGTCTTTAATCCTAAAGGTTTAGGTTGATGTTAGGGAAGAAGGCAAGAAGGAAAGGAATACCATGGTCAGGAGACCCTAGTGGTATCTCGAGAGCCAGGGGAGGATCTTGAAGTAAAGTGGGGGATCAATGGCCAGAGTCTGTTTGCACTAAATTCTGACACCAAACTGTGGCATTCTCATGGCTTTTGGTTTTGTTTTGTTTAAAGTTTATTGTTTTCTCCCTGGGCTCCGTATTAGGGAAAGACTGGCTTTTCCTGTGGGTTTACTATCTAATGTTCTCAACCTTAAGTTGGTGCTTTTCTGAGGCTCCTTTCATAAGGGGCATTTGCAGCTGTTACTGATGGCTCTTGGTTTGGATGACTTAATGGCTAGTAAGTGACACAGTCACTAGTAAGTGACTTCCTGCCAGGTACACCTCAGGTATAATTCCATCATTCTACAATGGTGGGGTGCAGGCTCTGACTCAGTGTACTTTTAGGGCACAAAAATTTGTGCCCTATTTATTTGTCAGATAATCATTGCTGTGTCAGATAATCAAGGTTTTTCCATATGGAGTTTAGAACCCATGACCTAAAATCCATAGTGTATTAAGACAATTTTTCTTTTTTAAATTTATTTTTTTTCAATGGACAAAAATCTATTTCCTTTCCCTCCTACCTCTTCCCTCATTAAAAAAGAAAAAGAAAAACAGAACTCTTATAACAAATATCCATAATCAAACAAAATAAATTCTTACATTGGCCAATATGGCAATATTTCAAAGGATGTGATTTCATCCATATGGCTACTCTCCTCATCCCTCTCCCCCAATGATGCAGCTCATGAGTCACCCATCCCCACTCATCCCAGGCAATCTTGCCCATGTCTTTCCACCCATCCATCCTCACTGAGAGTCTATCCAATATACCCTGGGCCTTCCTCTCCATTTCTTTATATTGTGTGATACTCTACAGCAGATGGTGCTCTTCTGTGGCCACGTGGGATCTGCTCATTTTCTTTATTACTCTTACATATTACAATCACCTCTTTCCCCTACCCTCCAAAACCAACAAACATCAAATGAGACGTGCCCTGTTCTAATGTAAACGAAACACACTGACATCTGAGGGGAGATGGATCCATAATATAAATTCTTTAATGTCAGATTATAGGGTCCTAGTGTTTTGAGTGTTATTATTTACTCATTCATTGTTTGTTCATTCAACAAATGTAACAGGTACCTAGAGAGACAGTGCAGGAAGGGAAGCGGATTGGGATCCAGAACCCTGAGTCAAAGTCTACTTTCACCATTTACATATTGTATGAATTTGAGGGTATAATGTCACTCCCCTCCATGCCTTGGTTTCCTAATCTTATACTACCTATCTTACAGAGTTGTTTTGAGGAAAGCATTCTGGAAAGGGGGGGATAGAGAGAGAGGGGAGGAAGGAGGGAAAGAGGGAGAAAGAGAAGGAAGGACACAAGGGAGGGTGGAAGGAAAGAGAGAGAGAGAGAGAGAGAGAGAGAGAGAGAGAGAGAGAGAGAGAGAGAGAGAGTTTTCTCCTTTTTCAAAGGAGAAAACTAAGGTCCAGAAGAAGGGACTCAGTCTGTGACAGAGCCGAGAGTCAGGTTTGGGTCATAACTAACCAGTACTTACAAAATGTCCTGAAATGTTCCTGACTGACCTATCTTCTTGGATTATCCCAAAGAACCCTGATGCTGACCCAGGACAGAAAGGCAGGGAAGTCCATCTTGGGTCTCCAGCCCCCTTTCCTCGTACTTCCCCCACCCACCCACTCCAAATGGAATTGATCCAAGAGGAGCCCTGTAGGACACACGGCCATGGGGCTGCCATATCGGCACCTTCTGATCAGCAATCACAAAGCCCCACTGCTGCAGGGCAGGCTCTGGGTTGTGATTGCCATGGTTTCTGTCTGTTTACTGCCACCCCCCTTGCAACTAGAGGTCAAAAAAAACTAGAGGCTATTATGTTACTGGAGCATATGTTGAGAATTAACTGCAACATTATTTTCCGACTTAGGGGGGGAAAAATCGAAAATAAATATATAAACCGTAGCCAGGATGCTGCTCCGGGCCTGTCTAACTCTCCCTGGGATCTAGGAGGAAATTGGAGACCTATTTGTTTAGCTTTAGCCCTGGGTCTTTGGGCCAGCTTAATGAAAGGCTGGCCTGGTGAGGAGGAAGGCAATTTGTAGATGCTAAGGCCTCTGCAGTTGGTTTCAGCTGGCACTGGGCAGCAATTTTTTTTGAACTGTTTTCCCCTCTAACCAAATAATAATATTGGAAATGCTGACTTTCCACCCCCTCTTGCCTCCACCCCACATCATTATAAGTGTTGGAAGGGAAGACCCAGAGAGTTTCCCTGCTGTCGCTCCAGCTGTGAGGGAGCAAATAGGTCAGATCTTCCAGCTCACCCAACTCTGAGGCAAGCTGGGTGGGTCTGGCCTCCCAGCTGTGGCGGGACTCCTGGCTGGGAGCTGGGAGAAGTGGAGGGCCGGACCGTTGGCCCAGGTCTCCGGCTTTGATGTGGTCAAGAGCAGGTCTTTCTTGGCTGCACAGAAAAAATGACTAATGTCTCTCTGCCGCCACTTGGGAATTGGGGTGGTGGGGGGATGGAGGGCTAGAGAGAAGAAGGGGGGAGTCTTAGGCACTGGTGAGGAATGGGCAATCCCAGCCAGATGCGATTTAAAGGAGCTCAGCTACCATTTGGTGAAAGATTGGAAGGATTCCCCAGCATCTGGCGAGAGGGAGAGGAGAGGCTGTTTAGTGACTCTGACCACAATCCCATAAGGCAGCCTCAAAAATACTTGACTGATGTTTTTGTTTTAAATTGTAAGTTTTGTGTGGGGGTCGGGGTTCCATTTGCGCTGCCCCTACCTTCTTAAACAACGGCACTCCCTTTCCCCTCTGCCTCCTCTCACTCCCTCAGTGCCCTCCTCACCAAGTTCAGCCAGGGAATGAAAGCCTGGATGTGCAGCAAATATACAGAACGGGAGTTCTCAGACATGACTTCCTAAGGGAAAAACCAGCCAAATGCCCACTGATGGGCTAATGAGCAGATGGAGAAGTCCACTGCCTGCGGGCAATTATTTATCTCCAAGTACTCATGCTATCCTTACAGGTGACATTTATATAGCGCTTACTATGTTCCCAGTGAGAAATGCTTTATAATTATTATCTCATTTAATGCTGCTCACAAGAACCCTGGAAGGTTATTATTTATTTTACAGAGAAGGAAACTGAGGCAGAAGTTAAGTGGCTTGCTCAGGGTCACACAGCAACTAAATGTCTGAGGCCACATTTGAATTCATATCTTTCTGATTTGAGATGTTTTAAACGTCTCATTTTAAAGATGAATAAAAGTATAAAGTGGAAAAACACGTTCTTGCTCTTTACCCAACCTGCTGCAGGCCTGGTCCCAATCTCAATTTCAGTTTACTAATATAATATATAATCAGGACATGAAGCAAAACCCCATAGTCTGCTATCTACGCTGAATAAATATTGGTTGAATAGATGGGTGGACGATAATACAGAAAGCCAGTCCGGCATAGTGAATAGGGCTGCTGGGCTTAGAGTTGGGACAATGGGAGTTCAAAGTCAACCTTAGACGGCCTGCCATTTAACATTTGTTTGCCTCAGTTTCCTCATCTGTAAAATGGGGCTATTTAATAGTACCTACCCTGTTGTGAGACTCACAGTGTCTGTGCCTTAAATGTTAACTGCTATTATTACTAGCTCTACCATGACTTTGCACAAGTCAATTAAGCCTTTGTTAAAGGAAGCATCTGGTCTAGGTTGGGGCTTCTTGACTTTTTTTGGTGTCCCGGACCTCTTGGCCACTGGGGAAGGCTACAGCCTCCTTTACAGAGGACTCCTGCTTCAGCCACTTTAATGGCCGTTGGATCAAACTGTTCCCATCGGCCCATGCCATTGGGGAAATCTTTAACTCACTCCTGTCACTCCCCCTCACCCTGGTTCAGCCCAACAGCCAAGAGGAGCTAAGATCAGGGCGTGATCTCTGAGAGTGCTCCAGCTTCTTGGAGCCATTTGTGAACCTGAGTGCCAGGTGGACACCAAATTACGGACAGGCAGCTCAGGAAAGAGCTCAACAATTCTCCCAACAGAGTTGACAATCTTCCTGAATATCCCATACACCCCTGCTACAAAAATGGAAAAGGTCCTGGACTAGGGCCTCTCTGGATGGATTGCCAACTCCTCAGAATCATGTTTTTAGAGGCATAAAATACAAAGAAGTCAATTATATTAAAATCAATTATCTAATTTTTTTAAAGCTCTTGGAAAATCCTGGAAAACTAGCTGATCTCCAAGTTATCTTCCAGTTTTAAAGTCTGGCCTCTGACATATATCAGTGTGTGAATATGAGCAAATCATTTCTCCCCTCTCTGAGCCTTGGCCTTTCCATCTGAGAAATAGGAATAATCCTACTTGTATGGTTTACTTTGCAGAACTGACACAAGGAAAATGCTTTTTAAATCTTGAAGTGCTACAGAAATGTGATTTGTTGATGCTATTGTTGATAATCTACTACCATCATCCTTCCACATGAGCCAAAGTCAAGAATTCTTGTATTTTTCTCCTGTGCCTCCTGTGAATCCGGGATCATGGCACTCAAATTCTCTCTCCCAACCAATTAGGCCTCGAGCCCAAATCAATCCTACTTTATAATGGGTTTCAATTTTTTTATGAGCAGATACCCAGGAGATTTTTTTTAAAACCCACAAACACTAACACTTGTACATACTGTAGATGTTTATTAATTTTTAGTCCCCAGTCTTGCTCAAAAACATCTCGGTGAAAAACCAAATGACCTCTGTCCATGTATCTTTCTACAAGCCTATTCACAATATATTCCATTGGTGAATACAGACTCCTTTGGGGCAGGGATTGAAAAACACACTTTATTTGGAATAATGTCTAACCTAACTAGGCAGTAGCTTGAGGATGCAGTAGATAGAACATGGGGCCTCGAGTCAGCAAAATCTGAGTTCAGATCTGGCCCCAGATGCTTATTAGCTGTATGATCCTGGGCAAATCAGTTTCCTCATTTGTAAAGTGAATTAAGGAAAAAGGCAATCATTCCAGTATATTTGTCAAGAAAATCCCTTATGGTCAGAAGAGTCAGACACATTGAAACAAACAACAAAACACTAAATCTCTAGATGGAAAGGTCTTGTTGCTGAGAAAACACTTAGGTCACTTCATCATTATTAGGACAAAGAAGATCCCAGGATTTAGAATTGGAACGGAACTCATTCAGCCTAACCTCTTCATTTTACAGATGGGAAACTGAGGTCTCTACAGGAAGGGACTTGTCAAAGGGAACTTGGGTAATAGATGTCAGGACTGGAAATCTATTCATCTAATCTCAATCCAGAGTTTTTTCTGCTATAAGATTAGATTAAAAATTATCTTAGGTCAGAGACTCTGTTATTTCTTTTTAACTTCATTATCTAACAGAAGACTTTCTATATGGTAGGTACTTCATAGAAACAGCACTGTAATCCCCAGACATATTGCTGTAGTTGTAGTCTAATCCTGTCATTTCTTGGCCCCATTTGGAGTTTTCCTGGTAAAGACATTGGAGTGCTTTACCATTTCCTTCTCCAGCTCACTTTACAGATGAGGAAACTGAGGTAAATAGGATTAAGTGACTTGTCCAGGGCCACATAGTTAGTGTCTGAGATAGATTTGAACTCAGATACTTTCTAACTCCAAACCTAGCACTCTATCCATTGCACTAATGCCATTAGACAAATGCTCTAAGGCAAATCATTTTTCCAATCACTGCCTCATTTTCCTCATCTGTAAAATGGGGATAATAATACTTCCACTGCCTACTTCACTGGCTTGTTGTGGAGACAGGTATAGTGTACTTTATATTTAGTAGAAGCTAAATGGGGAAAGTGGACAGAGTAAAAGATGCGTTTCAGGAAGACCCAAGTTCAAAACTTGTCTCAGATACTTAGTAGCTATGTGACCCTGCTATTATGATTCAAGTAACCCACCCTATGCAGATGGGCTTCAGGGAGATCTCACTTTATTACACCTGCACCGTGTCCTATCCTCCTTCACCTTCTCCTCTTGCTCTCCCATCATTATAATGAATCATAATTAGATCAATCTTTCCATTGTTCCCGGAAAGGCTGTGTCCGCCTGTTTCTCAATGGCCCCACTCGCCATCCCAGAAACTTTCCAAGTCTGAGTATTTGGACCACCACTCTTCAGTGTGCTATTTCTCCCATTAGATAAAATAATCCTTGAGAGCAAGGATTATTTTATATGGCTGATATACAGTAAGCACTTAACTTCTCATTCATTCATTCCCTGAAATTTCAGAACTTGGCTAACAGACCACCTCCTATATGAGGCCTCTCTGTTCCCAAATGATCTTATATTTGCTTATCTATCTATCTATCTGTCTCTTTTCTCCATTTATTCATCTATCTTCTCTATCCTCTACAGCTATCTATCCATTTATCCTTCATCTATCTACTTATCTTTCTTTCTCCTCCATCTAGCCATCTATCTTCTTTATCTTCTACAGCCTTCTGCGTACTTATCTATCTATCCATTCATTCTTCATCTTTTCCATCTATCCATCCATCTTCTCTATCCAGCTATCTTCTCTGTCTTCTACATCTATGTATCTATCCATTCATCTTTCATCCATTTATCTATCTTCTCCATTTATCTATTTATATTTATCTTCTCTATTTCTACACCCATCTATGTACCTATATATCCATTCACCCTTCATCTATCTATTTTCTCCATCTATGTATCCATCTATCATCTATCTATCTTCTCCATCCATTCATCTATGTATCCATCTATGTATCTAATCCATTCATCTATCCCCTCTCCCTCTCCCTCTCTCTCTCTCTCTTTCTCCTCTCTCTCCATAGACACACATATATACTTTTTTCCTAATAGAATGTAAGCTCCCTGAAAGTAGGGATTCTTTCTTTTTTTAATTTGTACTCTCAGGGTCTTGCACAAAGGCATCAAGTGTCATAGTGGATAGAGCATTGGGACCGAATGAGGAAGACCTGAATTCAAATCCTATCTCCAACACTTATTAGTTGTATGACTGCACACAACAAGTCACTTAATCTCTACCCCATCTCTAAAATGGGGCTATAGCATCTACTTTTCAGGACTGTTGTGAAGGTCAAATGAGATAATATTTATAAACTGCTTTGCGAACCTTCAAGTGCTATATAAATATGATTGTTTTAGAAGGCATTTAATAAATGTTGAGTTGAATGTACGAAACAGGAGGGTTGGATTAGATGGTTTTATAACCTCCCTCATGATTCTAAATTCTATGAGCTCTACATATATACTGATAGATATGATACAAAATAGGGGTGAGGGGAGCCAAAGGAGAGATTGCGACAAAGCACTCTACAAGATAGCATCAGGGAGAATCTGGAAGGGCTAGAGAATATTTTTCTTTGTTCTTCAGCACCATATTTGAGAGCTGTAAGTGGGAGACAGCATGTGAATGTGTAATTCTCTTGAGAAATCCTGTTACTCAAATAGGAGCTTTGGGAAGCTTGCCTTGGGCCTCTCCCTGACATGGAGGGTACCACAGGCAATCTGAAGACCTTGTTATAAGCGATTTATCTGTCAACCCTGTGCTACAGGCATAAAGCTTTTGACCCGACAGGAGTAAAAGTCAGCACCGATGGGTCCTGTCTGAGTCTAATTGTAAGACTCAGGGATCCCTGGGATCCCCTCAGGGAATGGCTTGTTTGGAGGACTGCTCAGGAGCACAAGTGAATATGTGATGGTTGTCCTCCTCTGCCTCCTCCACAACTCTGTAACCTTGAGTGTGAGTAGGTGGGTTAACTAGCCCCTTCCCTCTTCAGGTATTAGAAAGGTCCTGGGATGGAAGAGAGATGCACCAAACAATTGGGGAGGAGGGAAGAGTATTAATTAATTAAGAGTAATTGGAAAGAGTATTGATATATTTTTTTTAACATGGAAGAGTTAGTTCTTTAACAATCAATGATAGAATAAATCAATTGGCCTGGTCCCAAAGGAAAGAACTAGGGACTGTAAGTAGAAGTTGCTAAAAAGGCAAATTTAAATTTTTAACAGTAAAAGTCCCCTTCAAATAGAGCATTCAACTTTGGTTCCTCCCAAATGGAGAGGTTTCACACGGTCATTTTTCAAGGGATGCTAAATTGTATAAAGGTTAGTGATTATTTGTGGGCAGCTAGATGGTACCACAGTGCTAGAGCTGGGGCCAGGAAGACTCATCTTCCTGCCTTGGACACTTACTAGCTGTGTGATCCTGGGCAAGACCCTTAATCCTGTTTGCCTCAGTTTCCTCATCTGTAAAATGACCCAGAGAAGGAAATGACAGATCATCCCAGTATCTTTGCCAAGAAAATCCCAAATGAGATCACGGAGTCACACACGATTGTATAATAACAATGAAGCAATTATTTGTTGTGATTGGTTTCCAGACGGCGTTGTCTGATCCTAAGGAAGGACTCTACAGGTCAGAGTTTCTCAGGTGCTTGATCTGCTTTTCCATAGCCATCCCTCACTCTCTGACATTTTGTGGAAATCATCCCGCCTGCCCATGGGTCTTGACCAAACACGTATCTAGATTTTTGCTCCTTCAACACTACAGTTGGAGAGGAAGAGGGCTCAGGCAGGGAAGCAGAGCGGGAGTTTGTGCTCAACATATGTTCCCCCTTAACTTTTTGGCAGGGGATCAGGACTGGTTTATGGAGACACAGATGTAGAAGAATAGGGTGGTGGCACTTTCTAAATCTTCCCCATTTAGCTTCTCCACCGAGCTGGAAGGGACCTCAGAGCTCACCTCGGCCAAATTCTTCACTTAACGGAAGAGGGAACGAATACCCTGAGCGGTGGAGAAATCTGCCCAAGCCTGCGGGAAGAGGCAATGAGCTGAATTGGGTTCCAAAGCCTCATTCTTTGATTCCAAATCCAGCACTTGGGGCCTTGCTAAGAATGACTCATTTATCTAGTACCCTACTTCAAAATAACTCTGTGACGAAAATAGTATGAACATCATCCTCACCATCCCCATTTTACAGATGAGGAAACTGAGGCACAGAGGCACCCTGAGCTCAGAGTTACCAGTAGCCAAGACTCCAGCACTTGCCCGGCACATAGTGGGTGCTTAACAAATACAATTTGACTTGACTCAAACCCAGGTCTCCTGATTCCAAAGGCAGTGCTTTTCCTACTCTATACCCCAGCTGTCTCCTGACTGCATAATTACCAACCAACCCATCAGCTCCAATTAAACTGCAGTCATTGTTTCCATTGACTTTAACTTCTTATGAAGAGCATTCCCAAATCTCTATGTGTAGTCCTAATCACTCTCCTGAGCTCCAGTTGCCTGACTCGCCAATTGCCTGCCTGCTGGATGTCTCAAACTCAACATGTCCAACGTGGAACTTCTATTTCCCCCAGATCCATCCTCCTTCCAGTTCCCCATTTCTGTTGATGGCACCACCACCTGTTCAACCTCAGAGTCATCTCGGCAGCTTCTGGTTCCCTCAATTCCCATCAGCTGCCGAGTCAGATTTAGCCTACTTCCATAATATCTACTGCATCTGTTTCTCTTTTCCCATTTACCCAGCCTCCATCCTACTTTGTGCCTTCATTACCCCTCACCTGGATTATTGTATTGGTCTCCTAATTGATCTCCCGTATTTCCCTTCTCCAACCCATCCTCCAACACAGCTGATGAGCTGGAGGTGATATTGTCAGTTCTATACATTATGTATATTGGTTTATCGATTATAATAACAACTCAAAAATGTCAATGAGACCTTATTGCTTCTGACATTTAAAAAAGATATACACTCATCAGCCTGGCATTTACAGCCTTCGAAGGGTCTGCCTCCATAGTATTCCTTTTCAGGCTCTTTCCATTCCAGGCTGTTAGCTATTCCTTGTCCCTAACGTTCCACCTCTGATCTCTGGGCCTTTGCATGGTAGTTCTGCCTTCTAGAATAGCTCATTTCCTTCAAAGGACCGCTCAGGGGAAGTTTATCTTGATCTCTCCTGACTATTAGTTCTTATTACTTCTCTGGGTGTGTCTCTGTCTCTCTTAATACTTTGTATTATTTATTCACCCTCTCCACTCACTCAGAAGAAGTAAGCCCCATAAAGGCAAGAACTGTTTGATTTTTTTTGTCTTTGTAATTCTAGCATCTAGCGCATAATAGGTACTTAATAGACATTTGTTTAATTGACTTGAATCAAGGCTCTCAAAGTTCATCTATTGGATAGTTCACCAAATGCAGTAGAAAGTGCAGGGCCCACACTAACGATACTGGATAGCCGACACGTCGAGTGTAGACTGGAATAAAGAAGAATCCCAAGGAAAGCCACAAGGGCCAGGTAAATAAGTGAATTTTCAAAGAAAGTATCAGAAGATTTCTAAAACGTGTAAATGCTCAGAATCAAAGCTAGATGTCTCGTTGAAAAGATAATGCCTTTTGTAGGACTCTTGTCACTGTCCAGAGGCACTGCCTCAGAAACGAGAACTTTTGACAATTGCACATTTAGAAGCAAGGGATTCTCATTTAGGCAGAGATTCATCCAAGAATATTAACTAGATCTATACTAATATAAGGGAGCCATCCAACATTTGAATTATGTTCCAGTGTGTGACTTAGAATAAGTCACCTTTGGGGACCAATCAATCAGCCGACAAGCATTGATTAAGTGCAGTGACGGGCACTGTGCTAAGTGCTGATGATACAAAGAAAGGCAAAAGACAGTCCCTGATCTCAAAAAGGGAAAGGCAAAATACAAAAAAAAAAAAATCACACACAAGCTATATACAGGATAAAAATAAATTGGATCTCAGTTTCTTAATCTATAAAATTAAAGGGTTGGTTGGGGTGATCTATAACTCCCACATCCCCAAGTCCTCTGATCCATTGAAACAAAGAATACAGAACGTTAGAACTGGGCTACCTACTCCAACTTCTTTATTTAACAGATGAAGGAACAGATGAGCCACAGAGAGAAGTGATTTATTCAGGCATCCACTCTACATCAGCAGCAGAGTTCCTATCTCTCCTCAGTCCAACGCAGCCTTTCCTCAGCTGGCGAAGCAATTTTTCTAGAGCACACGCTGGACCACGGATCTCCACTAGGATCAAATTAATGCCTCTGTTTGGCATTTCACACTCACAACCTGGCCCCATCCTACCTTTCTAGTCTTCTGACACTCTACTCCCTGCTACGAACTCCACGATTCAGCTCCCCTGGCCTCCAGCTCCCTGACACTCAGCACCCCATTTGCACCTGCACCGGCGCTGACTGTCCCTTGGGACGGGAATATTCTGCCCCCTCCCACTTCTGCCTCCTGGCTTCCCTGGCATTCTTCGGTTGTGAGTCCAAGCCCACCTTCTGCAGGAGGCTTTTCCTGATTCATCCCATGCCCTATCCCCTTCCCTCTCATGCTACTTTCCATCTGCTCTGTATAGATTCTGCATATACACACTTACTCAGAGTGTGGGCTCCTCAAAGGGAAAGAGCATTTTTTTTCCTTTTCTTGATATCCTCAGTCTTTCCCATAGTGCCTTGACAACACAGTAAGCATTTAATAAGAGCTAATGATAACTTTAGCATTTCTATAGCTTAAGGTTGACAAAATACTTTACAAATCTATCTCATTTTATCCCCATGACAGCTCTGAAAGGATGCTATTATTATCCCCATTTTATAGATGATGAAACTGAGGCAGACAGAGATAAAATCACTTGCCCAGAATCACACAGCTAATAGGTATCTGGGGAAGGATTTAAACTCAAGACTTCCTGGATCTGGCATTCTATCTACTACAATGTTTGTCAACTGACTAACCAATTGACCGGAATCTAGGATTTCTGACTCCAAATGTTAGAGACAGAAGGTCTGGGGTTGAGTTCCCATTTCCATACTTACTAGACACACAACCTTGGATAAGCACCCCAGTGGCCCTTGGTTCCTCATCTGTAAAATGGAGATACTATACTATCTATCTGATTACTCTGAGGAAAACACTTTGTGAGTCTTACCCTATTATAGAAATGGGAGCTAAGAGAGGGACACTGAAATCAGTGTATGTGACTTGTAAGTGTATGTGAGCTAAAGTAGAAGGAAATAGCCAACAGCTCCAGTATCTTTGCCAAGAAAACCCCAAATGGGATCATAATCACTGAAATCAAATTATGATTATGAAATCATAAAGAGTCACTGACAACAATGAACTTTCTAATACCTACAAGTGTAATTGTGACTGGAGCCCCAGGTTCTACAGGCGGATCATTCGCCACCCTGGTACTTCAATTTCTCCATCTGTGAAATGGGAATATCCTGGTAGAGTCAGAACAAAAGGAAAAATGTGTGATCGATTAACTTTGAGTTTTCCAAAGGCAGGGGCTGTGTGCATCTGACATGAGGGGTTTTTTAATGAGTCACGTGGCCTTCATTCCTTGCTGGGGGGTTTGGGATTTGCCCTGAGGGTGACTTCTGATTGCTCTCACCCCCAGTCAGGGCAGCATCTGGAAACGTTTACCTTTCCATCCTTCTTCCAGTCATGTCAAAGAGAAGCTACTCTTGCCCCGCCTTAATTTGGCCAAAGACACAGAACTCACTGTTCACAGGGCCTGGGAAGCCTCCCAGATGGAGGCTCTCTTCTCTGCTGCCCCAGTGCCCATCTCCTGAACCGTCCCTCTCCAGACTGCCTGTTGACTGGGCAGAACCATCGGAACTAGCCAGCTGGGGCCTGAGAGTCACGCTTAAAGTACAATGGGGAACTAGTCAAAAAAGCTGCTGGACCGGGGGCAGGGACTAAAGCATCATTTTCCTTCTTTTGGTAGAAATGTCATTTTTATTTTCCTTCTCAGTGACATCTGGCTCATCGTGAAATCCCACAAATTCTAAAAAGCAGAAGTCTTTACTTCTGTGTTAATGTTACAGGAAACACAGGGAGAGTCCCCAGCACATTTCCCTACAAGTCAGGCTGCTGTGTCCAGGGGCCAAGGTTCGGTCATTCCCCCTCCTTTGGGACAAATCATTCCCAGAGCAGCAAATTCAGAAGTGGAAGCCATGAACAAATTATTTATTATTTTAAGCAAATAAGTTTCCATTTCGAATGGCGGGGCTGTGGGAACAGAGGCTTCCCAGGATTACAATTTTCAGTTTCTGGCTACAGATATACAAACCTATGGCCTGTTGGTTAAGGAAGACTCTTCCTCCCCAAACTGTGGAGTTACTACAAGGGATAAGGCTTTCGGAAAGGGGAGACTGAGGCTTTATACTTAAGCCACTTTTCCACTAGAGGTAAAGAGTCCCTTCTCTAGAGAAATATGGTTCCTAATCAAGTGTTAAAGCTTACATAGAAATCAGAGTTTTAGCCAGAGCTGGAAGGGACCTCAGACACTTCCTCATTTTACAGATCAGGAAACTGAGGCCCAGGAGGCAAACTATCTTGCTCAGGGTCATAAGGTAGTTGAGGTCAGAGATGGGATTTGAACTCAGGTTCAGAGCAGTGCTCTTTGGCAGGACAAATGTTAGTATTTACCTTTTATGGAAGAGAAATGAAGGGTCCTCCAGGTGAAGTGAGACCCTCAATCCCAAGGGCAGAAGCAGAAGCAGATCTCAGCTCTGCTAATTCCCCTCTGTTTACTCTTTGCACTGCGTTCATTTGTCTCACTGGGGAGACAAGACTTTTGGTAAGCATCTATAAAGTACTTTGTTATAATGATGCTAAAAGCTATTGCTTATATAACACCTACTATGTTGCCAGGCACTTGCTTAACAATTATGATGTCATTTGATCCTCAGAACAATCCTATGAGGCAGGTGCTTATTATTCCATTTTATAGATGAGGAAACTGAGACAACTAGGGGTGAATGGCTTGCCTGGGGGTCCCGTAGCCAGTAAAGATCCGAGGCTGGAGTTGAACTTGTCTCTTCCCGACTCCGGGCCCAGAGCTGCTCTCTCCCCCCCACCCCTGGCCCAGAGCTGCTCTCTCCCCCCCACCCCAATCTCACTGGCCTGGGCTTTGCACATGGTAACAGCTATCAATGTTAGTTGATACCAGTTGACTGACTGGACAGCTTGGCAATGTAAATGATACGCTGTCCCTCTACTCTTTCCTAGCTGAAATTCTAGCTACCCTTTCCAGCCCCTCCCCAAGGCTGTCCCCAGTAATCTCTCCCAGGGTGACAGCTGTCCTCCTCTGACCTCACGTAGCACTGCAGTTTGCACCTCTTAAGCATGATTGTGGATTGATAGGGTTCCATTGAGGACCGAGGAGGGATTTCTCTCAAGGACTTAGTGTGGAAACTCCAATGATCATAATAACCAAACATGATTCCAGAGGGCCAAGGATGAAACGAGCAGGATATTTCCTGACAGAGGTGAAAGACCAGATGGAAGAATAGATTTGTTTTGGACACGATCAAGGAGGGAATTTGTTTTGCTTGACTGTACATGTTTCTTACAAAGGTTTCAATACTACCACCTACAAGGGAAAGGAGAGATCCTAAATTTTTGTTCAATATATACATATAGATTGAGAGACGTATAAGTAGAAAATATATATAAATAGAAAAAATTAATTTCATTTAAAAAAGAAGAATTTGTCTCGCTCTATTAGACTCAAAACTCCATGAAGACAGAGGTTGTGAATTATGTCAATTTTTATCCCCCTAGCACCTAGCACAGTGCTAGACACACAATATAATTTTTTGTTGACTGATTAAAAAGGATTATTGAACTAGAAAAAAATGAAAGTGGAGCTAAGTCTGTTCTGAACAACCCTCTCTGAGCACCTACTCGCTGTCCAGGCAGGACTCGGCCCAACAAATCACATTTAGAATTAAAATAAGTTCTTGCTGTTAAGTGTTAGATGGCAGTTCAGGGCTTACCCAATTGGGTTGCCTGCCGTAGAGAAGTGTCCTATCACCACCTTGACCTCCCTTAACTCAGGCACTGGGTGAGGGCTGTGGAAGCACAAGACGGTTCTCTGGAAGACTGATACCACATGGTCAATCTAGAAGACAAGCAGCAGCATTTCCCTGGGAGTTTCTAGCCAAGGAAAGAATGGGAGGGAAAGTATTCTTATCCATTCCTCCAGAAGGTAGGGCTATAGCAAAGACTCTTAAACAATATGGTCCGCTCTTAATTTTTGAGTCTTTTTAACCCTTTACTCTCCTCTGTCCATTCTCAGATCCAGCAGTATCTGCTTTTTTCCAAGTTTCAATTCAAATCCCACCTCCTGCAGGAGACCTTTCCTTGGTCTCTGCCTTATTAGTACCTCCCAGCTAGATGGCACTGCAGTGTGCAAATAGCAAAAAACAATACATCCAAAGTACATCAAGAAGACTCATCTTCCCAAGTTCAAATCAGGTCTCAGACACTTACTAGCTATGTGACCCTGGGAAACCTGTGTCACTCTGGGCAAGACCCTGTTTGCCTCAGTTTCCTCATCTGTAAAATGAGCTGGAGAAGAAAATGGCGAACTACTCAGTATTCTTTGTCAAGAAAATCCCAAATGGAATCATGGAAAGTTGGATATGACTCAATACTAACATCAACATCCCTTTCAGGTCTATCTCCTACCATTCCATCAGCATAACATTGAACTAAAGCAAATTTGAGAACACAAATAAGTTCTATAAAGAAAGCTTGATTTTTTTCCCCAATGACTTCCAATATTCTCAATACTTAAAAAATAGAATGTTTTATATAAATGTCCATAAGAAATGTTTTCACCACCTTAATAAAATGGAACTGCTTGGTAACCCTGAAATGGGGATGGGGAAAGGGTTGACTACTTGAGGCACATTGAAAGGCTTCGTTAAGGTATTAGAGAGGTACCAGGTATTATCAGTATTATTATTTTATTCTGTTAGGGAGTTCCTATGATTTTATCTGATTGTTTATCTGATTTTAAAAGAAGCTTATTTGGATATTGCATTACAAATTATGCTGTAACAGAATTCTTCATTACAAAGATCCAAGTTTCCCATTTCTTCTTCAGTCATGAATAGATTATAAACTTGAGGTCAGAAACCATATTTTGTTTATTTTTTTCTCTCCTAGAACTTAGCACAGCTTTGTCTACACAATAGGTGCTTAATAAATGTCAATTAAAATATAGACAGATTTCCTTCCCTTCAGTCTTCCAGGGATAAAATAACAGAGATACATAAATTGAATCGATTAGCGGCTTGTCAATATATCCTCTTCCTTGAGGTAGGAGAGAGAACACTGAACTAGAAATCAGGACACCTAGGTTCTCTGGTTCAGGCTCTGCAGATGACTCTGTGTCATCTTGGCCAAGTTACATCTTCTCTCCAATCTGAGTTTCCACAACTACAAAATGTTAGGGCTTCAATAATGACTAAGGTTGGGCTTTAAGGCTTACAAGAAACCCTGGGGTAGGGAAGGAATTTTTAATTTTCTCTTTTGTAGATGAGGAAACTGAGGCTCATTCTGAACTTGAGTGACTTAACCTTGGGTTTTTGGTTTTGTTTTGTTTTACAGTTCATAAGTATCAGTTAGGATTTGAACCCAAGTCTACATTCATCATTTCAACAACTAATTTAGCCTACCCAGAGAATTTGCAAAGTACCTTCTAACCTTGGTTTTTCATGGATTTCTAATCCAAGGCTTCTAAAACTTTTCCTACTCATGATCCTTTTTCATCCGAGAAATTTTTATATGACCTCAGGTATATAGGTATATAAAATAGACATACAAACCAAACATTTAATTGATGATAAATCATTATTTTGCAATATCCACTTTCAGTTACACGACCACATATTAGGTATGGAACCACAATTTAAGAAGTTGGGTTCTAGTCTACAGAGACACATTGATGATAAGGATAGTCTTGTTGTCTTCACACTTAGAAGTGAAGTAGGCTTTGGAGGGGTTAGCCAAGGTAAATGAAATCTCTCACCCAATGTTCTCACCTTTGAGTTTTGGGGGGCAACAATGAGAGTCAGAGGCTGGGCCAGCAATATCATCTGACATAAATGAGAGAGTATATCCAACTTTTTCTTTCTTAAAGTCAAAATATTAACCAGTCAATAGCACTGAGCAATCATAACACTTTATTCTGTGACATGTTAATATCTACTCCCTCAAAATGGTGGTATGTCATTTTCCAAATAGTACAAAGAGTTTTTCTTGATATGATCTCATACATTCTTGCAATACACTGGAGGTGAGGAGGACCAAGGGAATTTAATTCAACTGACACAATGATCAAGAACCCTACTACATTATCTAGTTCATTAAAATAGGTCATGAAACCTCTGCTTGAAAGTCTCCAAAATGGAAGAATCCACTATTTCCTGAGGCAGTCCATTCTATTGTGGAATAACTCTATTAGGAAGTTCTTCCGGACTTCAAAGCTTGACTTAAATATCTGTAACTCCCACTCATTGTTCTTGGTTTTCTGCCTTTGAGACTCCCAGAACAAGTCATCTTTCCCTTGTGTATGACCACCACTCAAATACTCAAAACCAGTTATAATATGCCCCATGATGGGAAGGAAGAAGAGAAACAAGTATTTCTATAGTGTCTATTATGTGTCAGACACTATGCTAAATATTTTCCCATATGTTATCTTCTTTTATCCTCTCAAAAGTTATCCTCATAACAACCCTATGAGAGAGGGGCTATTATTTTTATTTTATAGATGAGGAAAGTAAGGCAGCTAAAAGGTAAATGACTTTCTTGGATCATACAGCTATTAAGATTTCCGAGGCTTGATTGAACCTGGTCTTTCTTATTGCATGTCTAGCATTCTATTTCCTGGCCCATCTTGTTGGAACTTCTCTTTTTGAGACTAAAAATCCCCAGCTCTTTCACCTGACCCTCATATGATTCAAGAGTCTTCATCATCCAAATTATCTCTTTTTTCTTTTTATAATCATATATAATTATAATCAATAGTGATCCCAGGATTAGAAGGCGGGTCTAATGAGGGTCAACACTCTGTGTATTGATGGAGCAGAGAAGCAAAAGCAAGAGCAAAGCATCCTGAGAAAGCTTTGTGAGGCAGCATAAGCCATGAGCTGCAGCCTTGGCGTCCCCAGGAGTCATAACTACTGAAGACCTGGGAAAAAAGTTCCCACTCTCAGAGCCCTTGCTTTGTCAAATGGCTCATCATCATGGTCGGAGAGAATATTTATCAAAGGAAATGACATCGAAAAAGACGCATTCCCATCTGTTTTGCATAAGGACCACAGGGCCTTGCCATTTGCCCTGCTGTTGCAAACTCCTGGATGCCTTATTTCCCTCTATGCAGATGTGGGTCCCTAGGGAATAGGGACTGCCTTGCTCTTCTATTTGAATCCTTAATGCTTAGCATGTACTAATAAGCATTAAGTACTTTTAAAATGCTTTTAAAAAGATTCATTCACTCAGTCCATCTTCTAGAGCTTCAGTTTCCTTCTTTGTAAAGTAAGAGATTTGGGTTACATGAGCTCCAAGATGTCTTCTAGTTCCAACCATTCTATAATGCTGCTAAATAGAATAGTAACAACTCTAATCTGTATCACAGACTCACAGAATTGGAAAGGACCCCCAGAGTTCTCAATTATGATACATATGACCAAGAATCTGCTCAATACCATCCCCAAGCAGATTATCCTCAAGCCTTTGGCTAGAAGAATTGTAGTGAAGTTAAGATTTCCAAAGTACCTCCTTCAGGGTCAGCTTGGGAATTCACCTGAGAATATCATTCTTCCCATTTTACAGACCATAAATGAGGGTTGGATGAAATGCTTTATGGACAGTCTTAAAGCTAGTGAGAGCCGGCGCCAGAATTTGAAATCAAAATTACAGCATGCTGCCTCCTTCTATGAAGGTAAGATCTTTGGAAAGGGGCAAAGTATTAAATTGGGGGGGTATGGGAGGGGGTAGTCAAGCATTTATTAGGTGGTTACTATGTACCAGGCAAGAGATAGGGAATTCTATAGTTGAAAACAAAGAGTTTTCTCCTTGTCTTCTTCCTAAGGGGAGCCAATCCACACCTCTCCTGACACCCTCCTGAGACACACACCCTCTTGACAGGAGAGAAACATCAGCCCTGGAAGGTTGGCTGCCCAGCTTCAGTTGTCTCTCTCCCAAAGACGGGCCAAAGGCAGGGAGAGAGAGGGTAGGTGACCAAAGCTGGCAGCAACAGCTCCAGATCGTCGCGTAGGAAGGAAAATGAATTTCTTCCAGTCATGCAGAAATGAAAATATGTGAAGCCAAATGAAAGATATTTCCTGGAGGTGGTAACCCAATTATGCAAATAACTCGGGAGCTGAGTAAGATGTTGGAGGGGGCTGAACTCCAGGGAGGCAGCCCTAGGCTGTGTTCCTCAGTCCCACCTGCCTGCCTGGTTCTCCCACCATCTACACAGAATCCAACTAGTCCCTTTCTTGGGCTGCCCTTGCTGCCTGACATGGCTGGCATTTTCTTGCAATACGACCATGCCCTAAGGATCTAAATAACTCACATAATCTTTCTTCCTTTCTTCTTTTTATAAAACACACGATAGATGAAGAATCATCCCATAAAAGATTGATTTCTCCAGTAAATTGGTTAATAGCGTTCCCATTCTCCCCCCCCCCATGTGTCTATCTGTCTGTCTCTTTCCCTCTCTCCCCGTTGCTGTCTGTCACCATCTCTTTTTGTGTTTGTTCAGAATTTGCACATCTGTTACTAACCTAGGTATCACTCTAAGAATTTATTTTCCCCTTCATTTTAAATTTATTGGGTGTAACGGAGTGGCAACTTTTCAGCCTTCCTGCTCAAAATAATGTAGTTTAGACATGGTTTCAGCGTCGGCCCAGAACAAAACTCTTGCTGCAAATAGCTTTTCTTAGGCAGCCAGCTTTGATATTTTATTGGACCAAACAGAGTTATTCCCGTCTCCACCATGGAAGGGGAAGGAAGGGCTGGAGGAAGGGGGTGGGGAGTGGTAAATGACACATCATGGAGTGGATCCAAAGCTTTTACATCCTCTTGTGGCCTTTCACTGCGTCATCTTTCCAAAAAGTTGCCCGATAACTGTTGACAGGCACTTCCTGGTCTTTTTCTCATCTTGAAAAGGATGCCACAGGCTGTCTGCAATCTGAAGCAGTTAGGGGACTCAAATCTTTTAAAAAATCAAGACCAAACTACCTCTCTCTTGGTCAGGTAGCTGAGATTAGGATAAGCTATTTAAACTCTATGCCAATTATATACCTGGGGACTGACGGATTTCATTTGTCTCTGTTCTTGAGGAGACTTGGCCATATCCGAAGGCTCCCATTTCTATGCCTAGGAGAGGGAACACACCCCTGGATTAACACCAGGAAGACTATTGGATGGGGTAGTAGGGCCTGGCCTTAGGTCAGTTATTCAGTCTGGATGGCCTTCTCTCTACTGTTCTTCCTCAAAACAAATAATTTCCAAAGAAAACGTCTATTAAAAAAAAGTCTTGTGTTTGACTGAACCCTGACAATCTGACGTCAAAAGTCACCCTTTTTCCAACTGTACTTTCCTCCCAGCCTGACAGGTGGAGGCTTCAGTTTGGGGGTGTCACCTCTATTTAAGAAAGCCTGTACTACATTTAAGCCTCTGTGTGCTCAGAGCCCAACCAGCCATCAGCCTTCCCTATACCTTCTGCTCTGTGAAGGGCTGTCTGGGGCTGGATTCCCAACCATCTGTCCCGAGTCTGCTCAGACTTCCCTCAACATGGCTCCCACAACCCCCAATCCTGAGCCTGAGCCCTCCACAAATAAAGGTTTACTAAAGTAAAATCATCAGCCCAATGATGCTTGGGGATGTTCCCCCAACACCCAAAGCAATCTCTAAATAAGTCCCCAGGAGGTACCAATCTACCCACCTGTGACTGGTAGGAGCCTTTCAAGGGCTCCCTTAAAATTGCCCACAGTCTAGTACCCTTCAAAATGATGCAGAGATAGACCCAGGCCTGGGCCCCCACTTCTGCAGCCAATGGAATGAGAATAATTCTTGCCTCAGTAAAGTCGTATTTGAAGGACTGGCCCAGGAGCCAGCTCCCAATGTCCGTGCCCCCAATGGCCTAAAATCAGAGAAGGGCCAGGGCTAAGATGTGCTCTCCTTTACCCAACAAGCTCCTCTCCCTGGCCATGGTCTCCCGCATCTAGGGCGATGGAAAGGGAGCATCTTTGTTAGGCAGCACAAGTAGCCTCAGACACTAAAGCACCCTTCTCACCGGCCAGCTCCAGCTCTTCCCTCTCCTATTCTCCCCCTTCTCCAAAGGTTGCTGCCAGCTGAAGTTTAAAGGCAAGCAACCTTCTCCTGGAAACATTTGGGCAGTCAGCAGCCCCCAGCTCAACCAGGCTGCCCCAGACTTCTTCGAGGAGAGGGGAAGACCACAGATTTCTTCATACACAGCCAGGAAAACAAAAAGTTTACAAACTCAGGCAGGGGAGGTGGAGGAGGGAGAGCTGATTGATAAGGCTGCCAATGTCCCTTCATCCCCAGCAATGGCATCTGAAGTGGGGGGGGGGGGGAGGCAAGGACCAATATGGCCGGAGGGCAGCCCTACTGGGCAGGACAGCCCCTAGATTCCGGGTGGTTAAGGGATGCAGGAAGGCAACGACCGGAGATGGGGGTGGGGGAGATGACTTACTGTCCTGAGGTCGGGCAGAGATGCGAGGTAACTTCACTATCACAACCAGGAATCCAGAAGTGGCTTTCCTTTTTTTTCCTTAACTTATTTGCAAATGTCTTGAACAACAAAAAAAGGAGGGGAGCTTAATCTTCGGGGGGCGGGAGCGGGTGGAGGTGGGGAGAGTGCTGAAATCTCCAGTCTTTTCCCCTCGCCACCCTGGGAAGCTTCAGGTTCTGGAAAACCTCAGGTCCGAGGTGCGGAGAACAGATGCCGCTGCCCGTCCCATACTCCGGTGGCCCGGCCCCTCTCGCCCGGGGCCCGGCCCGGCCCAGCCCAGCTCGGTCTGTCCAGTTCCCCAAGCGAAGGACTCGGGTGGGCAGGCCGGTTCCTTCGTGCAGGATCCCCACCCGCTCCGGCCAGTCCTGTCCTGGGTTCTCCAATAAATGCGCGCCCTTCCCCTTTCCAAAGGGGAAAAAGTGTATACAAAAGATTTGCAAATAAAATCGATCGTTAGCTCGTAGCTCGTGCCGAGCAGGCAGCGAAGCTGTGGCGGGGCGCGCTTTGCCAAACCAGCCGCTCCGAGCTTCCCGGCTCTTTGGTATCTGGGTGTCTCTCGGTCGGTGTGGGGGTTTGTCTGTCTGTGGATCTGCCTCTCACGGGAACTTGAGGCGCCCGCCCCGCTCTCTCTGCCTCCGCCTTCCCCTCTGCGCCGAGGTTGCTGCTCCACCTGCCTCTCTCGCTTCACCCATCTAGGTCCTTCCGTCTCTTGCCTTCGGGCTCCTCCCCGGGGCGCACCGGCTCTCCCCTAGCTGCGGGCGGCTGGGCGCCCCGGGTCAAGCTCGGGGGGGCTCCCGAGCCATGGACTGAGGGGACGTCCCCTCCCCGACCCCGCGCCGGAATCCCCTTCTCAGTCCTCTGGGCAGCAAGCGGGGTGGGGAGGCAGCCAGCCCTGGCAGGCGGTAGAGAGGGGTTCGACTTAGATTCTGGAAAGATGAGGGGAGGGGGCCTGTGGCTTCCGTCCCGAGCCGGGATCGGGGAGCTAGGGGGGGTCCCGAGCGCTCGGAGCGCTCCGTTCAGCCGCCCCGGGCCGTGCGCACTGCTAGCGCCTGTTTCACGGTGGCCAGCTCAGCGCATGGGGAGCCGAAGCTTCCTAGGGCTGCTGCCGCCGCCGCCGCCTCTGCTGCTGCTGCCGCCGCTGTTGCCACCACAGCTCCCCTCCGGTTCCTCTTGCCACGGCCATCTGGTGCGTGTCCCTGCAACTTCAGAGCGCCCCGGGCGCTGTCGGGCCCCGCGCCCCGCCGCAGGCTCCCCCTGCTCCGGGAACTCGGCTGCCCGGGCGCCCGGAGCTGCCCCCTTTAGCGTTAGGATACCTCGAACCTCGGCCGCAGCACCGGGCGAACGCTAAACTCCCGGGCCGGCCCCGAGGCTCCGCGGCCGGCCTCTCCGCAGGGCTCCCCGGCAGAAGCGTGCGCGCCTGGCCCCAGCTTTCAGAGGGGCTCGGGGAGTCCAGGCGACTGAGAGAGAGCGGAGGAGATCGCAGCTGGCAGTCGACAGCAGACTGCTGTGAGTGTGTGAGTGTGTGTGTGCGTGCGCGCGGGCGCGCGTGTGTGAGTGTGAGTGTGTGAGTGCGTGTGCGCGGCGGGGGAGGGCGCAGGGAGCCTCCCCCACCCGCCCCCTCCTTGGGCTCTCCGGGAGGGGGGAGGTTTGACTGTGGCTCGCTCTCCCTCTGCTTCCTGAAGCTGCCAGTTCTCGGCTGGCCCCAGGGAAGCCTCCTTCCAATCCGTCCTCGCCGGCCCTCCCCACCTTTGCTCTCTCCTGTAGCCCCGGCGGCCTCCCGGCTAGCTGTCCTCGCCACCCCGTCTCCCGACGCGGCTCGCCCGGCTCCTTTCGAAAGGATTGGAGGAGGAAGAGAGGGAGGGGACGGGCTCTGGCTGGTCGGCGCTCGCCTCGTGGGCTTCTCTTTTTGCACCTTTCCGGGGTGGATTGGGGGGGGGCTGCCTTGTCAGCTTGGGCAGAAGCAGGGTGGGGGGGAGCCCCACTCAGCGCGGCCGTGTAACTCCATCCTGCAAATTCACCTTGGAGTTTTGCGGGGCTACTTCCCGGGATTTATTTCTCGGTAATGTTTGAGGTCCAGGAGGAGAGGGGAGGGCTGGCGCCCATCCTCCTCTTCTCCCTCCCTCTTCTTTTTCTTGTTTATTCTCTTCCTGCTGCTCCTCTTCCTCTTCCTCTTCCTCCTCCCTTTCCTCCTCCTCCGTCTCCTCCTGTTAGCCTTCCCCGAGGTGCGGCGGGACCCCCTATTCTGCGCCCCCTCTCCCTCCCCCAGGAGCTTGGCTCCCTACGCTGTTTATCTGTCTCGCTCCCTCGGCTCCCACCTCTCGGCTCCCAGGTCCCTAGCAGCCTCCCCAGCCACCCCCGGCCTCTGCGCAGCGCGGCCTGCAGAGGGCGCTCTCCCACTGCAGCAGCGGTGGCTCCGCCGGCTGCTTCCCCCACAACAGATGTCAGACAATATACTCTGTCGCGTCTCAGGTCCAGAGCTTTAATGGTGAAAAAGAAAAAAAAAAAGCGGGGTGGGGGGGGGGAGAGGAGAGGGGAAAACAGGATTCCTCTCTCCCCGGCATGGCCCTCCGGCCCTCTCTCATTTGCATATTACTTTGCATACATTTGCATGTTATTCATTTAATGTTCAGAAATCCCCCAAAGCCACTGCCCCAGTCTCCCAAGTACCTTACTTCTGCTCTTCCCCCCCAAAGCCTCTCGCCCTGCCTCCTTTCCTGCTAAAGTCTCCCCTCCCCCCAGCCTCCGTTCCTTTCCCTGAAGAACTCAAAGCATTTTGTGGGCACCATCTCAGATGCTCAAATGTGATCTTGTTTCTGCATTTCTCTGAAGTGGCTCTTCCTTTACCCCTCCCCTCTTCTTCCATTCTCCCACCCCCCCCCTCTCACTTTCTCAGAGGGAGGTTGCGGTTTCAGTGCCACGGTGCAAAAATTAAAATTAAAAATTACCGGCGCCGAAGATGCAGGTCACTCGTTTACATAGCCTTTGGCATAAAATTGCAGCCGAGGGTCCAAGACCTCCAATTCCCCACTACAGAAAAATAAGACAATGGCCCTCTTCCTTCCTCTCTCCTGAGAGTGGGTCCCCTAGCCCCTTGTCCGGCCATTAGCTCTGATTCCGGCCCCTGCCATCCTGAGTGAATTATGGAGCCCTGAGTGTGGTGGTCAATAATCCATGAGGAAAAAGTCATTCTGGGGACTGCTCCTTGTGGCCTTTAAAACGATTCCAAACTACAGCAACAACAATAATAGTACTTTATCTTGTAGAACATTTGCAGTTTTCAAATCACGTTCATATCCATTATTCAATTCGATTCAAACATTTATTAAGCACCTGGTATATGCAAAGTTCTGCAACTTGCTTTTTCGGATGATCACGTAACCCAGAAAGGCTGGCAGGTGATAGTTGGCTTTTGGATGGGTCCTTATACCACAACACACACTCCCTCAAATGCTTCCACTTGGTTGTCAAAAAACCCTTATAAAGGGCAGGGCAGTAACTAGAGAGCACTTGCAGTTTTCAAATCACTTTCATTTCCATTATTCAATTTACTTCAAACTTTTATTAAGCACCTGGTATATGCAAAGCTCGCAACTTGCTTATTCGGATGATCACAGTAATGTTGGAAGACGGGCAGGCAATATTTGCATTTGGACGGGGTCTTATGCCATATACCCCCTCAGATCCTTCCTCTTGACTGTCAAAAATCCCTACAAAGGGATTCCTGATCCTTTTACTGGTAAAGACCTACATTCTTGAAGACTTTTTTCCCCTCATCCCTGGAAGTCATATCCCTCCTCTCCCCCCTTCCCTCCCCCCCATCTCAACCTTCCACTTCCTTTTCTTTCCTTCTAAACCTCCACAAAACCTCCTCTAATCCTCCTCTTTTTCCTTCTGGCAGTCTGTCAACAAACATTTAAGATGTACTTCCTGAGTCAGGCACTATGCTGGGTGATTGATATGGACAGGTATTGTGGGAACACAAAGAAAGGTAAGGACATGTTCCCTCAAGGAGTTTAAATCCTACTACTGACCCAGACTCCCTCTCTACATTTTCCTAGGACACTTGGGATCTGTCCTTTGTCTTCTCCCATCTCATTTTACCCACTTCATTTCTGTACTTGTCACATCCTGCCTGTAGCCTGTAAGCTCCTAGAAAACAGGTTCTTAGTCATCAGAAGCTTCCCAGCACTTGACACTGGGTCTTCCTCTGTTGGTGTTGACAATGTATATTTATTGAATTGAACTGGACCGACTCGGCCAAGTTCATACAGTTCCAATGTTGCAGCAGGACCTGGACAAAACTCATTTACACTGTCCAGAAGTACTTATTCTGTCCACAGTCTATCGGCTGGACAATCAGCAAACATATGGTGCCTTCATCAGAGAAGGTGCTATGTTCTATGAGCAAAGCAGAATTGAATTAGCTCAGAAGAAACTCGAGATGTGCAGAATTAGAGAAGCTACCCCAAATGTTCACAGGGACTATTTGTGTCTGACCTGTGGCAGAGCATTCTGAGCTCCTATTGGTCTGATCAGCCACAGTAGGACACTCTGTAACTTGACTCTAACATAATGATGTCATTTCTGTCCTCTTTGAGAACTATGGACAGTAACCAACCATCTATCCCTCCTTCCCTCCCTCACTCCCCCCTCTCTTTCTCTCCTTCCCTTCCTTGCTCCCTCTCTCCCTCACCTTCTCTCCTTCCCTCTCCCCCTTCTTCTCTCTTTATTTCTCTCTTTATCTTTCTCTCTCTCTCTCTTCCTTCTCTCTTTTTCTCTGTCTGTGTGTATACACATAGTGGTGCAATATAACTTCTAAGGGAGACAGCGATGATTTTGAGATCTCCTGACCTTAGAGTACTATTGTTCTAACAATCTGTCAATGATTGAGAAAGTCCTCTGGCCCAGGAATGTAATAATATTTCTTCCTTAGATTTTAGGGAAGATAGATTAGTGATCCTGAGGCCCCCTGATCTGAGAGTGCTCTTGTTCTAACAATCTGTCTGTCCATGATTCTCAAGTCTTCTGGTCTTGGGATAGTCCTACTAACATTACTGACTGTCAGAGAGAATCTGTCGGTCAGTGATAAACAAGTTGCTGAGACAATAGCGAATAGACCACCCCTCAAACCTACCTGTAAGCCATAACATTAACAAATAAAAGATAAGAAGCCAGTGCTTCTGAATCACAGAATGTGTGATTGAAGAAGGGGAGAGAGCTTTTAAGAGGCTCTAATGTCAAACAGAGGATTTAATATTTGACCCTGGGGATAATAGGGAGCCACTGGAAGTTATTGAGTAAGGTTACAATTTCACTTTATGAAGATCACTTTGGCTTGGACCAGAGGGGAAGAGAAACGTGGTAAACAGACCCACCAAGAAGCTTTTGCTATAATCTGGAGTGAGGTGGGCAAGGGGATGAGGGCCTGAGGTGGGATTAATCTTGGACACTGGGGGATATGAAGAAAAACAATGTTTTAAAAGACTTTCCTCAAGGAGCTTCCATGCATACAATATTACAAATAAGTCCTAGACAGTTTGAGGGGAAAGATAGCATTAACTTCCTTTAGCAAAGGCTTCCCATAAGACAGAACATCTGAGTTAAACTTTGAAAGATTCTAGAAGATTAAAGACAGGAACAAATACAAACTAAGTATGAAATGACCTTATAATTTGGTTAAAATGCACTCCAGAGTTTTTTCCAGGGAATTTCTGTTAGGATTCTGAGGTTAAATGACCTGTCCTGGATCACACAGCCAATCTATGGCAGAAATGGGCTTGAATTCATTTTTCAAGGAGGACTCTTGAATCTGCTACTTCATGCTCTCACTCACCTCATTTACCACAATTTTAAAAATTCCCTGTCAGTTTTAGTCCATTATTTTATCATTAAAACGCTGTACCTTGAAGAGTTAAATTTCTGGATTTTTCTGTTTACAACTGAACTCATTAAAACAGGTAGCAAAAAACACTGGCTTGACAACTGAGAAATTTAAAAAAAGCCACTGTGAAATCATCACACATCACATTCCAAAAATGCATAAAAATTAGACAGCTCACTAGCCCCAGGCCCTGAAGCAATCTAACTATGACTAAAAGAAAGAGGAAAGTGGGCAAACAGGAATTTGAACCCTGACTCTAGGTGAATAATTCTCTCATATTCTTTCTAAATCAGCACTGAATATTTCAATTAAAAAGTAGAAATGTAGCCAGTGGGAACATATGCTGACTTTCATGCCAGAGGATCTGGATTCAAGTGACTATCTGTGTGATCTTTAGGTAAACTGGGAAATCTCATCTCTTATTTGTTTATCTGCAAAAGGGGGTGGCGAAGTCTAGTTGATCTTCAAGATTTCTGTCCACTTTAAACCTATATATCTATAACTGTGCTTACAAAAGGTAGTATAGTATAGGGCAAAGAGTACAGGTCTCCCATTGGGAGATCTCAGTTTGAATTTTGGATCTTCCCTAGGCACTACTTTGTGTGACTTTCAGAACTCATTCTGGGACTCAATTTCCTCTTCTGAAAAATGAAAGCTCTAGCATGATAATTGTAGAAATAGAAGAATTGCACATGTTTAACATATATTGGGTTACTTGCCATCTAGCGGAGGAGGGAAGGGAAGGAAGGGAAAAAATTTGGAACACAAGATTTTGCAAAAGTGAATGTTGAAAATTATTTATGCATATGTTTTGAAAATAAAAAAGTTTTAATAAATAAAAAGAAAGAAATCTGTGTTCTAGATGTCTCTAAGACCTTTCCTAACTCGAAATCCTATGAGCCTACAATAGATTTTTTTTAATTGAACTTGTAATTCCATTGGTATACACTCCCACTGAGCTCTGTCAATACTGGTTGGCACTTTCCCTGCAACTCATGATCTTTGTTATCTGGGCCACTGAGAAGTTAAGTGCCTTCCCCAGGGTCACCTAGTCAGTATTTGTGAGAGGCAATTCCTTATTCCATTTATAGCTTCTCCTAATCCTATAATCTTATGGGCTATTGCCATCTATTGAAGATCCATACAACTAGACAGAGATGAAAGGTTGGAGGTCAAGGGGAGAAGCAACATATGAACATCCTGGATGATTGATCTGATCTTATAAAATCTACCTGATTTCTCCATCTCTCCACTCTCATTCTGGACGATAGGTAGAAAAACTGTTCAAATCCTTGTATTCTCAGCTAAAGGCTGTAATCAATTTCCTAAACTAGAAGTGGTCAATTCAATCAATTGACAACTATTCACTGAGTAACCCAACCCTGTCATAGGCATTCTATAGGTTATAAAGAATTATTTTAGACAAATATTAGCAAAGTCCCTATTATGTCTCGTGTTCTTTGGATGAGAATCATACAATACCATGTATTGTATCTTAGAAGAATCAAAATTCCAAGTGACCCAGAAGGCAATGGAGAGATAAAGGGTGAGTGTCATCAGGCTGTGGTAAGTTAACAATGATTATTTTCATGAGAAAGGAAGCATAACATACACCATCAAGGAAAGGTAAAACTAGAAATGGAGGTGGACCATTTATGTATTGAAAATGAGAGATAAAGATTATAGGATGAAGGGAAGAAAATAAGCATTTATTAAGTGCCTACCAAGTGCCAGGCACCATGCCAAGTGCTTTACAAATATTATCTCCTTTGAGTCTCCCAATAAGCCTGAGAGATAGGTGTTATTATTATGCCAATTTTACATCAGGGAAAACTGAGGCAGTCAGGTTGAGCAACTTGCCCAGGGCCATACAATTAATAACTATCTGAGCCTGGAATTGAACTCAGGTCTTCTTCCATGGCCAGAGCTTCCCTACTGTGCCACCATTTAGAGCTGGAAAGTATCATGGAGAATAAGGCAATAAAAAAGGGTAAGTGACTCATTGAGGGTCAGTCACATAGCTAGTATCTGAGGTAGAATTTGTATTAGAGCTTCTTGACTCCAAGGCCAGCACCCTCCCCATTCCATCTTCACAATTAAGAGAACTAAAGGAAAATCTCCATTATGTTGGGTGGGTCTTCAGATGAAGATTTATGGAATGATATAGACAAGAATTGTACAAAAGGAGGAGTAAATGCCTTGTAATCTGTTAGTAGAGGAAATACATATATTAAAGACATGGAACCATGAAAGTAGAAAAGTCTAATTTTTTTCTTTTCTAATCCTTTCTATACCAATATTCCTAGAATCTTTGTCTACATACGGAGTTATCCCCTCCTTCCATGAAACACTTTTCATTCCTACTGGAATAGCTTAGGGCCTAAATTTTTTTCATGCATGTTTTTTGTCAAGGCCATTTAGATTTGTAACACCAGCCTTTCTCTCTGAAAAAAACAAATAAAAAACAACTTTCATGACCTTCACCCGGATGTGTTTGTTCACATCAGTTCCCTGGGCCCTCAGGACTAACTCTTGAGAAGAAATGTAAAGGAGATTCTGTCCATGCAAGTGCAACCTGTCCAAAAATTATTCACCACTATCTCCTTGTGCTTTTTCTTTGGCAGTTTTCCCAGGTAAGACTTGGTCCAATTTGGAAGCATAGAATACATCCTGCTACCACCAAATGAAAAGATGGGCAAAGGGAAAGAAAACCACATTTCCAAGTGAAATGAAGACCAAGGCCTTTGCTTCATCATCATCATCATCATCAATCATCACCACCGACATCCTGCTCAGAAATCTTTAGTGGTTTCCTATTTCCTGCTTGGTGAATTTTACCATCCTTTTTCTAGCTTCCAAGGCTCTCCATGAAATGAGTACCACCCTATTTTTCCAGGCTTCTTACTTCATTTTATTCCTTTTTCTGTTCTTTAAGCTGTAGCCAAACTGGACAATTATCTGGTAGCCTGAATAGACTCTCTGCTTTCCAACCCTTATGCCATTGCTCATACCATTCCCTAAGTCTGAGGCTTCCCTTTGCAGCTATTGGTCTTCTACCTATCCATTAAAGACCAATTTAATATCCGTGAAATCTTCCCTAATTTTTCAGTCTAAAATAGTTAATTTTCTTTGAGCTTACATATTTTGTACATAATTTGTTTAGTACCTACCTAAGGAAGTTATTATTTTTGAATTTAATAGTTATTCTCTATTATTGTTCTGTAAGAAATGACCAGCAGGATGAATACAGAGAGGCTTGGAGAGACTTATATGAACTGATGCTAAGTGAAATGAGCAGAACCAGGAGATCATTATATACTTTAACATGTATGAGGATGTATTCTGATGGAAGTGGATTTCTTTGACAAGAAGATCTAATTCAGTTCCAAATGATCAATGATGGACAGAAACAGCTACACCCAAAGAAAGAACACTGGGAAATGAATGTAAACTGTTTGCATTTTTGTTTTTCTTCCCGAGTTACCTTCTGAATCCAATTCTCCCTGTGCAACAAGAGAACTGTTCAGTTCTGCATACATATATTGTATCTAAGACATACTGTGACATATTTAACATATATAGGACTGCTTGCTATCTAGGGGTGGGAGTGGAGGGAAGGAGGGAGGGGAAAAATTGGAACAGAAGCAAGTGCAAGGGATAATGTTGTAAAAAATTACCCTGACATGGGTTCTGTCAATAAAAAGTTATAATAATAATAATAATAATAATAATAATAAAATAGTCATTCTCCCTATTTGGGTCATATTCCTATTTGATTTTCAGCTTCCTGAAGGCAGGGCTTTGTCTCACCTAAACCTTGTGCAACACAGGTTGATTGCACTACAGAAAATATTCTCTTCTTTCTCTCTTTCCTTTCTTCTGTCAGTATCCAGCACAGAATGAACACAATTAGTCCATACTAAGTGTAAACTGAATGGAACTGAATCAAAATAATTAGCCAGTGGGGAGATACCTTTGAGTAAGTCAAATGGGGGGATATTTTGAGTTCCTCAAAGCATTCACCCATACTCTACTTGTAGTTTCTACAAGTTTCTACTTGTAGTAGGCTAAGGTGCCCTAGAATATCATATAATCCTAGAATTCTAGAAGAGCTGAATCTGTGGTTTTTATCAATCGATCAATCAATTGGCATTTATTTCAATCTCAACTGATTTGACACTGAATACTATAGCACTACAGACGTTAGAGCTGGAAGAAACCATAGGAATCACCTAATCTATCTTCTGAATTCAACACAGAAGGAAACTAAAGCCCACAGATGCTGACATGTGCCCAACATTACCTAGTTAATGAGTGACAGAGTTGAGACATGAACTCAGTTCTTCTGAATCCAACTCAGTGCTCTTGGGATGAGAGTTTAGAATTGGAAGGGACTTTAGACCTTTTTTTTTTTTTAAAGGCTTATTCTTTTTAGATTAGGAAATTGAGGCATAAAGAAGGTAAGTTATTTTTATTAGGTTACACAAAATGATCAGTGGGAGAAGGAGGATTTGAATCCAGGTTCTATGACTAAATCCAGTCCATTGTTTACAGATTGATCTATGATCTAAGGAGCAGCTAGAGGATTCAGGACACTTACTAGTTGTGTGACCCTAGGCAAGTCATTTAAACCATGTTTGCCTCAGTTTTCCAACCTGTAAAATGAGCTGGAGAAGGAAATGGCGAACTACCTGGCATCTTTGCCAAGAAAACCCCAAATGGAATCATTAAGAGGCAGACAGGACTGAAATGACTGAATAACAAACCTCTAGGGTATGGGTTGTCTCCAGGAGGGGAGATAGGACACTAGCGGGAGAAATCTTGATGTGACAGATCAGTATGCATTGCTTGTGCTGTCAGTGTGATGAGTTTTCCCTTTCAAACATGGGGTGTGTGTGTGTGGAAACGGTTATATTGAGTTTACTTAGGAAACCGTCCCCACTGGTATGACCTTGACTTTGGTGATTTCTAAGATCCCCCTTGCAGCTCAGCATTCTATGATTCATCCCTTCGGCCATAGAAACAGGGCCACCGTCTTCCTGTCTAGCCCCTGTGAAGGAGGAGGCGGCAGAGCTTTGATCCAAAGATTTAACCAAAGGCAAGCTGTCTAGCTCAGCCCAGCAGATACAGGGAATGGCTCTGCTGATAGGGCAGTTATCTCTCTGAAAGCAGAGGCTGATAACTGCCGTCCCTGCACAGCCAGAAGTGAGTTATCATCAGCCTCTTCCTCGCAGATCTGACCCATCAGGATCCATTTACTTATCCCTGCCGTTTGTACTCCTTTGGCCCTGCCAGAAAACAGAACTGTTCCTCCTTGGCTGAAGCACAGAGAGGAGAAACATTTGTTTTGACAGAGGAAATTGACTATATGTTGGTTCCAAAGGGCCATCAATCAACTGTTCTCCTCGGTGTATTTAAAATTCCTGACCACAATCCTCCTTGATTTCCAACTAGCCAAAGACCTTTAAGGGGGGCTTGGTGACATTCTGATTCCTAGAAGGTGGTTTAAAAGAAAAACTCAGTAAAGATTCCATATATCCCTTTCAATTCAATTCATTTCAACAGGTGTTTACCAGATGTCTACCAGGGTCCTAGCCCTGCCTTAGAGGATGGAGAGGGATGCCCAGGAAGGCTGTAATGCCATCTTTTCCCTTGAAGATCTTCCTGAGAGGCAATGTGTCACATAAATAAAGTCCTGGACACATGAGGTAGATTCGGGTCATTTTCTCAGGGTGGGATCATCCCACCCCATCAATCAGTCCCTTACCTATTGCTCTCTCCACTACCGCACACTGGTCTGAGAGGTATCTGTGCAATGGGAAGCACATGGAATTCAGGAGCAGAAGCTCTGGGTGCCTTTCCTGTCCTGGCACTACTGCAGAATAAGTGGCTTCACCTTCATGGGCCAATTTCTTAGAGAATAAACCTATTTCTACCACTGGTCTCATGATATAATTTTGAGGAAATTGCTTAGTGTAGAATTAAAACAGCATAGAAATTGGAACCATGGGGCAGCTAGGTGGTGTAGTAGATAGAGCACCGGAAGGACCTAAGTTCAAATCTGGCCTCAAAACACTTAACACTTTCTAGCTGTGTGACCCTGGACAAGTCACTTAACTCTCTCTCTCTCTCTCTCTCTCTCTCTCTCTCTCTCTCTCTCTCTCTCTTTCTCTCCCCGACTCTTTTTTTGTGTCCCCTGCCTCTCCTTTTTTCTTTTTTCTTCTCCTCCTCCTCTTCCTCCATCTGCCTCAAAAAAAAAAAAGAGAAAGAAATTGGAATCATTGATCACTGGGAAGACAAATTAAGCAAATATGGTACATGGTACGGGAGAAGGAAGGCTAGATTTGGAATCAAAGAACCTGGTGGGCAGATCCCAGCTCTGTCACTATCTACTTGTAGCACCTTGAGTAACAAGATCAGCAAGAAAACACTGATTATATATCTCCTATGTACCAGATACTATAGTGGATGCAGAAAATACAAAGACTAGTGGAACAGTCTTTGCCCTCAAGAAGCTTATATTCAAATGGGCAAGATACAAAGTGTGTGTGTGTGTATGTATGTATCACATACAAATCGGATACAAGGTAATCTTGGTGAAGAGGCAACACTAGCAGCTGGGTGGACAGAGAAAGGCTGAGTCTTGAAGACCAAGGATTCTTAGAAGTGGAGGAGCTCTAGAAAACCATTTGGGCACCAAGGTAAGAGTTGGACAGCTATGTATGACATATGACAGGAAAATCAGTTTGACTAAACTGTAGAATAGTTGGACAGTAGTTATATGTAATAGATTGAAAAAGTAGAATGGGACAAGTTGCTTTAAATGTCAAAGAGAGGGATTGTATTTGGACCCCAAAACAATAAAGAGCCACTGAAATATGTTGAGTAAGAATGGATTAACATGGTCAATCTTGTGATTTAGGAAAAAACTTTGGCAGCTGTGTGGAGGCAGAGTGGAAAAATGGGGGTGTTGTATGTCCTGCCCCTTCTTCATTTCCAGCTGCGTCCAAGTGCCATATCCATATTACCACTCCCTTAGAAGTGCTTGGCATGTGCCAATCGCCACTTGTGTGATCTTGGACAAATCCTTTAACTGTTCCTGGCCTTAGTTTCCTGTCTGTAAAGTGTGGGGATTGGACTAGATGGTCTTTAATGGTTCTGGCTTTAAATTTAGACTCCTATGAGGCAGGTAAGTATGATAACCACCTCTAGTAGATGGAGAAATTGGGTTTAGAGAAGTAAAATGCATAGCTCATGGTCACATGGGTAATTGGTGTCAGAGGCAGATATCAGATCCATGTTAGCTTGCTAGGGTCTCTGTGTCTCTCCTTTACACCACCATTCAACAAACAACTTAGTGTTATGTGACTGAGAATGTAATCCATGGGTTAGGGTTATGGAAACAGGTTCTGTCAACATAGGGAAGATGGAACTCTGGGATTCTAGTCTAGGAAAAAGAACAGAGTTGCAGGACATGATCCTGACTGCACAAAATATAAAATTCATTGTATGTTTTTTTTCTCTCTCTCGCTCTCCCTCCCTCTCCCTCTCTCTCACTCTCTCTTTCTTTTTCTTTCTCTCTCTCTCCTCTTCCCTCCCCCCTCTTTTTTGTGCCCCCGTCTCTCTCCTTTTTTCTCTTTTCTTCTTTTCCTCCTCCTCTTGCTCCTCTTTCTTTTCCTTCTTCTCATCCTCCTCCTTCTTTTTCTTTTACTCTTCTTCCTCCTCCTCCTCCTCCCCTCCTCTTTTTCCTCCTCCTCCTTCTCCATCTCCACCTTCTTCTGTCTCTATCTCTTTGTCTCCCCCCCTTCTCACTCCTACCTCCAGGTTCCTATGATGTTGACCTGTTAAGTCCTTATGAAGTCTGAGAAGTCACTAGTCAAAACAATTGTTAAAATATGTGTTAAATAACACATTTATTTTATGTGTTATGTGTATTTATGTGTGGGATGGGAATGATTGCGAAGCACTATGGAGATTAGAGATGTTTGGTCTGTAACTGTGTATATGTGATATGTGACATGTGTACAACATGGATATGATGTGAGGTCTCTCTATGGGGAGTATGGAGTGTGTGTGCTGCTGGGGAATTTACTAGATATTAGGATCATGTAATTTAGAGCTCAGAGTATTCTAATCCAACTGCCTCATTTTATAAATGAGGAAACTGAGGCCAGAAAGCTTGAGATGTACCCAGAGTCATACAATAAACCAGAGAAGAAATTGATGAATTATTAAAGCATTTATTAAGTACTCACTTTGAACAAAACACTATACTAAGTGTTGCAAACCCAAGTAGAAAAGTAAGACATCCCTGTTCTTAAGGAGTTCACATTCTAATGTGAAGAGGTTAGATAAGATCTCTGGGTCCAGAGTTGGGAAGATCTGAGACATTTTCAAACTGTGTGAAACTAGGCAAGTCACATAACCTCTGTCTGCTTAATTTAGTCAACTGTAAAATGGAGATAGTAATAGCTATTGGGAGGATAAAAATGAGCAGAGAATCTTTTATTTTTTATTTTTGTCTCCTCATCACTGACCATAATGTCTGGCATCTAGTAGGTGCTTAATAAATGCTTGTTGGTGATATATTATGGTTATTTGTATTTGTGTTTTCCTTATCCTATTAGACTGTGAGCTCCTTGAGGGTAGGGACTATGCCTTATATACTAACAATGATAACTACCATTTATAAATCACCAACTAGGTGCCAGGCACTATGTTAAACACTTTACAATTTCATTTTATTTATTCATTTGAAGTTCAAATCTTCACAACAACCCTGGGAGGTAGGTGTGATTGTAATCCCTATTTTTCAGTAGAAAAATTAATGATAACAATAATAAACATTTATGTGACACTTAATGTTTAATGTGTAATGACACATGCCAGCTACTATGCAAAACACTTTACAATTATTATCTCATTGAGCCTCATAATCACCTTGAGAGGTAGGTGCTTTTGTTATCCCTATTTTACAGTAGAGGAAACTGAGGCAAACAGACTCACCCAGGGTCACAAAACTAGTAAATGTGTAAGGGCACATTTGAACTCACCTATTCCTGACTCCAGACCCAGATCCCTAATCCTTGTTCCATGTAGCCACATCTCTTCCATCTGATAATAGAATGCTCTGCACATAATGTACTTTGAATTTTTTGTGGGTTTTTTGTTTGTTGTGTTTTTGACACAACTCGACTCTTAAAATCACGGAGTCCATTGACTGTCCTGTGTTTAGACTATTCCTTACAAGTTATTTAGAGGACTCCATTTTGTACATACAAGATTATCTTGTCCATCTCCAATAATCCAATCCAATAAATATTTATTAAGCACCTACTATATGTGATACACTGTGTTAAGTGCTGGGGAATACAATTAATAAAAGCACTAAGAAACCTGTGCTTTTAAAAATAAGATTACTCAGCCTGCCTCATCAAATCAATTGAGATCCTTAAAAGACCAAATTTTTAGTAAATACCTAAAAGGTCTCTGCACAAAAGAGGAAATATGGTGAAAAGGAAAGAACATTAAACTTGAAACCAGGACACCTGGCTCCAACAATTCCTACTGGGTGACCATTGGTAAGCCATTTCCCTTCCTTGAGCTCCAGTTTTCTCATTTATAAAATGCCAGTAATACTTGTACTAATCGTGATTAAGAACAAAGTATTTTAACAAACCCTAAATCGCTTTAGAGACTTTGTTGGGGGAAGAGTTTGGGATGTTATAGTCTTCTTCTAAGTTTGTGTCTTGGACATTCCTGGTACCTTAATGGGGAGTCTTTTAAAAAAATTATCCATTCTATTATTGTTTGGTAAGAAGAAACCAGCAGGATGATTTCAGAAAGGCCTGGAGAGACTTACATGAACTGATGCTGAGTGAAATGAGCAGGACCAGGAGATCATTATATACCTCAACAACAATACTATATGATGATCAATTCTGATGGCTATGGCTATCTCCAGCAATGAGATGAACCAAATCAGTTCCAACAGAGCAGTAGTGAATTGCACCAGCTACACCCAGGGAAAGAACTCTGGGAGATGATTATGAACCACTACATAGAATTCTCAATCCCTCTATTTTTGTCTGCCTGCATTTTTGATTTCCTTCACAGGTTAATTGTACACTATTTCAAAGTCCGATTCTTTTTGTACAGCAAAATAATTGTTAGGACATGTTTACTTATATTGTATTTAATTTATACTTTAACATATTTAACATGTATTGGTCAACCTGCCATCGAGGGGAGGGGATAGGGGGAAGGAGGGGAAAAATTGGAACAAAAGGTTTGGCAATTGTCAATGCTGTAAAATTACCCATGCATATAACTTGTAAATGAAAAGCTATAATAAAAAAATTATCCATTCTTCCAATCTTCTTTCTCTGCTTGGGAATTTGGATAGAGCCAGGCTCTGTGTTTTTGGAGGAAGAGTCATTGCTGTAAAGGGCTGAAACTCTGAGTTGATGCACTGGGGTCAGACAACTGAGCTCACTACCTTAAGGCTAACTACCGATTGGACAATACTCTATTAGCATATGCTTGGAAAATGGCCCATCCCACTATTCTGTGCTGGTTCTATCTTTTGGTGTATACAGAGAATTGTGGGAAGGATTAGGGTATGGAGTAAAACAAGCCAGAGTCACTTTGGCAGCAGATGAAGAGAAGGAAGGTCGTGGAGATCCCGTGTCTATTCCTTTCACTTCTACCCCTAAAGATTAAGAGTAAAGACCAAGGACTTTTGCTTATCCTGACTCCAGCTGATTCTAAGGTATCCAGGGTACTAAGTCGGTCTTCACACATTGCCTTATATGCTCTTGGTCTGTATTATTTGATATACTTCAATGACATTCTTCAAGTATTAGGTGCCATATTTTTCAAGATGACAGGGTCAAGTCTTTGGCTTGAGCTGCCTCTGTGATCCTGGGGACCCTATGTTGTCATCCGGACCTTCTAGGCTTTAGAATTCTAATTTTGGTCTAGTCAATACAGTTTTAGATTTGCCCCTGGGTGGAGCTCCTGTAGACTGCAGCAGCTCTGGTCAATAGTTGCTGACCCCAGTCCAGTCAGATAATGGGAAGTCTCTGTAGGTTCAGAGTGACAAGTCTGCCTCCCTATTCATATATCCTGTATGAGAAAAGTTCAAACCCGCCCCTGAGCTGAACTCAGACTTTGACAATCCTGCTTTGGGGGATAGGTCAACTCCACTGCTGGGGTATCCTTTCCTGCCATGATTACTTGCCTATGGATTGAATCAGGTTAGGAAAAAAATGACCCACTCTGGTTTCTCCTTACACTTACTCATCACAACTCAGTCTGGTGTCCTTTTTTGATCTTTGTTGGAATAGTTGTAAGGGAATTTCCTACCCCACCATCTTTGCTGATCTCCTTTTAAGTGCTCTAAATACGTATAGTCTAAAATAAAAAATCAGGGACTTCTGTAATTGTAGGTCATGGATCACTGTAGTCTCCAAAGAATTGAAAGTAACAATCATTAAAAAGGCAGTGGAGAGGTGCAGAGTGAGTATGAATGGGCTCCATCATATTAAAAAAGCAACATCTTATCAAGGAGAAACAGCATAGAGCATGTATCAATGAAATATTTTGGGGAAAGATTATGATGAGAAGATCAGATGGGCTTACTATGTGATGAGGGTAAAGGATAGACACTGGATGGCTCAAATGATCCATTGGTGTCCTCATGATTTGGGTAACTTAAGGAAGGCTCCTTGCACATTGGCTTGACACTCTATGACAAATTTTTGGGTGTTCCTGGGTTTGAGTCTTGTGGAAATTCACTAGTTATATAGCCTCAGTTCTTCCTAATCTGTAAAATGTAGAAGTTGGGAAAAACAATGCCAGGTCTCCTCTAGCCCCAGATTTATGCTAATATGATTTTTTTGAGGTTACGGTGAGTCATTAGCAGAGCGGGGTTTAAACCTGTGTCTCCTGATTCTGAGACCAGTATTATTTCTACTCTCCCAAGCTTTCCCTCCTCCCACCCCTGCATCCTGCTTTTATGGAAAGGGAGGAAATGATGTGGGGGGGGGAGGGAGAGGGATGCTGTTTGTTATTAGAGATTTTTAAAAGCAGCTTCCAGAGATTTGGTCCAGGGTCAGCATGCATACAATCTCTACTCCTAGACTACACACTCTCGATTCCCAGTGCTGGATAGTAACAAACATAAAGAATGACAGTTCATGAAAAATCCAGCCATCATCGAAGGATGGTCCCTCCCTTCCAGCTCTGTCTATAGTCCTTTGTCTAGAAGACTGTGTATAAAACATACAAAAAAGTGAACTAAAGGGTTTCATTTTTATTTCCAACTATAATGTTTTATGATCAATATGCAAATGATGAAAAAGCATAATTAAACAGAATTCTATTCACTAAAAAATTAGGATTCATTGAGATTTGATGGCAAACTATTGATTAATTGGTTATTTATTAAGTGTCTTAAATGTGCTCAGCATTATACAGGGGTCTGCTGGAATCAACCCTAACTTGCTTGGGAAATCCTATTGTTAAATTTTCAATGTGATCCTTTATACCTTGGGAATTGGTAAGTGATACAAATCAAGGCTTGATTTATTGTTTTGTTTGTTTAGATTTGATTGATTGTTTAGACTTAGAAAAGTGCTAAAGAAAATGTTAAAAATGCCAATTAAGTTTAAAATTGAAATATACACACATTTTTTCCCTGAAGAGTCAGTTGTTAAACATTTACCAGCAGACCTCACATCTAGTATAGCATAAACCCTGACTTGAAGAGTTTATTATCTATTTATAGGAGGCCCCATAATGGAATAGAAAGGCCTTGGAATCAGAAGAACTCTGGAGTGTTCTCTTACAAAACAGCATAATTAATTTACAGAGAATGAATTGTGTGTAATTCAATTAAACATACGTTTATTAAATACTTTCTATGTACTACTATGTGCTGGCAATACAAAGATTGAAATGGAAATGGTATAGTTCCTGACCCTCAAGGAGTCACATTCTACTTGAGGAAAAGCAAGATATGTGCAGTTATGTAAATGTTATATACATAACAGTTATATATAATTTATAATATATTTATATGTAATATATATGTGTATATGTATATGTGCATAATATACATTATAGAATATAATATATAAACATTTTTATGTATTATACACACACATGCACAAAGTAAGATGAGGTGACAAGTTCCCTAACAACAGAGACAATGGCAAAGACTTCTTGGGGGAGGAGACATTTGAGCTGGACTTTGCAGGGGGTTTGACTTCTGAGAAATGGAAGAAAGGAAGGGAGAACATTCTAAACATAGAAGTGAGCGGAGGATTGCTCATGCAAATACAGGAAGGTGGGAGATAGAATATTGTGAATGATTTTTCAAAAATTCCTTTGCAAATTGTCATATTTCCCTATTGAAACAACAATGCTCACGGTAGTTAACTATCCAGGTCAACCTCCACAAACCTCTTTCATCCCAGACGACCATGACATATGACACATCACTTAACTGAGAGTCAGAATTCAGCCCCCTGGTTCACAATTCCCCATCCCAGAAGCTGCTTCAGTGGCCTTTTGCTACCTGTTGAGAAGGGAACATAATGGTGGAGTTCTTTGGGAACTTGATATGACATCAGCCAGACGTGGATGAATGGAATATTGCTCACAGCAAAAGATGAAGAATGCCTGTGTGTAAGTAACTGATACACTGGGTTGTAGAGACTTTACATCTGGGGTTAGATCTGTGATTTCTTCCGGAGGGGGACCTCCCAGGGTTGAAACTCCCTCTACCTGACTGAGCTCTGCAGCTCCTTTGTAAGTCTGGGACACTGAGAGGTGAAATGCCTTCGGTCACACAATGAGGTTCACTAGGGAACAACTTGACTCCCAGATGGTTTTGACTCCAAAGCTGGTTCTCCAGCCCCTATCACAGGGGCTAAAAAATCAATAGCACTTATTCAGCACAAGTAAATCACCATGCTACACGCCGAGGAGACACATGGGAAGGGGACAGGCTTTATTCTCAACGAGCTCGCATTGGAATGGGGAGACCAGTCGGCTGCCAGTAAGATGGAACCGTCCCATGGTCCTTGGGGGCAGGAGTAACACAAATACCAGGATGTCCTCCTCAGTGACATTCCCACGCAGGAAATTATGTCGTTCCTAACCTGAATGACTGGGTAGCGCCAAGGACTTTGTCCATAAGAACTTTCTGTTCTGGGTCTAAAATATGCATATATGTATATGTGTATAAGCATGTGCCTATGGATGTATATGTGGATACATATTGTGGATGTGTGTGTGTATATTTAGTACAGATGTATATGTGTATATGTATGTGTATGTTATATATATATGTATATATATGCATATGTATATTATGTCCACATTGCATGTGTATACATACGCATGTGCATGTTGTGTCTACATATATCTATAAACATATATGCATATACATATATCTATACACTCATGTGCATACATACACACTCATTAAAATGCTTTATGTGTCCAAAATGCAAGTGTATGTATATCTATATACACACACACACACACACACACACACACATAATATATTCATACATATCATAAATCTATGGTACAAAATCATTTCAACTCTTCCACTAATTAAATATCCCCTGGTCCCAACTCAAATTTTATTTATTAGGAGTAGTCTTGGGGATAGCTATTCATAGCCAGGAGCATGATACTGCAAGAGATTATAAAGGAAGCCAGTGTGGAGGTTTTAGTTAGTTCCAAGAGTATTTGCCATGAGGATATGTCTATGCATCCCTGTGGGCTGGGAGCTTAGGGGAGAGAGAGAGACAGAGAAAGAGGGATAGACAGAAAGAAAGAGAGAGAGACAGAGAGACAGAGAGAGAGATAGGCAGGGAGAGAGAGACAGAGACAGAGAGAGAGAGAGACACACACAGAGAGAGACAGAGAGAGACAGAGAGAGACAGAGAGAGAGAGAGAGAAAGAGACAGAGAGAGAGAGACAGAGAGAGACAAGCAGAGAGACAGAGAGACAGAGAGACAGAGTGAGAGACAGAGAGAGAGAGAGAGAGACAGAGAGAGACAGAGAGAGACAAGCAGAGAGACAGAGAGAGAGACAGAGAGACAGAATGAGAGACACACAGAGAGAGAGACAGAGAGAGAGAGAGAGAGACAAGCAGAGAGACAGAGAGACAGAGAGACAGAATGAGAGACACAGAGAGAGAGATAGACAGAGAGACAGAGAGAGAGAGAGAGAGAGAGAGAGAGAGACAGAGAGAGAGACAGAGAGAGAGACAGACAGAGAGAGAGAGAGAGAGAGAGAGAGAGAGAGAGAGAGAGAGAGAGTGATAGACAGAGAGAGAGACAGAGAGAGAGACAGACAAAGAGACAGACAGAGAGAGAGAGAGAGAGAGAGAGAGAGAGAGAGAGAGAGAGAGAGAGAGATCCATTTATCAGCCAGAGAACAGTGAATGACTTGGAGGATCGATTGATATCCAACCCCACATATGTCACCCACCACTGACAGTTAGTTATCGACAGTGCCCGAGAACAACAATGAAGTCTGTCAAGTACCCAGATGAACCCTGTCCATTCTACAGGCTTCCCGTGATCGCAGCAGCCAACACCAGCACACCTCAGCAAAAGAAAACCATCTTTCCTCCAAACAAACAGATAAAGAAAAATACAACCCACCCACAATCCTGGAAAGACTCCTTTTGGCAAGACCTAAGCAGGAGAGAGAACATGGCGTGCAGTAATCCTGCTGGGAAGAAGGAGACATAGCTTAAGACTCTTCTTGGCTGAATTTTCTGAAATCCTGGGCCCCGTATCTGGAGACTTATTCAGCTGGAAAAATGTGTATCTGCTCAGCCCAGAGCATCCCCCTTCTCTGCCTGGCTCTTCCCATCCTACATCCTGCTCCTGCTCTTTGCCTCCTCTGGCTACCCAGACACAGCCATCTGCCTCAAGCAAACCCACTCATCATCCTGCCAGGGACACATGAATTCCCAGGAAAACAGCACAGAGAAGAGAGGGAGAGAGAGTGAAAGGTTTATGTGTTGTTAATAACTCACGTTTCTATTATACTTTTAAGATTCACATGAGTATTTCCTTACAACAATGCTTTGAAGAGAATAATGCAAATATTTTTATCCATAGTTTACAGATGGGAAAACTGATCCTGGGGGATGGAGTGGAATTAAGTGACTTTCTGGTAAGTGTCAGAACTGAGATTTGAACTCAAGTATCCTGACGTCAGATTATTTATTCTAGAGGATCTCTCTCAATGACTACTTTAATTTACTTTTTGACCTGGCCAGTGTCAACCAATATCTCTTTGACTCAAGTCTTAACTTACCTACTTGTCAAATGGACTAAAAAACAAACAAACAAACAAAACTTCAATCATGGGATAGACTCAGAGTTAGGAAAGAGCTTAGAGGTCTTCTAGAGTTAACTCTCTCATTTTATAGATGAGGAAACTGAGGCAGGTGAAAAGTGATTCATCCTGAGAGATGATTTGGTCCAGCCCCTCATTTTTTCACCATTCTCCTCTTTATTTCTTGGAATTCTTAGTTCCCTTCTAGATTCAGCTCAAATACTTACATGATACCTTTTATGACTCCCTTACTTTATCCCAATTAGTCAGTTATCAGTACTCTCCCTCCCCTCTGAAATTACCTGTCTATACCTGTGTTTCTCTATTTATTTTGCAATATTATGTTCTTTTCCCTCAGTAGAATGTAAACTCTCTGAGGGCAGGGACTAATTTGTCTTTGTAACCCCATCATCTGGCACAAAACTGGGTGCTTAGCAGACATTTAAATATCTTTTGAATTGAATTATTTTCTCAGTGCTGATTATACAGAGTGAGAAGATGAAGGGAGTGGAGATGAAAGTGCTCAGATGTGATGGTCAGAAGTGAACACAATCTCAAACTGCCCGGCATGCTGTAGAAGCTATATCAAAGCCTCAAGTCCTTTGTCAAAACCATCATGTCTGTAAAAATGAAATCCTAAGAGCTTTGGACATCATAGGCACTCAAATATTTGTTGAAGGATTTCATTAACTGCCCACCTACTGTGTACCAACTTGATGATTTGGAAGATATCAAGAATTATAAAGTTTTATCCTTCTCTTTTCCATCTCCTTCAGCTCCATCTAAATGGGAAGATTTGCCAGGTATATATGAAATGTTAACATTATGTTATGGAAAGAATATAAAATTTAGCCTAAGAAAATGATAGTGACTTCACCATCAATGGAGATTTTCAAATGAAACTGAAACGATTATTTATCAGGAACATCATAGAAGAGATACTCCGTGAGACAGAGTTTGAACTCAGTGGCATTCAAGGTACCTATCATAGTTTGTGATTGTGTGATCTGGCTTCTGCAGGCCTCAGCATTCTCATCTGCAAAATGGAAGAAGCCTCGATGACTGCTAGAGTCACTTCTGTCTCTAGATCCTATGACCCAGTGAAAAATATCTAATGATTGGTATAGGTTGTTGGCAAATTAAACAATTGTGCAATAATTGGTACTGATGATTGGAATTCAAGGAGAGAGAGATTACCTCAGGATCAGGGAAGTCTTCAAGGTGGAGGTGAAACATGAGCTAGACTTTGAAAAATGGAAAGATATGGAAAGGCAGAGAGAAGCCTAGAGAGCACTGAGAGCAAACCACAGTGGAAAACAAACAAAAACTCATCTGGTTTCTTCTTTTTGACAAAGTTACTAGACTGGTGGATAGGAAAAATGATGCTGGGTAAGTCAGTTTCCTCAACTACAAAATGAGTTGGAGAAGGAAATGGCAAAACCTCTCCAATATCTTTGCCAAGAAAATCCCAAATAGGGTCACAAAGATCTGAAGGTGATGGAAAACTACCAAATAAGAAGATGAAGAAAATGTTGTAGATGCAATTTAGTAAAAGCTTAGCTTTTACTATTAGTAATTTTACTATTAGTCTCTAATGCTACTCTTCTGGAAAAGATCAAGATATATGGACCAGTAAATCATGCAGATATGTGGATTTGGAACTGGTCGGATGGTCAAACTCGAAGAGCATTCTAATGGTTTGATGGCTCCAGCACTTAATATAGGCACATAGTAGGTACTGAATGCTTAGTTGACCTTCTGACAGCATAATGGCTTACGAATCTATGCATGGCTCTGTGCTAGTTAATATTCTTCTCAATGACTTGGATAAAGGCAGAGATCGCCCACTCATAATCAGTCTAAGATGGAGGAGGAGGAGCTAGACACATTCTTCTGAGAAAGAATTAGGGATTAAAAACTCAAGAACATTGTGAGATATCGGTCAAGAATGTAAGGAGAGAGAAAATGATGAGCCTGATCTGATGTTCGCTGTCCTGTTGTCCCACATCTGGGGTACTGTGTCCAATTATGGGCATCACATTTTAGGAAGAATATCATTAAGCCAGACAGTATCTACAAGAGATACAAACCAAGGTGGTGAAGAGACTTGAGAACATGGCAACAGTTTGTGAGGACTGGATATATTTAACTGGGAAAAAAGGAGATACCATCTTTAAATGTTTGAAGAGTAGTCACGTGGAAATAAATTTGCTCTGTTTGACCCCAGAGGACAAAACTAGGAGCAATGGGTAGGAGTTGCCAAGAGACCAATTCAAGCTTGATGCAAGGGGCAGCTGGGTGATTCAGTGGACAGAGCACTTGGAATCAAGAAGACATCTTCATGAATTCAAATCTGGCTTCAGATACTTATTAGCTGTGACTGGGCTTGTCACTTAACCTTATTTACCTCAGTTTTCCTCATCTGTAAAATGAGCTGGAAAAAGGAAATAGCAAACTACTCCAGTATCTTAGCTAAGAAAACCCCAAAGAGGTCACAAAGAGTTAGACATGGCTGAAATGACTCATCAATAAGGGGAAAAAACCAACCTCAAGCCTCCTAATAATGAGATGTCTAACTTGTACAATGAGACTTTTTATTCCCTATCCCTTCGTATAACACTTATTAATTTATGGAATGTTTTTTTCTCAGTGCAGTTTTGTTTTGTGTGTCCATTGGATTACAAACTTTATTGAAAAATGCAAAACAAACAAAAACAAAAAACAAAAAGAACTGTCTAAAAGAAGAATGGGTTGCATTCCCTACCCCCATTGCAGGAGGTGATATGTTCCTCTCATTAGGGACCAAGGGCTAGATGACCAGTTGTCCATCCTGTTACAGAGAGGATGTTTGTCCAGGTATGATTGTCTGGCTGTTATCTGAGATCCCCAGCAACTGTCCAATTATATAATGGTGTAAAACCCACATGGTGTGTTTGGGAGACAGGCTCAAGTGGGAAAACTGGGCAAGTTGGATTAGAAACCTGAACGGGGAGGGGGAGAATTGAGCTTTATAAGATAAGGAGCTTTATGCTTTCTTTACATGTGTGTGTACATTTGATGGTGATGTGTGTTTCATTGCTATTCAGTGCCCATGGACTGCAATTTCCTCCTATTGAAGCCATAATTTACTACTGGGAAAATAAACATTTGTGTTTGTTTTGGTTTGACTGCTCATATGAATTTTAATAATTTGAAACCTGCCTGCTTTCTATTCATGGAGATATATATCTCGTGTTACACGTCACTCAAAGGTGAAGGCTGCTTAGATGCATGATTTACCAGCATGGTGTAGTGAAAGGTCATTTGGGCTGGAAGCCTGGAGCCCTGGATTCTAGCCCTTATCCTGCTTCCAACTAGTGCACGACCCTGAGTAAATAACTCTGCTCCTTTGGGTCTTAGGTTTCCTATCTACAAAGTGAGAGTGTTGGACTACATGACCCCTAAAATCCTTTGAAACACTGTTATTTTCTGCTCTTAGAATTGATAGATCACTGGAAGAGGCAGGAAGACCTGAGTTCAAATCCTGCATGAGACACTAGTTGAGTGACTTAAGGCAAATCATTTCATCGATGACTACCTCAGTTTCTCTAATTGTAAATAATAATTATCAATTAATTATTATAATTATAGTATTATCACCTGAAATAAGTGGAGGTAATAATAGCACCTATTTCCAAGAGTTGTTGTAAAGCACAAACGATATGATGTCTGGCACTTAGTAGGCACTTAATAAAAGCTTATTTCCTCTCCTTCCTTGTCTCTTTTCCTTTCCTGCTTTGACATTCTCTATCACAAAACCTTTCTAGCTCTGACATTCTGTTGTAGAAAGAGAATTATGGGAGAGCTCCTGGAATTAAATCTTGTCTAGCTGTGTGACCATAGGCTTGTCTTAATCTTCTGAACCTCAGTTACCTCATCTATAAAAAGGAGATGAGACTAGGAGATAGTTGTTGTCAGGATTAAAATGAATAAGGTCCACAAGTGTCCTGAAAACTCTTCAATGCTCTGTAAACAGCTTTGAGGATCCTGATGTGGAAGCCTCCTCCAATATCTAAAGACTGTGTTCCGATCTGCTTTTAAATTTTGGCAGTTACTCCATTAAGACTTTGCTTATCCATCCATTTTTCCCAGGGAGACTTGGTAACTCCAAAGCATTTGGCCCTTTCCCTCTGCTGAATCCTCACTGCAATTTGAGTTGGGATCCCTCAGATTCATACTGAATCATTTTCTACTTCATCACTTTATTCTGATTTTCACTGGTGGAGTGTAAACTCTCTGGGAACAGGTCCTAGTCTTATCTTTCTCCTGTGAACCCCTCAGTAACAGTGCAAGGCTGGGCATATTGAGGATCCTGAGGAAAGATCTTCTGCAGATGAAGGATTGATGGTTTCTGTATACATGGCAAATGCAGAAGGAGGGTGGAGGACAGTGGAAGGTGGTTTAGGGGATTAGTGCTAAAATATCTGGGAATGAGAAACTCCAATGGAAAATGCTTGGGCCTTATGAGGTAGGTAACAAGATATACAGGGTATAGTGGAATGCATATTGTTGCATCAATAGGCAGAGGTCCTGAGTTTGAATCCTGCCTCAATCACTTGCTACCTACTCTGTTTCAGCAAAGTCTCTTCCCCTCTATTATGTCAAATGAGTTATTTGTAAAATGATGAGCAAAGGATTTGGCACATAGTACAAACATAATAAATACTCCTCTCCTCTCCTCTCCTCTCCTCTCCTCTCCTCTCCTCTCCTCTCCTCTCCTCTCCTCTCCTCTCCTCTCCTCTCCTCTTCTCTCCTCTCCTCTTCTCTCCTCTCCTCTTCTCTCATCTCCTGTCCTCTCCTCTTCTTTTCTCTCCTGTCCTCTCCTCTTCTTTCTCTCCTGTCCTCTCCTCTCTTGTCCTCTCCTCTCCTCTCTTCTTCTCTCCTCTCCTCTCCTCTCCTGTCCTTTCCTCTCCATTCTTCTCCTGTCCTCTCTTCTCCTCTCCTCTCCTCTCCTCTTCTCTCCTCTGCTCTCCTCTCCTCTGCTCTCCTCTCCTCTCCTTTCCTTTCCTTTCCTCTCTTCTCTCTTGCTTTTATTTCCTTCCTTTGTTCCTTCCTTCCTTTATCTTTTTCTTTCCTCCCTCTTCTCTTCCTTTCTTCCCCCCCCTTTTCTCTCTCCCTTCCTTCTTCATACTCAATTTCCTCATCTGTGAAATGACAGGGATGAAATTTATCATCTATAAGATCCCTTCTGACTTAAAATAATCCTAAAATCTTTAGAAATGACAGGCTTGTCAGAGGAGTTGAGATATGAAAGCAAAATCATTAAGGAAGGGAGAACAAAATTTGAGGATGGAGAGGGAGATTAGGGAGAAAGAGGAGGAGGTAGTCAGATGGGCATTTTTCTATTTATAGATGATGTCTACCTTAGTAATTTTTCAACAGGATGGATCATAAGATTGAGAGCTAGAGGGAACCTTAAAGATCATGGGTCCCAGCCCCCTTATATTTTAGATGAAGAAATTGGACTCTTTATCCAGGTCACACAGTTGCTAAATAGACAAACAAAAATCTGATCTCAGTTTCTTTGAGCTCTCAATTCAACACTATATTTAAGAGGGGAAATATTTATTGATCTCTTTTGTCCTCAACATTTCTTCTCTTCCTACCAAAGAACCAATAAACAACCAAAGCTGATAAATATTTAACAACCAGCTTCCCTTACCCCCAAATTGTAAACTCAATTCAGCTTTAGACTTAATCTGCATTTTTAAGATTTTCTCTGTCATTTTCTTAAGTTGTAACAACCAATAAAGTGAGAAAACAGGTCCTGCCAATAGTGTTTGCCAGTTTCTAAGATGTAAGTACTCAGATAATCTCTTCTTAGCTGGTGCCAAATGGCTTCAGTGTATCCCTCCCAAGTATTGTCCAGGCTAGACTGTAGGTTCTATGAAGGAAGGGACCATTTCACTTTTGTCTCAGCACCTAGCACACATCTTAGTATACAGTAGATGCTTAATAAGAGCTTGTGGGCTTGGTTGGCAAAGTCTCCTAGCGTGATACTTAGAATATCTAAGAGTCCCAGACCCAACTCAGGAGAATTAGTTTTAGTCCAGGCTCTGTGACACTGGGCAAGTCATTTTTTTTCTTCTTCGAATCTTAATTTCCCCATTTATTCAAGGAGAAATTTGGCTAGTTCCAACATCCTATGAAATTTGTTTAATTATGAAGAATTGTTTGTTAATGCTTATTAATAAATAAATGTGATGGAAGGAGAAAGAGAAAGTGGGAATTTTTGAAGACCTCAGCTATTTTCTAGGATGCTGACAGGCAAAGACAAGATGGGAGACTTCCTTCCTCCCAGGAGAATTGGTGATGGAATCACTGTTTCTAGAGCATTGAATTTGGAACACTTGGGTTTGCATCCTGGCTCAATCACTAGTTTATGACCTCATTAATGACTCTAAGCCTCAGTTTCCATATCCATAAAATGGACATAATACCAGCCACCCCTAGCACCTTCATGAAATTGTTACGTGTCTGAAGAGACAATGTAGAGTAATTAAAGTGGCATATTAATTTCAGCTGTCACAGAACATGAAAAGCAGCGTGTGGTACAATGGTTAGAGAGCCGCCAGAGCGAGGAAAGCCTTCATTCAAACTCCACTTCTGACAGTCACTGGCTGGGTGACCTCAGACAAATCACAAGTGGCGCAGGGGTTGCTTTGCTTTGGGAGAAGGGACCTCCCCTTAATCAAGGAAATCATAAGCCCAGTTCCTGTCTGTATCAAAAAAGCAAGTCAATGAGCTGTGTGAGTGTCCCCACTTGAATTGGACCCTTTTCTTAGTTCCTGTTTTTTTTTTGCTAATGAGGTTTGAGGCAGCCTCTCCATCACAAAGAAGGGACAGAGGAGAGCTTTAGGGAATATAGCGACTTCTGTTTGGGTTACCATCCTTCCTGACTGTGAAGAGGGAGACAAGGGGAGAGGGTGGGAGTGGGAGGGAGGAGGCTGAGGGAGAGAGGCTATGGGGGAGGGGAGGACATGACAGTCTCCTCTCAGCATTTCCATCTTCCCCAGCTTTTTTATCTTCTCCTTAGTCTCTGTATTGCTGCAATTACCGACACTTTAAAACACAATGATCTGGCTGTTAATGTGATGGATGACAGCAGCTTTCTGTCTGTCTGGAAACTGGTTTAAATCATCCTCCAGAGTGAAGGAAGTTTCTGGAATTAACCCTTTGTAGCTTTTTAAAAAGACCCTCCATTTTGTTGTGTGTTGGGAGAAGGGGGATTGTTTTGAAATGGTGGAATAGTGATTGTAGCCATTAGATTCTTTGATTTTAGAGAAGCCAGAAAGCCTTGGATCCGGGAGGAAACGAATTCATCTAGCGACATTTCTTTGCTAATGGTTCTATCTTATTGATTCACTAAATGTCAGAGCTGGAAGGGACTTAGAATATTGAAATATCAGAGATGGGAGGGACGTTAGAACATGGAGTATCAGAACCGGAAGGGACTTTAGAATATGCAATGTCAAGTAGAAAGAATAGACTAGAAGGGATTAAAATATACAATATCAGAGGTAGAAGGGGCCTTAGAACATAGAAGATTAATGCTAGTGGGAAAAATAGAGTGCTCTAGTTAAAAGGGACCTTAGAACTTATAAAATAATAACATCTTAGAGCTGGAAGGGATCTAAGAACAAAGCCATCATAGCTAGGAGGGACTTTAAACAAAGAATGTGAATCAGAGATTACAGAGCTCTAGAGAGAGACCTTAAATGGAATGTCAGACCTAGAAGGGACCTCAGAATATACAATGTAAGAGGTAGAAGGGATCTTAGAACATATCATGTCAATACTAATAGAATTCATTAGTTAAAAGGGACCTTAGAACTTATAAATCATAACATTTTAGAGCTGGAAGGGATTTAAGAACAAAGATTTAAGAACAAAGAACGTCATAGTTGGGGACGGCGCTTTAAACAAAGAATGTGGATCAGAGATTACAGAGCTCTAGGACTTCAAATAGAATATCAGATCTAGAAGAGACCTTAGAACATTAAAATGCTAAAGTTGGAAGGTACCTAAGAAAATGGATGTTCAGAACTGAGAGAAACCTGACAAAGCCAAATACCAGATCTTAAAGGGATGTTAGGATAATATTTTTTAGCTCAGAGTATTGTGAAGAAAACATTTTATAAATTATAAAATTGCAAAGGAAGAGAGCTATTATTATTCTCATGTCATGAGTTCTACTAAGTCCCAGGCAGACCCCCCCCCACATACATGAGCATGACCCCCTGAATCCTCTATAAGTCTTCCTTTCATTTTCCTCCTCTAGTCTTATACAACAGTCTCCAAGCAGAGAAGGCTTTCCTCTTTTTATAGCCATTTGGACTGGAACCATTTTTGTAACCCAGGGAAGATATCAATGCTATTGGAAAAGAACCAAGGGTTATTTCTAGCGAGGATAATTCTGGAGCTTTCTAACACCTGTGAGGGCAGAGTAACGTTAATCTAACCCAACTCTGTCCTTTCATAGATCAGGGAGCTGGAAAAAACTCAGAGGTCATCTATCCCCACTGTCTTGTTTTACATTTAAGGAAGCTGAATCGCAAAAAAGTAAAGTGATTTGGTCAACGTCACACAACTAGTTAGCCCCAGAGCCAGGTGTCCTGAAAGGAGACAGCGATCCATCCTCAGCTATCCACATATAAATGTATAGATTATAGAGTAATAAACAAAGAGCAACTAAAAGGGGTGATGGACCTGGAGTCAAATTCAATCTCAGAGACTGGGTTCTTGTTCAATCATTTAACTGTTTCTGGAACTATTTTCCACCACTATACAATGGGAATAGCAATAGCACCTCCCTCCTAAGGTTATTGTGAGGACTTATGAGATCAAGTTTGCCTCCTTAGGTTAAAATAATATGTAGCTTTTTATCTATATGAGTATATAGTTAAATATCTAACTATTTTTTTATCTGTATAGCTGTTATTATAAACTAAGGAGACAAATTGACTTTTTAAGTATCATTGAGACTTGTGGGGATGAGACCTTCAATTAAAACATAATACTGACAGGATATAGTGTATCCAGAAGGAATGAAATAGTTAAGACTTGGGGTATATTGTATATTAAGAAATATGAGGAAATTCAGGAACTGGAGGGGGTGGGGAAGATGGTGAAGTGCATTTGGATGAAGATCAACAGAGGCAGATATAGAACCAATATTGACATTGGTGAATACTACAAACCACCTGGACAAAAAGAGGAAGCAGATGAATAGTTGGGGAAACAGATTACTTGCTAAACAAGGACATCATCCAGGTGTTAAAGCTTAGAACTGACTTAAGGTTTTAAGGACAAACTCTGTGGTCATGATGAAGGCCTTCAATGCTCTGTCAATCCAGCTCTCTGCCAAAAAGCAGACTACCCTTCGTGATAATTTTGTGCTTCAGAAGGTGGAAGAACTAATGAGGTGAACTGTTCCGAATCTAAATCTAAATCTCCTCCACAGCAAGGAAGTAGTTTCTGGAATGGAAATGATGGGAACTTCCCAGGAAAGAGATGACTATTGTAGAATTTGTGATAAGAGAGGAAATATAGATATAAACTGAGATGTATCTGAGGTTTTATGAGAACAGATTTTTGAAAGTTCAAAGAAAGGTTCATAACTGTCTAGGACAAATCAGCCCAGCTGATTTGGGAAACTCTCAAAAATGAAAGTCTGAAAACAGGGATAAATAATAACAATGAGGAGCAAAAGGGAGAGTTGTCTATTGAGATGATTGGGATGTGCTGGGAACTAACCAATTTAGGTTTCTAAAAAAGACACACATAGAAGATTGAATCAAAGGTGGATAAAAAAGGATACAAATTACAGATCCCATGGCTCAGGGTGAGTAAAATGCGATGAATGGACAGCTGAGAGAAGGCAGAGGTGGTCAATTCTTATTTTGGTTCTATTTTTTTCTGCCAAGGATAATGATAATTGAACTAGAAAGAAGGGAACAAAAATGACTGAAAGGGAGTTGACACCCAAGATAAGTAAGGCCATTACAAAGAAGTCCTAGCTGTCCTTAATGACTTCAAGCTCCCCAGCCCAGCTGTACTCCATCCATCCTAAGGGACTGAAAGTAATTTTTTTTACAGATTATAAATGAGATTGCTGAGCCACTGTCAGTGAAATTTGAAAGATTGTGAACAATGTTCAGGAGGACTAGGGAAGGATAACTATTGTCCAGTTAAAAAAACAAAAACAAAGAAAGGACTAGGAAATTTGTAAATTATAGATGACTAGGTTTGATTTGGCAGCTAGGTGTCCCAGTGAATCAAGTGCTAGATCTAGAGTTAGAAGATTTGAGTTCAAATCCAGTTTCAGTTACTTACCAGTCATCTGACTCTTAACTTCTATCTGCCTCAATTTCCTCATCTGTAAAATGGGAATAATAATTGTAACCTGCTTCAAAGAGTCATTGTAAGTATCAAATAAGATAACATATGTAAACCTCATTGTAAACCTTTAGGTAATCTATAAATATTAGCTATGGGGAGCTAGGTGAAACCATAATGCATACAGTGCCAGGAACTCATCTTCTTGAGTTCAGATCTAGTTTTAAACACTTACTAGCTATAGGAATCTGGGTAAATAAGCCCATTTGCCTCAGTTTACTCATCTGTAAAATGATTTGGAGAAGGAAATGGCAAACCATTTCAATATCTCTGCCAAAAAAAATCCAAATGGAGTCATAAAGAGTCGAACATAAATGAAATGACTGAACAACAACAAAATTAGTTGTTATATTAAAGATCACAAAGAGTCTTCCATTGTGGCTTTATTCAGGATAGACCATGCCATATGGAGCATATTTAATTTTTTTGATCTGGTTATTAGACTTGTAGATTGGGGGATGCTGTGGATGTAGCTCACTTGGACATTAGCAAAGCGTTTGATAAATTCCCTCATGATGTTTTTGCAGATATGATGGAAAAATATGGACTAGATGATTATAGAGTGTAATAAATATGGAACTAGGATAGCCAGAACCTAATTTCAATGACAACATGGTAGATCTAGTGAAAAGGGATCAAAATAGCTAGGATGTTGCATGACAAAGTCAAGATCCCAAAAAATCCTTGACCAGTTAAAACTGGGGGTACATCTTAAGAGTTGAATTTTATAGAAATAAATGTCATGTTTCACTTCAAAAAATTAACTTTGTAAGTAAAGAGAGGGAAAGGCTAGATTGGCAAATTTGTTTAAACAAAGATTTGAGACTCAATCAGAGTCCTTAACTTTACATATTGATTTATTGATTCTGTTGGTACATATTGATATATCTGTATTGATGACATCATTCAGTCTTCAGAGTAGGTAGTCCTTATTATAATTGACCACTATTCCAGCTGCCATTGTAATGTCAGCATTTCAAAGTTAATGCAGGGGCTCCTAACACTGTGTCATGGTCCTTTTTGGTGACAGTATAGTGAAGCCTTCCCACTCGTTTTTAAATGCATCAAAAAAATACACAGGATACAAAAGAAACCAATTATATTGAAATACACTTATAATTTTTAAAAGTTCATAGACTCCCTGAAATTTTTCCATAGATCTGTATGGGAGAACATGAACTGGCTTAAGAATATATGTTTAGAAATTATTTAATTTAAATTCCTTTATTTTACAGATAAGAAAAGCATGGGGGGGGCGGGTATTTCGACACAAGTTATAAATGACAAGCCCAGAATCTGAGCTTAGTTCTTCTCTTTCTAAATGATAGGCTCTCAACTGGACTCATGCTTGTTCTCCTTCCAGAAAACCATCTTCCTGCATCAGGAGAAACTTCTGCTCTAAGACCCAACTTTCCTGATTGATGACTCTCTGGTCCAAATCAGACACTGTTCAGGAGGAGTTCCCAGCCAACCTCACTTCACTCCCAAACCAATTCTTTTTAGACTTTTCTACCTCTTCATGAGCTGCCTTTTCCCTCCTTGGGAATCCTTCCTCTTCCTTTTCCAAATCCCCATTATTTGTTGTCTTGGACCTATATTTGTAGTTCTACCACTTGGCACATTTCAAGGCACGTAGAAAATGTTTAATAGTTCTTTCTATCTCTTTCCCTTTCTGATTCCCCTTTTCTTTCCCTTTCTTTCCCTTATGGTTCTCTCCTTCCTTCTCTTCCTCTCTATCTCTTCTGTCTTCTCTTCCTCTTCTATCTCTGTCTTTCTGCCTCTCTTCTCTCTGTGTCTCTCTGGTCTCTCTGTCTGTCTCTGTCTCTCTGTCTCTGTCTCTCTGTCTCTCTCTCACACACACACACACACACACACACACACACACACTTCCTCCTCTCCACTTTAGACCTCTGAATGTTAGCCCCAGTCTACCTACTCAGACTCTAAACTTTGTTCATGTTCTCTAGTTTGGTGCTCAGTCTGGCTTCCCTGTTTGCTGCTCTGTCCTACTGACCAGATGCTGGGATTGGTCTCCTACTCCTTCTCAGTTTGGCTTGATCATAATATTGCTAATATTAAGATACTGTGGGAACAATCATAAGAGTAATTATTTTTGGACTTAAGACGATGTTCTGAGAGAGTTCCCAGGATGAAATCTATAATAGTGATTAGAAAAGAGACTTGGGATTGTTTCTATAGAGGCCAGCCTATGGTAGATAGTGTAAAGAGCAAAGGAGAGGCTGAACACCTAGGTTCTAATTTTACTTCTGAAACTTATCTTTGTGACACTGAGAAAGTCATTTTATAAGGTTTAGTCTCAGTCTTCTCATCTATAAAATGGAAATTACAATATTTATATTAGCACTGCCTACCTTCCAGGTCTTTTTGAAATGCTATATTAATGTGAATTGTTTTTATTCTAGAGAGGCAAGTGTGAAAAAAAAATGAGAGTGGGAAATGTTGAGGAAAGCCCCAGGCTAAGAAATCATGAATAATTCTTCTTTAAGTGACAGTTTTGAAATGTGAGATTTAAAAAAGAAATGACACTAGATCACAGGCAGTCAGGTATTAAGACAAGTAATGCTGAGAGAATGAAGAATACTTGAACTCATTTTAAATCTTTCCAAGAGCAGAGATACTTTCCTGTTATTGGAACAACTGTTCCAATAAAAAATTTTCACAAAATCGTGAGATGATGAAGTGGATTTGAGAGGAAGCCTAGAATTAAGGGTTGACTGTAGGACCTGGAAGAAGGAGGACCCGAATTCAAATCTTACTTCTTTCACTTATTTGTTTGATCATGGCCAACTCACTTAACCTCTCTGAGCCTCAGTTTTCTCATCTGTAAAACAAGGATATAATGCCTATAGAACCAACCTCACAGATTGCTGTGAGGATCAAAAAAAGATAATTCTGGGAAAGAGTTTTGCTGCCTTAAAGTGTTACATAAATGTAACACTCTTAACACTCTTAGTGATAAAAAGAATGCTTTGTTATCTGATTTGATCTTTACAGTAGCCCTGGGATACAGGGTTCTTGTTTTTTTTATTGTTGTTGTCATCATCATCATCGTTGTTGTTGCCTGTCCTCAATAGAAAAAACTAAAGCTTATAAATTCCTGAGAGAGGTTTCAAACTCAGGTCTTCCTGACTCTAGGTCTAGTATACTAGTATATATTATATAATTATTATTAAATCTATAGATATAGCTATAGCTATCATCTAGCCATCCATTTATCTATATATTTATCTATCTATCCATCTATCCCTATCCATCCATTTATCTATCTACCCATCTATCTATCTATCCATCCATCCATCCATCCATTCATTTATCTATCCATCAATCCATCCATCCATTTATCTATCTATCCATCCATCCATCTATCTACCTACCTACCTACTTACCTACGTATCACACATATATACTTACATACATATATACATACACATACAAATATTACCTGGCTGTGCCTGAATTTCCCTAGGAAGTATTAGAATGATTGGACCTTCCCAAATCTTCTAGCTCTAGGAACCATTTCCTGCATCATAGACCAGAATGTGTTGATAAGCTAAAATCCTTATGGAAAAACAGTTTACAAAAAACTCAGAGCCAATGGGTGCAGCCCACATCTTTTTTGGAAGCCATTAAAATGGTTGGCATAAGAACTTTCCAACAGTGTCATTTGGAAAAGATTTGGAATCAGATCATCTTGGTATCAGTTCTGACTCTGCCATTTCACTTGATAAATCATGTCACCTGCTTATGCCTCAGTTTTCTAATCTTTAAAATGGAGATAATCTCCTTCATATATTCCTTCTCCTTCCCTCCTCCCTTCCTCTCCTTCCTCCTCTTCCTCCTCTTCTTCCTTCTACCTACCATTGGGTAAATGACTACATAAACTGTAGGTACATGTAATAGAATCTTACTGTGTTGTAAGAAGTGATAACTGATGAATAAAGAGATAAACAGAACAATTTATACTAATTGAAGCAAAATGAAGTGAGCAGAGCCAATAAGATTTGCTTACCAGAAAGAAGCAAACAAGCTGTACAATGACTACAATAATGTAAATGTAAAAAACTAGTAACAACAAAACAAAATTGAAAACAAATATTGAAACTATAACAACTCCTAAAGAAGAGAACTGAGAAAACATTTCTTCCACTCCTTTATATAAATAAGGATCCACAGGTACTAAGTACTTTATATAACACCAGAACTTTTTTTAGACATATTGATTAGTTTACTGAATTTTTCTTCCTTTCTTTCTTCTCTCTTCCCTCCTCCTTCCTTTCTCCCTTCCCTCCCTCCTTCCTTCTTTCTTTCCTTCCATCCTTCTTTTCCTTCTTTTTTCCTTCCATCCTTCTTTTCCTTCTTTCCTTCTTTCTTTCTTTCTCTCCTCTCTCTCTCTCCTTTTTTCTAAGGATTTTTTTTTGGGCAGCAGTGAGGGCAATGGTATAGTGGAAAATAATAGATGACATCAAAACAAAAGATATCAATAAAATCTGTCAAAATATAATTACTATCAAAATTATTACCCACCAAGATGCAATCTAGTAGCTAGAATTCTGTTCATCCCAAGAGTTCTAGCTTTCATGAATTTTCAGATAACAAATCTCCACATTACAAATACAGATTTCAAAATATCATTGAGAATTCAACCAATAAACTGCACAAATTGGAATATTATCACAAATAAATTGTTCTCTACAATAATCCAGGCATATAATCAATCCAGAAAATCTTAAGAACAATATTTTGAATAGATGTTATCTTTCCAAACTACTCATGAACTACAAGGTGCACGGAATAGAAAACTTTCAAAATTTAGAAATCTAGTAGAATAAATCAACTACTTGTGGTAACACAATGAGGTATAAAATATCCCCATCATCTTATCTGCTGCTAGAGCTAAGCCAGCAATGAATTTACAGCCTTATATTTTTATTTAACTATAAAAATAACTTATTTTTAATCAAGCTGCAGAACATTAAATATAAAGGAGTAAGTAGTAAGATAGTGATTTGTTCTAACACTTTCTGTCTAAATTCCATTGAACAAGATGAGAATTCTTTTAATTATTATTGTTGCTATTAATAATCACAATGCATCAATAAATCTGTTATCTTAAATGTCTTGGCAGAAATCTGTGATAATGAAAAACTGGGGCAACAAAGTTCCAAGCATTATCAATTTATTGGCAAAGATAGCAATTGCCAATAAATAGGATCTAAGACTCCTCAGTAGCCAAGAATACTATGGAGAGTTTATAGAGCTTTCTTAAATTAAGACAAATTACAAAATATTTAGTACTATGTGTGTTTATGAATTTCTAATTGATTGGAACAGAGGATGCTAATCACAAGTTATATTAGCTTACCATAAAGTGGGTTAACACATCCTAGGTGCCTTGAATAAAGACAAGAATAAAGAAATTATGGTTCTGGAAATGTTGAACTGAACCCTATGTAGTAAACACTCCTTTTCTCTGATTGGCTAGGTATTACACAAGCTTATTGATTAATAAGCTGTTGACTATCTCAGTATTGTGGAAAATTCATATTCCTCATTAAAAATGAGGAATTATCTCACACTAAGAGAGGAACATGGACTCATGTGGAAAGAAGAGGCAGTCTTAAAAACAGTGTGCTTAGATTCACAGGCTTGGAGAAGTTAAAATCTAACATCTTACTAATACAAGGTAGTGTGATTAAGTTCAATTAATCAAGCAGACCTAAGCAAAAATCAGTCTGATATTACTGATTAAGTCTAATTCCAGATTTGAATTTCTCAAGTTCCCGCTTTGATCCTTGAGAGACTAAGCTCTCATGGATTATCTGGGAAATCATCAAAAGCTTCTCACTGATCTAAGGTTTGCAGAACCAGTTTGTCAGAGAATTGATCTAACTTTGAAAGAAAGAAACAGATTCCCTTAAGATTATAGTCAGTTTTCCAGTTTCCAAAGAAAGATTCTTGGTCATTTGCAGTCCAGCTTTTTAAAATCCCCAGATTATGGCACTTCTTGAATTGAGGCTTGGCCTTTATTAAGACAATATTTAATGCTTCCTCAGACTGATTTTATTTCACATAGATGAATACAAGATAGATACATAATAATAAGATATAAGATAAGATCCCATTTAATTTCAGTAGGCAACATCTTCCTCTGCCCTAAAATAACCCAGAATAATAATCAAGAAAACTGAGAAGAGAGATCCCACCAGTCCCCACTATCTGTTCCATGTGTCTCTACTGATATCTGATGCCTTTCAGACATAATTAGTTGGAGTTCATTGATATTGATGACAGTATCTTCAGACTTATTAATGTAAGAGCAGCAAGATTGATTAATAACAGCACAAGCTCCTCCTGGTGCCCCAGCGAGAAGGTTTAATACTTGATGATTTTATAGTATTATTTCTGCAAGGGAACAAATTTCAATCTGAAGGGAGGTGATGACACTAGATATTTCAGCTGAGGTCTTAGTTGTGTCTTAGGCTAGTTTTTCAATTTCAGCTGAAATATTTCTCATCTGCAGAAATATTCTATTCATGCCAATTGTGGGAGAAGAATCCGCAACATTCTCTCTCCATGTTATGCCCAATATATTTCCGTTTGTCTCAAAGAGAATCTTTTTTGCATGTCTCTTCTTTTTTGTCTAAGCTACCACATCCCTAGATTTTTAGTAATTTTATTTCTAATTTAACCTGTAATTGAATAGGTTGAAATAATTGAAAACAAATGGGGGTTGGAGAAACCAATAGACAATCCCACATTTTCCATATCGTTCAGGAGGAAGAGAAGCCAAGATTTCTTCTGAACAAGTGAAAAATTGACTTGAAGTCAACCAATCATCACAGTATCTACAATTTTTTTTGGTATATGCCAGAAGCCATTCTGTTATCATAAATAAGTGTTAATAAAAATTAATGATAAAAAAGTGTTAATAAAAAATAAAAGTATAGTTTCAAGGTGAGCTATTAGAGCTATTGAGCCAGCAAATCAATGATGCAACTCCATTTATGTCAGGAAATAGGAGAGCATAGTTACATTGTGTTGAGTTTCCTATGTTTATAAATTTGTTAATGCACTATGTTAATACAGAAAGGGAAAGTTGGAAAAAGTAGTTTGAGGCAAAGTTTTTTAAAAAGATACTTTGACCCCAAATGTGGTAAGAAACTGGGGGGAGGGGTTTGAGGGTCTTAACCATTATATGTATTTGCATACACATTATATACATTATAACCATTATATGTGTTTTTAAAGTTAGTTAAGTCATAATTGCTACAATTAATTTTACAACTGGCAAAAATGGAATAGAGCAAAGATAGATATGTCCTGGAGATATCTTTGCTTTAATAAAAGGGTAACCCAAAAGCATTTCAAAAGGAGAGTCTTGGTCTGCTTCACAGATGAAACAAACTTCCAAAGGGTTTCAGAACCATTGCACTCCTCTGGAATGGGCCCCACGGGTCAGAAGTACCCTGGAGAAGGTAATTGCAAATCCAACACACATGAGGCCCAATAAACCTAACATCCCATAAATTATATGCTACTTGACTATGACTGTTAATAAAGGCATTGTTCCTCAATCATATATTACTAGGAAGACAGGAGGCTACTTAAGTAGTAATGTTAAGAATATTGTTGTAAGAAAACAAGGAGATCTATTAAAAAATACTATTGTTAAGGTTAAAGCTAAAGTCTTTTCCTAGTCCCTGTTCTTGTTGTCACAAGAGATAATGAGATGGTCAAGGATTCTGCTGGGGAATTGGTTGTTCTTTGCTTTCCTCAGGGAAATATATTAGAATCACTTTGGACTGATGGCTTACTGGTGAGAGTGGAGACCATAGTCCCTGTCTCACTGTAACTTTTAGGAGTTGGGGTATGAGATCTGGCTTTCTGCCATTGGTTAGGCTGGTGTTGTCTTGCTCATTTGGTGTGCAACCAGTTTGCAGATAATTGCTCTGTCCTGGTGGTGGCAGTCATGGTCAAAGCCTCCAAAAGCAAAGGATATTTGTCCCCTTACCTTCCAAGACGGTTAGGCTAGAGAGGGCAATGGGCAAAATAGTATTGGAATCAGAAGAAGAGTTTGAGAAAGAGTTGGTTGTGAGCTTGGTCCTGTTCTACCACTTATACACACAAAAGAATGGCAAAGTAAAAAGCAGCCATTCTCCTAGAGATATCTGATTTTTCATACTGAGAAGAATTTAGTCCACTGTGGAGGGTTGCTTGGGATAATATAAATGCTAAACAGACTGGAGCGATCATTGTTTAGAGCCACATGGAGCATTGGTTCTAGAGGCAAGTTTTATGTGGAAGAGGGTATCCAAGAATCCTTTCTCCAATTTTGATGTCAGTCAGGATGGTTAGCAACGTCTGGAAAGTACCTTCCCTGGCAAATTGAATTCTATGGATTCAGTGAAAGTTCTTGATGTAGATCTTATTATTAGGTGGAGAGTCGGGTGGTGAAAAATCCAAAAGTTCGGTCTGAACTCCAGCTCCTGATTCACAAAATTATTTTGGTCTATTTTTTAGTTCCCAAATATAAGTAGCAATGGATATATCTCCTCCCAGCAAAGATGTATAAACTGGAGGAAAAGGCTTTGCTTTAATAAAGGGTGGCCCAAAAGCATTTTAGAAGGAGAGATATGTAATTCCCATCTTGATCTGCTTCACAGATGAAACAAATTTCCAGAGGGTTTCAGAACACAGTTTGCTAATCCCGGTCTGAAATTATTTATTCATATATTCAACCTGACCAGAACTTTGTGGGTGGTAGAGAGTATACTTAGGAATTATCCCAAGAGTGGAATATATTTGGGAAGAATGGAATCAATGAAATGAGATTCCCTGTTTGAATCGATGCATGCTGGTGGATTCATATAATTTCTTTAAGAAGAATCTTAGCTACAAAAATCACTGTGGCATTAGAACTAGGAAATGCTTCTACCAACCAAGGGAGCTCAACTACAATCACAAAGTAAACTTTATAATGACCTGATATCTATATCGATATTGATATTGATATAGATATCAGGTCATTATATATATATGTATATTATATATATTCATATATGTATATATTTAGCATTTAACCAATATGCTTTTCAAAAATGTCTTTTGGGACATTTACAAATTTATTATATATATATATATATATATATACACATACATATATATATACACACACACACACATATATATATATATATATATATATAATAAATTTTTTAAATGTCCCAAACATATATAAGACAAAGGAAGGTCAATCACCACAGATAACTTTTGAAAAACATATTGGTTAAATGCTTCACAAGTGGGACCGGGCAGTAGTGATATGACTGGTAACTAGGGTAAGGCCATCCATGCCCACCGTATTGTATCAACTATTTTTTGAGTGCCAAAATAGCCCCCCTTATGAATGAAAGACACACCCAGTGATAAAAGTTTGGGAGGAGGAGTGGTTTGCCTTCCAAAGTCACCTCGATCCCATCTACCTGTTTAAACCACTGTTTCCATTTCTTCAATTCTGAATTCTTACAGACAAGATAAAAATTATCTTTACTATGAAGGGAAAGAGGAAAAATATATTGAGGTCCCCCTAGAGCAGCAAAGTTGGCAATGGCATCTACATAGCTGTTCCTTGTAAGACACGATTGGTTCCATTGATGTGAGGAGAACAGTGAACAATGGCCAATCGAGCCAGTAATTTGATGGCAGATAAACATTTCTTGATGAAATCTGCGTTGGTGATGTCTTTGCCAGCAGAGGTTAGAAAGTCTCTTTTCAACCACAGCATCCCAACAGTGTGACAGATACCAAATGCATACCGTTACTCAATGTAGATGGTAGCACTATGCCTATGGGCAAAATGGCAGGCTTCTGTTAGAACAATTAGCTCAGCTGCCCGGGTGCTGAGATGAGAAGGCAAAGAGGCTGACCAGATGGTGTCATGGTTGGAGACCACAGCAGTGCCTGAGTACCGGATGCCATCTCTTACAGAAGAGGACCCATCAGTATACAAAAAATAATCAAGACTTGACAAGGGGGTGGAGAGGTCATTGTAAGGTTTTTCAGTCATGTCAACTGCAGACCACAGTGCTGTGGTAATTCCTCAGAGAATGGTAAATCAGGGAGAAACATTGCACGGGGTGAGCATGGCATACTATATAAGAGCCTAGCAAAATCACTTCATATTCAGCAAGTCTGATCAGAAAAGGCTCGATTTCTAAGATGAATGGCTCTCTTCTTGGTAGGTCATGATAACAAGTCACTAGATAGAAGATCACTTACTACAGTCAAGCAGAGCTTTTTAAGGTAACTGAGCCTAAGTCTTGTGAGATTTGAAAGAACATACCTTTGAGACAGGTTAGTCTATGTCTACTGTGTCTTTAATCCATGTAACGACAAGCAGGTATTGCAAATCTGGGTGAATGGGAATGCTGAAAGAGGCTTAACAAAGATCTATCACAGTAAAATAGGAAGCCTCACAAAGAATGGAAGAAACAATAGTGGCTGGTTTGGTTATTACCAGGTGTCTAAGAATAATTTAAGCATTTGTATCATGTAAATATTGAACAAGTGATAAACAGGTTTTCTGTGAGGGTCTGATTTAGTTTTAGTTTTTTTTCTTACCGGCAGAATAGGAATATTCCAAGGATATTCGCATGGAACAATAATAGTATGGTCTATGGTCTCTCAGAGAATCAATAATAGGCAAAATACCTTCAATAGCTTCTCTAGAAAAGGAATACTGAGATACAGATGCAGTACCTCCACCATGGTCTTAATAGTACCAGGTCTAGTTGATTTCAATAATCCCACAATTTAGGATGATATGGCCCATAAGAAGACGAGGATGTCAGGTGGAAGGTTTGAAATAGGAAATAAAGACAGCAACTCCTTTGCAGAGGGCCCCTAAAACTTCAAAAAGTCATCTTTGTGGTCCTCAGAAAAATTTGTCAAGAAATAATCAAAGAAGGTCCTTTAGGACATAAAATGTCAGGGAATTACCAAGGGAATACGAAATAGTGACCTTCAACTTACATAAGAGATCTTTACTTAAAATACTAGTTGGAGACTAGGGCATAAAAGGAAACGAATGATTCATTGAAATGTGGCCTATGGTAACCTCTTGGGAAGAAAATTTTAGGATCGGCTGGGACTGTCTAATAACTCCAACAATATTCTATGAGAATATTGCTCTCAGAGTCCCGGACCTCAGTTAGGATTTGAACTAGATGTCCAGTATCTATCACGCAATCATAAAATGTTTCACCAACCTTAGCAGCAACATGGCATTCATCAGGATGGGGAGAGGCAAAGACTAGAATAACAGATGAGCATCAGAGAAAACAAAAGAATCCTTATTAAAATCTAGAGTCCCCGCTGTATCTCTTCACTCTCATGCTATAGGTGCCTTTTGATTTCTCCCATTGGCTTCTGCATTCTTCAAGTCTTGGCTTTTCTTCTTGCATTGATTTTACTCTCATTCACGTGTCCTCTGGTTTCCTGGTGGAGGATGAAAGGGACTTGGGCCAGTTTGGCCTATGGCCAACTTTGTTTGCATTTTTTGCTTGGGTTCTTTTTTGTCTTTTCTTTTTCTTTCCCTCCATAAGCACAGAAGATGATGTTTTTAAATTCACCTATACTTTCTTCAAGCTAGCCAGAGCAGCTTTCATGCAAGTATGTATAGATCTCTGGGATGGATTGGTTAACAAAAGCTGCATTAATAATCCCAGCATCGATTCCTGTATACAGCTTAGTGCTCTTGTATAGCCTATCATAAAAGTAGTTAGGAGCTTCCTTTTCTTCCTGAAAGGCCTCCAGAAATTTATTCTAGTTATCAAAATAGCTGCCACATGCTTCCATTTGCTAGATCAAGGATTACAGTCTGGTGTAATTCGTTGGGTTATTAGGGTTCCAACTGGAATCTTGCAAAGGCCAAATTGGACAGACACCTTCCCTTCCCCCTGCCCCACAGAAGACATGAGCAATACCTGCTGGAGCTTGTGTTTGCAGCCTCTATGAAGGCAGTTCTTTTTGTTGGGTAGAGTAAGTTTTCTATTGAATCAGTCACATCTCCTCAGGTTAGGTTGTGCACTCTAAATATGGATTTAAATTGAGTTAAGAAAGCCACAGGATTTTCATCAAATAAGTGGAATAGTATAGAGACAGAAAGGTTGGTCAAGCCTTAAAAAGCATAATATTTCCCAGCTGAGCAATATTATGTATAAATCTTTCTTGGACAGAAAAGACACCTGTAGCCAATTTCTCTCGTTCAAAAGAAATTAAATTCCTTTCCATAGTAGAGAGAGAACAGAGTGGAGGAGCAGAAGAAGACAAAACGGGATAGAGAAAAGAGGGCCCTTTAGGAGGCTATGAACACATCCCATTGGATGGAGCTGCCCAGTAAAACCTCAGTACATTTGCTTTGAGTGATTTTGTTTAATTGTTAGTCTTAATTTCCTCAAAGTACAGTAATCAGCTGAATCTCTTACAGTCTTGGACCAAATATCACATAATTTAATGTTGTGCTATTTTGTCATACCTGTCTGAATGGGAAGTTTCCCTTGGTTCCAAGATGTAAGGAACTTTTCCTGAGTGGAGGATGTCCTTTGGGGTAGTACTACCTTATTGCTCTTCTGAAATATTCCTCAAAGGGGATTTGAAAAAGAATTTCTCTGAGAATATATTCTAGGGAATTTCTCAAGACTACTACCAAGGAAATGAAATATATTTTGACAAATCTTTTTTCCCTAAACCTCACAAAAATTTAGTAAGAGTTAAGTTCCTGCTAGCTAGTTTCTGGGCCCTTTGCCAAAGTAAAATGATGATGGGGGGTCCTTCCCTTACAAAGCTGTCAAGGGAATGGGGGGGAGTCCTCAAACAAGGCTGTCTCAGGGCTGCTCCTGGCTGGGTCGCTGATTGTTGCATACATGTGAGATAATGAGAAACTGAGGCAACAAAGTTCCAAGGATGATCAATTTATTAGCAAAGATAACAATTGCCAACAAATGCCAACAAGATTCCTAAGTAGCCAAGGATACTGTGGAGAATTTATAGAGCTTTCTTATAGTCAATAAAGAGAAACTGAGGCAAATTACAAAATCTTTAGTAGCATGGCCGTATATGAATTTCTGATTGGTCAGTATAGAGAATGCTAACCAAAAGTTATATCAGCTTACCATAAGATGGGCTAGTACATCCTAGGTACCTTGAATATGGACAAGAATAGAAAAATTGTGATTCTAAGAATAGGGAACTAGAATTGCGAAGCAGTAAAAGCATTCCTTTTCTCTGATTGGCTAGGCATTACACAAGTTTATTGATTAATTGGCTCTTACCTATATCAGTATCACAGTTTAGCTTCATGTGGATAATTTGTAAGTTTTCATGAATCAAAATAAGGAATTAGCTCACACTAGGAGAGGAACTTTAAAAGGAGAGGTCTTATAAAACAGAGGGCTTAAGTTCACAAGAATTGGAAAGTTAAAACTTTTACAACTTACTAATATAAGGTAGTCTGATTCAGTTCAATAAATCATAGAAGGCCTAACAAAAATCCATCTGATACTATTGATTAAGCCTAATTCTATATTTGCAATCCTCATGAGTGTTGGACTTTCCCTTTACCAGTAAAGATTAGAACCCTCTCATCCTGGGTAATTTTTGCTTATGGGCTTTACTGGATCTTCTGTAGAAAGATTACAAGATTATGCCAGAAGAATTTGCCTTAATATTTTGTGAAGCACTCAAGGATTCTCTGTTATTCATCTGTCCACTATACTAGGAGCGCCTAGAAAGCAGGAACTATCTTTTGTCTTTATAGGTATTTCTGGTGCTCAGAACAGTGTCTGACACATAGTAGGTATTTATATATGTTTGTTGACTTGTCTTATTATATTGACCAGCTTGCCTCCTTTTCTTATCACTCACTTCCTTGATATTTTCTTACATTCAAATTCTCACTGGTTAATATGCTACAAGCCTATATCCATCCAACATTTTTTTTTTGTTGCAATTTGCGTTGATCTGACATCCCATAAAAATGTAATAACACTAATAATAGCAATAATGGTATTTTTGTTGATCATCAATGAAAAAAATTCACATATTCCTTCCAAGTACATTTGTTTCAAAGAATTCTTGATAGTTCAGTTGGTTTAGAATGACCCTTCTGTTTTCCAGGTTTAGGTTAATCTGATAATTTTAATCCCAAAATAAATGAGCCACAAAATGGCCACTTTCTTTATATGGATTGGAACCTAATTCCTGTGACACATAGGCTGCTGCTGCTGCTCATTCACTTTCAAGCCCATAAGGAAATAAATTCTTATCCCATCTTTGACAAGTTGAATCAACACGGGTGGAGAAGAGTGCTTATGTATTTTATTTTATGTTGGGAACTTAATACTCCAGCTGTGCATACATACACATCCTCTGGTCTGAGGGCAGACACTATAACATTGTGTGAGGTGACAGCCAGGTAGCAAGGTTGGTGCTTAGGTATTCTAACAGGTGGTATGCACTGGATTGGATGCAAGTTTATAGCTGGTCGTCTCCCTCTTGTAGGTGGCAGTAATCTCCATTCCTCGAGATCAGATTAACTTCCCTAGAATCCCCTGACTGTCTGAAATGTTGTGAAGGAAATTCATGTTTTAGAAACCAATTAAACTAAAGCGCTCTTGAATTCAGAATTCCCTAATTGTACTCTTTCTAAAGAGAATTGGATTTAGAATCAGAATTCATGGCTTTAAACCTTGGCTTTGACACTTAACTATCAGTGTGACACTGGGAAAGAGCCACTTCACTTCTTTGGGAATCAGTTTTTTCTATCTGTAAAATAAAAACAGTTGGGTGGATGACCACCGAAGCTCCCATCCATATTAAAACTTATGGTCCTACTTAGAGTTTCTGATGGTATTTCATTTTCTAAAGGTGGTCCATCACCATAGTTTTCTGTTTGTTTTGTTGTTTTAATCTGTTCTCTCCTTTTATTCTTTCCTTTTATTCTGTCCCTCCCCGCCCTCATTATTTCCAGTTTACCCTGTACTTATCTTACTTGTTCATAGTTGATTGCATGTTGTTTCTTCTGACAAGATTATTTGTAAGGTCCCTTCCAGCTTTAAAATCCTAAGATTCTAGGATTGTTACTCCTTAACTTTTCTGCTCGGGAATAGCCCAACTAGTCTACTTAAATAGGCAGGCCACAGGTATTTTATGTAATGTTCCTACGCTCTACTTCTCTAATCTCCCAGAATATATGTCATTTGTTTAAATTAAACAGTCATGATCCTAGTGTGTACTTGGGAGGAGGGATGGGAGCAGTGCCCTGTACCACAAGCCAAGGGACCTGATTCCAGTCTCAAGTTTTAAATTCTGCTTTCAAGGAGAAGTAAGTGGCTCTAAGAGACAGAGCATTGGGCTTGGAGTCTTGAAGACATAAATTCCACTTTCAACCTCAGACACTTACTAGTTATGTGACCTTGGGCAAGTAACATAAGCCTGTTTGCCTCAGTTTCCTCAATTATAAAATGAGCTGGAGAAGGAAGTGGCAAACCACTCCAGAAAAACAACATCTATCTCTAATTTATGGTGCAATCTTAAGTAAACCACTTTCCCCTTTATGGAGATCTCTTCATCTGTAAAATGGGGGCTTGCTTTATATAATTCCTAAGATCTTCTTGATAGACAATTCTATAATGTTCTCAAGGTAATATGTTTTGGGGATATCTCCCTGCCCTGCCCCATCCTTGAACCCATTTCCTTCCTTCCCTCAGTCCAACCACTGCTTGAAGTCTTTCCAGATGCCCCCTGGCCTTTTCCTCTCCAAACAACAATAGTTTACACAGTTGTATGTTTTGCATTTTGTGTAAATTTTGTCCCTAAACAGCTGTCCTTGGAGTTAAGAAGACTTGGTGGGTCAAATCTCCCCTCTGATACATACAAGTTGTAGGACCTGGCCCAAGATAGTTAATCTCTGTAATCTAGTCTAGGGCAAATCTTACTGGGATTCTTAATTAGGATTCTGTGAACCTTTAAAGACTATTTCAATAATTGTATTTCCATATAGTTGGTTTCCTTTGTATGTTTTATTTTATGCCTTTAAGAGCAGCATTCTGAGAAGGGATCCATTGGCTTCAGCAGAGTACTGCCAGAGGGATTTAGACCCACTCCTAAAACCATAACTCATGAAAAGGTAAGACTGTGTATGGGGAGAGAGAGAGAGAGAAAGAGAGTTTCTCACCAGGAGCATCCTATGCTAGTCAGTTCTGGTCAAACACTGGATCCATTTCTATGTGTAATTCTGATTTTCCCAGACAAAATGTAAGCTTTTTGAGAGCAGGGATTTTTTTTTTTTTTATTCTGTATCTGTGTCCCCATCCTAACACACTGGCTGGCATGTAGAACGTGCCCAAATAAATACTGACTGATGATTGACTGAATTGTTGGACTACATGGCATTGGAGGCCCTTCTGAATCTTATGGTTTTCCCTTTCCTCCTGCCCTACTGGAGCCTTTCTGCTTAGCTCTGGTTCCCAACATAAAAGTTGTTCATGCGGTCTTTCCAACTGCAGACACTCAGAAAAGAAAAGCAAGAAGTGACTGCAGTTTGATCTCGGAGAAATGAATGGATGAATGATTAAATAAATAAATAAATGTAGGAGAACATTTCTCTTCCTCTTCCCTACTCCTCCCCATAGCTGGCTTCCTCATTCTTGTCAGCTTTGTCTGCTGTGGGAAGGGAGATTAGGCAGACTGGAGAGCCACCTCTGAGATAAGGCAAGACTAAGTGTAGGAAGGGCAGCTTCTAGAGGAGGCCGGCAGTGTGCCCAGTGGGGGAGGCTAAATCTGGAGAGGAAGGTAGAGATAGCTTGGGAGGGAGATGTCAGGCCAAGATCAACACAGGGAAAGAGATAAGGGGCTCTGCCCAGGACAGCCCTGCCCCGTCACACCCTTCCAACCCTCTCCCCCCCACTATCCTGATGACAATGGATGGCCAAGGGAGAGGATGCCCTAATGAGTTTCTGTCAGTCACTGGGACACATGATTGATGGCTCTGTGCGAGCCACCTGAGCTCCAGGGATTAAATGCACATGTTATGTCAATTAAAAAAGGGGGAGGGAAGAGAGGGAGAAGAAATTTTTAAAGAGACAGTGTTTCTTCTCATCTTAATCACTATACCAATATCTTCACATCTTCAAAGAATCAATCAACCAATCACTTAATCAACCAAGCATTCATTCCAAAGACTCATATTAACCCAATTGGAAAGGACCCCAGACACCAAAGGGGAGTTTGTGTGCAGTGCTAAGGACAGCGCCTGGGATTATTAATGGCCCCAACCCTTGATCAGAAACATCAATCTCCTACTAATATATTAATCTTTCCTACTAGTATACTCATCATCCTTCTGACAAAAATGGCTCTTTTTAATGATTCTAGAAGGGGAACTGACAAGCCCAAACAGTTATAACTGAGATTTAGAGGTTTTTTTTTTTAAATTTGCAAAGTTTTCTACATTCTCTCATTAGACCCTAATGACAAACCTGTGAAGTTGGGGCTGTAGGTATTATTGTTTCTAGTTTAGAGATGAGGAAACGGACTCAGAGTAACTTATCCATAGTTACAACTCATCACAATTAGTCTTTGAACCTAGATCTTCCCAACTCCAAATCAAGATTTTTTTTCCCCCTACACCTGAAGGTCATGAAGCTGTTAAAAATTCCACAGATGGTCCTCAGAGGAGATATTTCTCCTCTATGTGTTCCCCCCTCCCTTTTTCTCTAAATAATTTTCATTTCTTTATATGCCTAGTGCTTAGGACAATCTGGCATATAAACAGTAAGTGCCTAATAAATGCTTGTTAATTAGCTGACTCTCACATGTATCAATAAGGAGAGAACTAGTGGCTTTCTTAATTAAAAGAATCTTGAAATAACATGCTAATGGAGCTCACCCTGTCTCTTTTTTATATTTTATTTTCAAAATATATACATAGATAATTTTTAACATTCACCCTTGCAAACCCTTGTGTTTCAATTTTTTTTTCTCCTTCCCTTCTCTCCACTCCTTCCCTTAGATGGCAAGTAACCCAATATATGTTAAACATGTGCCATTCTTCTATACTTATTTCCACATTTATCACACTACACAAGAAAAATCAGATCAAAAAGAAAAAATAAGAAAACAAAATGCAAATAACAAAAAAGTGAAAGTGCTATGTTGTGATCCACACTCAGTTCCCACAATCCTCTCTCTGGGTGCAGATGGCTCTCTTCATCACAAGGCCATTGGAACTGGCCTGAATCATCTCATTGTTGAAAAAGAGCCACATCTATCAGAATTGACCATCGTATAATTTTGTTATTGCTGTGTATAATGTTCTCTTGGCTCTACTCACTTCACTTGGCATTAATTCATGTAAGTCTCTTTCTGAAATCATCCCGCTGATGGTTTCTATAAGAAACCATGGTTTCTATAGATAGAAACCATCTATAGATGATTTCTATAATAGAACAATAATACTGCATAATATTCACATATCATAGCTTTCACTTGTGTCTTTATCCAACAAGACCAAGCAGTTTTGGGAAAAATCTACCTCTCTCTCTCTAGATTGTTGGTAGTTAATGTCAGATTGAGTCTTTCTTGGAGGGTGCCTAGCTTCAAAAAATGGACCCTTTAAGTCCATCAAGAAGAGGCTTAAAGACACAGTTTCCAGTGACTTGCTTTACTCTGAGTCCTCTGCTTGGAGCAGCTTTGGAGACCTACTCAGTGCCAGCAGCTCCATAACTTTCCCTCTCCTTTGCTACAATATATGACTTTTGCTTTTTCCCTTGGAGACAGGAAACAACTGATCAGTCATTACCTGTTAATACTAATATTGTACCATTTTAAGAGTGGTACTTTCCCCTCAATAGGTTTGTGATCATCTTCACTCAAGGTCAGAGAGACAGTGATTTGCTCATGTTCTTGAATCTGCCCTCAAGCATGACACTCTGGCCCCCATGCCACACTGCCTTCACATCCTCAGAGAGCAGTGAGTCACCTCTGCTACCCAGCTTTCTTGTCAGCAGGTCATATAACATTGGCTCCTCTAACCTTTCCCTGTGAGTCACATTTTTAATTATGAAGCCGGGGTTTGTCTTTGTCACCCTGGCAGGATGGTTCAGTGCTGGCTGGAATGGTTTCTCCATCTCTCTTAAGCAGGGATGGAATTTCAGATGGGTTAATGTGTTGATTTATTTTGCCTGACTAAACTTATTCATCAAAATTCATAGCTTTGTGCATACCTTTTGATCCAGCTGTGTTTCTACTGGGCTTATACCCCAAAGCGATACTAAAGAAGGAAAAGGGACCTGTTTGTGCCAAAATGTTTGTGACAGCCCTGTTTGTAGTGGCTAGAAGCTGGAAAATGAATGGATGCCCATCAATTGGAGAATGGTTGGGTAAATTGTGGTATATGAATGTTATGGAATATTATTGTTCTGTAAGGAATGACCAGCAGGAGGAATACAGAGAGGACTGGTGAGACTTACATGAACTGATGCTAAGGGAAATGAGCAGAACCAGGAGATCATTATATATCTCAACAACGATACTGTATGAGGATGTATTCTGATGGAAGTGGATCTCTTCGATAAAGAGAGCTAATTCAGTTTCAATTGATCAAAGATGGACAGAAGCAGCTACACCCAAAGAAAGAACACTGGGAGATGAATATAAACTGCTTGCATTTTTGTTTTTCTTCCCGGGTTATTTCTACCTTCTGAATCCAATTCTCCCTGTGCAACAAGAGTACTGTTCGGTTCTGCACACATATATTGTATCTAGGATATACTGTAACCTATTTAACATGTATAGGACTGCTTGCCATCTGGGGGAGGGGGTGGAGAGAGGGAGGGGAAAAATCAGAAGAGACGTGAGTGCAAGGGATAATGTTGTAAAAAATTACCCTGGCATGGGTTCTGTCAATAAAATGTTATTTAAAAAATTCAGAGCTTTTCTTTATGTGTGTATTGGGGAGCAGCACTTTGTGGGTGATGATTAGGATAGGGACTATACACAAGATTGCATTAGTGTACAGAACACATGAGTAATGATGCTCTCAGCTGATACAGGTCATCACATCTGCAACTTATAGACTTATGTAAGGCACTGAGAGTTGGTTAGGATTTTATAACCAGTATATACCAAACATGGAACTTGAAGCCAAAAAGACCTAGTTTCAAGGTCAATTTTCTATCTTATTTACTTTACCATGCTGCTGGTGATAGAGAGGAAGGAAGGAAAGAAAAAAGGAAGGAAGGAAGAAGGAAGAAGAGAGAGAGAGAGAAAGAGAAAGAAAAGGAGGAAGGGAAGCATAGTGAAGGAAGGGAAGCATAATTAAGGAAGGGAAGCATAAAAGGAAGGAAAGAAAAGGAAAAGAAAAAAGGGAAAAGAAAGGGAAAAGGAAAAGAAGGGAAAGAATGGGAGGGAGGAAGGAGAAAAGAAAGAAAAGGAAAAGAAAAAAGAAAAAAGTAATGAAAGAAGGAAAGCATGAAAAGAAGGAGAGAAGAAGTAAAGAAAGAAGAAATGACAGAAAGGAAGGTAGGTTAGCACCTTCTCTGCAACTTAGAGTCTTTGTGAATTTCTTAGAACACTAAAAGATCAAGTGACTTAAGCAGGATCACATACTCAGTGTGTGACAAAGAAAGGACTTGAACTCAGATCTTTCTGGCTCCATGGGTGGCTGCACATTGCTTCTCAATTAATGTGTGTGTACATAAATAGATAAATATATAGAAATGTATGTATGTGCATTATATACACGCAATACACATATATGTATATATCTACACATGTATATACACAGACAAAAGGAAGTTGAGAAAATGCAAAAGGTAAATTTGTCATTACATTAAATTTAATATACTTAAAAACAAACACGCTGAAGTAGCAGAAGCTTGAATTTTCACATATAATTGATTTTGTTCTTTGTTTGTTGAAATGTTTATGATTGTCAAGTTCATAATAAAAAGAAAAAATAAATTTTAAAAGAGGGGCTGGTACAAAGCAAATGTTGCTCTCTCCTGTCCCCTTGTCACACTTGTGCTAATAAATCCTCATGACAGGTTGACCCTAACTGAACTATTGGTACTCAGTGTTAGACAATGGAGCTCTGGGTAAATCCTGGTGGGCAAGAAGAAAATTCCCAATGTGGGAGCCTGCATGTGTCCATCCCCATCTTTCCAGACCCCAATAGTAAGTTCTTTGAGGACAGGGATCATTTGAGTTGTCTTTATGTCCCCAATATCTGGGTCAATGCCTGAAATACAGTACTTGCTTAATAAATGTTTGTTGGCATTGCCAATAAGATCAGGAGTAAAACAAGGTGGCCCACTGTCACCATTACTATTCAATATGGTGTTAGAAATGCTAGCTTTGGCAATAAGAGTTGAGAAAGAGATTAAAGGAATTAGAGTAGGCAATGAGGAAACCAAATTATCACTCTTTGCTGATGATATGATGATATACTTAGAGAACCCCAGAGATTCTACTAAAAAGTTATTAGAAACCCACATAAATCATCAACATTCTTATATATCATTAACAAAATCCAACAGTCAAAGTTACAAAGAGAAATTCCATTTAAAGTAACTACTGATAGTATAAAATACTTAGGAATCTATCTGCCAAGGGAAAATCATAACTTTTTGAGCAAAACTACAAAACACTTTCCACACAAATTAAGTCTGATCTAACTAATTGGAAAAATATTAAATGCTCTTGGATAGGGTGAGCAAATATAATAAAGATGACAATACTGTCTAAACTAATCTATTTGTTTAGCGCTATACCAATCAGACTCCCAAAAAACTATTTTAATGACCTAGAAAAAATAACAACAAAGTTCATATGGAAAAACAAAAGGTCAAGAATTTCAAGGAAATTAATGAAAAAAAAATCAAATGGAGGTGGCCTAGCTGTACCAGATCTAAAATTATATTATAAAGCAGCAGTCACCAAAACCATTTGGTATTGGCTAAGAAATAGACTAGAGATTAGTGAAATAGGTTAGGTTCAAAGGACAAAACAGTCAATAACTATAGCAATCTAGTGTTTGACAAGCCCAGAGACCCCAGCTTTTGGGATAAGAACTTACTGTTTGACAAAAATTGCTGGGAAAATTGGAAACTAATATGGCAGAAACTAGGCATCGACCCACACTTAACACCGTACACCAAGATAAGGTCAAAATGGGTTCATGACCTAGGCATAAAGAATGAGATTATAAATAAATTGGAAGAGCATAGGATAGTTTACCTCTCAGACCTGCCAAAGAGGAAGGAATTTATGACCAAAGAAGAACTAGAGATCATTACTGATCACAAAATAGAAAATTTTTATTACATCAAATCGAAAAGTTTTTGTACAAACAAAACTACAGCAGACAAGATTAGAAGGGAAGCAATAAACTGGGAAAATATCTTTACAGTCAAAGGTTCTGATAAAGGACTCATTTCCAAAATATATAGACAATTGACTTTAATTTATAAGAAATCAAGCCATTCTCCAATTGATAGTCAAAGGATACGAACAGACAATTCTCAGACGAAGAAATTGAAACTATTTCTAGACATATGAAAAGATGCTCCAAATCACTATTGATCAGAGAAATGCAAATTAAGACAACTCTGAGATACCACTACACACCTGTCAGATTGGCTAGAATGACAGGGAAAGATAATGTGGAATGTCGGAGGGGATGTGGGAAAACAGGGACACTCATACATTGTTGGTGGATTTGTGAATACATCCAGCCATTCTGGAGAGCAATTTGGAACTAGGCTCAAAAAGTTATCAAACTGTGCATACCCTTTGATCCAGCAGTGTTAAAACTGGGCTTATACCCCAAAGAGATCATAAAGAAGGGAAAGGGACCTGTATGTGCACGAATACTTGTGGCAGCCCTCTTTGTAGTGGCCAGAAATTGGAAACTGGGTGGATGCCCATCAATTGGAGAATGGCTGAATAAATTGTGGTATATGAATATTATGGAATATTATTGTTCAGTAAGAAATGACCAACAGGATGATTTCAGAAAGGCCTGGAGAGACTTACATGAACTGATGCTGAGTGAAATAAGCAGGGCCGGGAGATCATTATATACTTCAACAACAATACTATATGATGATCAATTCTGGTGGACTCTCTTCAGCAATGAGACGAACCAAATCAGTGCCAATGGAGCAGTAATGAACTGAATCGTCTACACCCAGCGAAAGAACTCTGGGAGATGACTAAGAACCATTACATTGAATTCCCAATCCCTATATTTTTGCCTGACGGCATTTTGGATTTCCTTCACAGACTAATTGTACAATATTTCCGAGTCTGATTCTTTTTGTAAAGCAGAGCAATGGTTTGGTCATGTATACTTATCTTATATTTAATTTATACTTTAATATATTTAACATATACTGGTCATCCTGCCATCTAGGGGAGGGGGTGGGGGGAAGGAGGGGAAAAATTGGAACAAAAGGTTTGGCAATTGTCAATGCTGTAAAATTACCCATGCATATAACTTGTAAATAAAAAGCTATTAAAAAATAAATAATAGTTTGTTTGTTCATTGCAACTCTCCAATTTTGTTTAAGGCTTTACTTTCTATGAGACTCCATATTTCTCTCCATCCCTGATCAGTTTTGGGGGATATAATCCCCATGTTACAATTCCTTGACCCATGCACTTTTTTTTTTTTTGACCCATGCACTTTCATGAATGAAGAATATAGAAGGGAATCACCAATTCTTAGTCTAAGGGCAAGGATCACCTGAGGGCAGGCTCTGTGCCCTCTCTCTGGCCTGGGCCCCACACTCCAGAGTGCCAAAGGCAGACCCAATTACACTGTGGGGCATATTGAAGACGATGATGATGTCTTGATTTGGTTTCACTGGCATCCTGCTGGCCCAGCAGGAAACACAAACCGTTATTATTAGCAAATAGAAGCTGGCTGTGAGTTGCAAGTGTCTGCTCAGTCAAAGCACAAGTCTGGGTGGGACTGAGCTCCTCATCAGTGGGGAGGAAGACATAGGCAGCCCTCACAGGTGGGGGACCGTGAGTTCAAGGAGCCCGGGATCTTACGAGAGGATGTGGTTTCAAATCCTGTCCCAACACTTACTACCTGTCTGGGCAATACATTTCCCTTCTTCCAGCCTCAGCTCCTCATCTCTAAAGTGAGCGATTAAGCCGGATGCTTAAACCAGATACTTTCTAGCTCCAAAGCCCAGAAGCTGTGATCTTACCCAGCCTTGAATAGACGATCTTACAGTTTGATAGTAAAGCTTGGGGCTAGTAAGACATTAGAGGAGAGGAAAAAGAGCCGGCAGGCTCGGACCCAAACCCCAGCTCTGTCCTCTGCTACTTATGAGACCTTGAGCCAATTGGTTTGTTTCTTGGAGCCTCAATTTCCTTCTCTATAAAATGATACATTGCTGAGATCCCGCAGACTCAAATCTTATATTCAGATTCTTGTTATAAGGTGGGGAAGGGGGTGGTTAGAGCAAACATGGAGACCAGACCAGCTATCTCACAGATGTCTACTATGGATCAGAGGCAGAACCAGCAGGAAAGTAGGGTTATTTCAGTGAAATCCATCATCATAACTGGAAATACAATTTAAAACATGTGTCCTAGTGGAAATCAATCAATATTCTTTCCTCTTTCCCTCTCTTTCTCTTTCTCTTCCTTTCCTTTTCTTTTTTCTTTCTTTCCCTTCCCTTTCCTTTTTTTCCTTTCCTTCCTTTCCTTTCCTTTCTTTTCTTTTCCTTTCCTTCCTTTTCTTCCTCCTTCTCTCTGTTCCTTCCACCCATCCTTCCTTCCTTCCACCCTCCCTTTCTGTTTCTTCCTTCCTTCCTTCCTCCTCCCTCTCTCTTCATTTCTTCATTCATTTTTCCTTCCTCTCTTCCTATTTCCCTCCCTTCCTTCTTCTTTTCCTTCCTTCATCTTTTCACCCTTCCCTGCTTTCCTCTATTCAAATCTATCCATTCATTGAAATAATATATCATAGAAGCATAGAATGTTAAGACTGGATAAGTATCATCATCATCATCATCATCACTGATCTTTGAAGAGCACATATCTTATTTCACCTCAGAACACCCTATGTGGTGGGTGCTCTAGTTCTTACTTGCCCCTTATGAGGTAAAATGACTTGCTCCTGGTCACACAAAGAATACGTGTATTAGGCAAAGAATTATTTATTACAATTTTCACATCATGGAGGGAGAAACTGAGAAACAGGGAAGAAAAACACTTAGAACAAATGTTGGTAATTGGTTTATCACATGGCAGACCCAGGAGAGTTTAGAGAGAAGTACAAACAGTAAATATGGTCAGAGTTCAGCAAAGGGGGATGTCAATGGGGCATGGAATGTTTGGGGAAGTCTTCATGGACTAGGCTGGATCACAAAGGATGGAGAAGCTCTAGATCAGCAGGAAAGAGTGGGGAGATATAAGTATGTCTCAAGAGTAGAACAACATTGCATTCTCCCTCCTCTCTGTCTCTGTCTCCCTGTCTGTCTCTGTCTCTATGTGTCTGTGTCTGTGTCTGTCTGTCTGTCTCTCTCTCTCTCTCTCTCTCTCTCTCTCTCTCTCTCTCTCTCTCTCTCTCTCTCTTTCTCTCACATAAGGGAACCACAGGGACAAGTAGGTGGTGCCATGGTGCATAGAGCCCAGGCACTGGCCTGAGTTCAAATCCAGCCTCCAACACTTACTTACCGTGCAACCCTGAGCAAGTTGGTTAACCCGGATTGCCTCCCCCTTAAAATAAATAAAAGGCAAAAAAGGGAACAACAACTAGCCTTTTTGAAGAGCCTGAGTCTGTCCACCTGATTCTCTGGAACCAGTACCTTGGGAACCTTATAGAAACTAGTGTTAACAGAGCTTCTGGCATTTTAGAGTAAGATTCTAAACAGGACAAAGGCCCTAAGGGATCAGCTACTTCTACCTCCAAAGCAGGTTAGATGGTTCAGTGGATGGAGTACACGGACTCTGGAGTCAGGACAACCTGAGTTCAAATCCATCTCATATACCCATGAGCCATAACCCTGTTTGCCTCAGTTTCCTCATCTGTAAAATGAGCTGGAGAAGGAAATGGCAAATGCTTTAGTATCTTTGCCAAGAAAACTCCAAATGGGATCCTAAAGTGTCAAGACTGACCCTCCCCCATTTTCCAAATGGAGAAACTGAGGCCCAGCAGGTGAGACAACTTGCCCCTGGTCATACTTCAAGTTAATATTTACAGGAATATATTCAGCAGAATGGCCAGGGCAACATGCCTGAAAACTTTCTTCACTATCCCCTTAAACCAGTCATCACAGGGAGAGGATAAAGAATAGATCTCAGAGTATGACTCCTTCTTCTATCTTATGACATTTCTAGGCCCTTAGAAGCTCTGTGAAGGCAGGGATGCTGGCTTGTACCTCTTTATATTCTACAGAGCATTAAAAATACAGCCTCAATATTTATTGATTAAATGATTTAGAAACAGGCCCCCTTAACAACTTACAAATGGTCCCAGTGGGTCAACAACGTCAATAGTACATCATGTCCAAGGTCCTGATTTTGGCAGGAGCATCATAGGACGGATGGATGTCTCCCCTGATTACCTAAGTGTTAGGAACAGGTTTCCCTTGATTAATGTCACCCTTCCCAGATCAGGGCCCTCCTAGGAGCAAGGTTCTAACCCAGAAACTAAATCCCAGAACTCCAAGAATGCTAGCATTGAAAGAAACCTTAGGAACTCTTGAATCTCACCTTTTCGTTTTACAGAAGAGGAAAATGAGATCAAGAAACGGAAAAGTGACTTATCCAAAGTTACATAGTTAGGAAGTAATCATGGACAAGAACCAACAAGGAACAAGTCAAGTCGGCAAGCTTTTATTAAGTACCTGCTGGTTGTTGGGCAAAATAGTCCCTTGCCCTATAACAGTTTCTATGTTATTGGAGGAGACAACATATATACATATACGCTCTCTCTCTCTCTCTCTATATATATATATAGTCATGAACAAAACACATGGAGCTATTTATAGGTAAAACATCTAAAGCAGATACAAATTAACTTTCAAACTTATATTAGAATGTAACCTTCCTCCTTGGAATCTAAACTCTCTGCAAGTCAGAATTGTTTCATTCCTTGTATCTATGTCCCCAATCCCCAGCATGGGACCTGGCACATAGTGAGTGCTTAATAATGCTTCTTGAGGGATTGCTTAATTGATGGAGAAGAAGGCATTAGCCCGTTCAGAATGGCTTTGTGCAGAAGGGCCTGAGTCCTGAAGGAACCCAGATTTTCCTGCTGCCTGTACAGCACTAGTTCTACTACATAGATCAAATTTTAGTAATTTTAGGTTTGGGGTTCAGAAATATTTGGGGGTCTCTCGGTACTCCTTACTGATACCAAGTGTGGGATCCATTCGCCATAGATGGGTCACCTGGCTGCAGGGTAATTTTATTATCTGGCCCCATAGGCTTAGGATAGGGCATGAAACACTTTGTACAGTGAATAGAATGCTAGAATTGGCATCGGAAAAACTCAGATCCAAACCTTCCCGACTATTACTAGCAGTGTGACACAGTCTGATTAGACAAGCTAGAGATGTGGCTCTTATAGTCAGAAAATCTTAATCTCTTGATGACATCTCTTGATGGGATTGGAGTAAATGATTTCTAAGGTTCCTTCCAGCTGCAGAATCTCATTGATTCTACAAGCAAAAAAGGCTGGATATTCTAGGCATAAAGAACAGCATGAACAAAGTCATTGAGGCAGGACAGTGGAGTGAATAAATAGGTCACTTTGGAAAGGAGAAGCAAGAGATAAGATTGGAAAGGGAAGGTGGTACCGGATCATAGAAGGCCTTGAATGCCAAGCCAAGGAGTTTGAATTCAGTTTGGTAGGCAACAGGGAGCCGAAGGACTTTGTATGATGGACTATGAACAAGGTAATTGAGTCTAGAATGAGAAAAGACTATCTTTCATCTAGTCTGACCATTATCATGTTGCACAATGACACGGTCCTCTTCGGGAATGAAGGACAAACAATTATTAGGCAAATTGAGGTCAGCCAGATAAGTGACTCAATCACATACATGGGGTTTGAAATTCTCTGACTCGGAATTTGATGCTTCTCCCCCACCCCCAACATGTGAAAGATGACTTGAGAGAGAGTGTGGGAAGGGGAGGCTTTTGGATTTGACCTTTGGGGCCTTGGAGAGCTCTCAGCCACAGAGCCTTCCTGTCCAAGATCTCAGACAAAAAGCAAACTGCTCTTGTCCGTCTCTCAGGGGCCTCCAAAAGGAGTCTGACCTTTGATATTGGCTTTTTACTCTCCCAGCACGGTGGGATAGTCGGGCCAACTGCAGCTGCCAGGTCATCTGCCTCCCCATCCAGATGGCTGTGTCCTCAGAGCCTGGGAGCATTGATGGACGGGAAACCAGAAGACATCAGCCTCCAAAAAAACAAAGGGAATTCCCTAGGGGAGTGTGTCGACCTGGGCACAGAAGCTTCCTGATTTGGTGAGTTCTGCTGGCTCAGGTGCCTCTAGTTGGTTAGCTGAAATCCATCTGTTCTACAAGGGTGGTCTCAGGTTCAGTCCCCTGGGAAGCTCTTTTGGCTTGACATGGGCCACCCAGTGGACCCCTTCTTTGGATGGATAAGAAAAGCAGATGGCATCTGGAAGTAGCACTCTCTCTGTCTCTGTCTGTATGTCTGTTTCTCTCTCTCTCTCTCTCTCTCTCTCTCTCTCTCTCTCTCTCTCTCTCTCTCTCTCTCGCTGTCTCTCTGTCTCTCACTGTCTCTCTGTCTCTCTGTTTCTATCTCTCTCTGTCTCACTTTCTGTCTCTCTCTGTCGCTATTTGTCTCTATCTCTCTATCTCTCTCTGTCTCTGGTTCTGTGTCTCTGTCTATCTGTCTCTGTCTCTCTCAGTCTCTCTGTGTCTCTGTCTACTCTGTCTCTGTCTCTGTCTCTCTCTCCTTTCTCTGTTTTTATGTGTGTGTGTATGTGTTTGTCCCTCTTGTTGTGAAATGCACCCAAGTCACAGCTGTCTCTATTAGGTCACTGAAGGGAAGGACAGAGCATGACTTTCTGTCTGCCACCTTCTCAGGATAGCCCCAGCCCAGCCCAGAAGGGAAACACCTGATGATTTCAGTTTCCGACAGGAAGCCGCCTGCTCCTATCTCCCCTAGCCTGCTGGGCAGAGATGAGTGCCTGCTGCTATCTCCTCCTGCTCCCACCAGATCGTAATCTCTGATAATTATATTTGATGTCAGCTAGCCCTGAGCCTGCACAACACATCTCAGTTGGACCATCAAATCTAAATCCGTTTTACAGAAGAGAAAAGTGAGGTGAGAGAGAAATTGACTTGACCAAGAGCACATAGCTAAGTAGCTGGCATTTGAAGCATGGTCTTCTCCCTTTAGATGTAAAGTTTGAAGAGATACTGGGGACTCTCTCTCTCTCTCTCTCTCTCTCTCTCTCTCTCTCTCTCTCTCTCTCTCTCTCTCTCTCTCTCTCTCTCTCTCTCTCTCTCTCTCTCCAGCCCCTGCCTTTTACACAGAAGGAAATTGAGGCCTAAAAAGAGGAAGATGATTGCACATGCTCACAGAGAAAATACTTATCTTAAGTGTGTGTACACACACACACACACACACACACACACACACACACACACATATATGCTTCAATGGGTTCTTGAACTGGTTCTGTTCTAAGATGTAGATAAATTTAAATAAGTCATTGAAAGATCAAGAAAAAATGTCCTCATCCTTAATTTCTTTAATAGAATTCATGGCTAACAGAGACCTTAAACTGGTCAGGAAAGCAGGAAGGAGATAATTTGGATAAGTATGGACTTGGATTTTAGATTTTCTGTATAGAATCAGGCAGATTAATTCAAAAAAGTTGAAGCTAGAGAATTTGGGGAAGGGTCTTATGGACCCTTATGGTTCTGAAAGTTCTATCTCTCACCCCCTTTCCCTTTCTCTCTCTCTCTCTCTCTCTCTCTCTCTCTCTCTCTCTCTCCAGCCCCTGCCTTTTACACAGAAGGAAATTGAGGCCTAAAAAGAGGAAGATGATTGCACATGCTCACAGAGAAAATACTTATCTTAAGTGTGTGTACACACACACACACACACACACACACACACACACACATATATGCTTCAATGGGTTCTTGAACTGGTTCTGTTCTAAGATGTAGATAAATTTAAATAAGTCATTGAAAGATCAAGAAAAAATGTCCTCATCCTTAATTTCTTTAATAGAATTCATGGCTAACAGAGACCTTAAACTGGTCAGGAAAGCAGGAAGGAGATAATTTGGATAAGTATGGACTTGGATTTTAGATTTTCTGTATAGAATCAGGCAGATTAATTCAAAAAAGTTGAAGCTAGAGAATTTGGGGAAGGGTCTTATGGACCCTTATGGTTCTGAAAGTTCTATCTCTCACCCCCTTTCCCTTTCTCTCTCTCTCTCTCTCTCTCTCTCTCTCTCTCTCTCTCTCTCTCTCCAGCCCCTGCCTTTTACACAGAAGGAAATTGAGGCCTAAAAAGAGGAAGATGATTGCACATGCTCACAGAGAAAATACTTATCTTAAGTGTGTGTACACACACACACACACACACACACACACACACACACACATATATGCTTCAATGGGTTCTTGAACTGGTTCTGTTCTAAGATGTAGATAAATTTAAATAAGTCATTGAAAGATCAAGAAAAAATGTCCTCATCCTTAATTTCTTTAATAGAATTCATGGCTAACAGAGACCTTAAACTGGTCAGGAAAGCAGGAAGGAGATAATTTGGATAAGTATGGACTTGGATTTTAGATTTTCTGTATAGAATCAGGCAGATTAATTCAAAAAAGTTGAAGCTAGAGAATTTGGGGAAGGGTCTTATGGACCCTTATGGTTCTGAAAGTTCTATCTCTCACCCCCTTTCCCTTTCTCTCTCTCTCTCTCTCTCTCTCTCTCTCTCTCTCTCTCTCTCTCTGTCTCTCTTTCTGTCTCTGTCTCTGTCTCTTTCTCTGTTTCTCCCTCCATCTGTGTCTCTGTCTCTGTCTCTGTCTCTGTCTCTGTCTCTCTCTCTCTCTCTCTCTCTTTCTCTCTCTCTCCAGGACAGTAGAGTGAATAGACCACTGGATCAGGAATCCCTGGCTCTAGCTGAGAGTGCCTTGCCTTCCAAGCCTCCCTCCCATTTACATTAAATAGATATTATTGGTATCTACTTACGAGTTCATTGTCTTTCCCATAAGAATGTGAGCTCTTTGGGGAGCTTTTTTCTTTTTCTTTTTCTCATCCTCATTGCTTAGCACAGTGCTGGGATATAATAAGCACTTAATAAATGCTTATTGACTGACTGACCTATGAGAGAAGATATTGCTAACAATCAGAATGGTCCCACAATGGGACAGGAAATTCTTTGAGACAGAGGACAGTAGTGAAGATGGTGAAGAAGCCGTTCACCCCGATGTGGAAATCTTAATTCAAGCACATCTTCCATTGAATAAATCTAACCAATGAAAACCCAGATTTAGAAAAAAAGAGAATTATGTCTTTGATCTTCCTCTCACCAAAGAGATCCTTTAAATAACCTGCTTCTCTAGCATCATTAAAAAGTGATTTCAATTTGATTTACCTTAATGGAACTGTGGTTTCATTAGGGGAAAGAAAGCACTTGAAATTCCCCTAACAGGAGGGCAGTCCATACCTGTCCTGAGTCTTTATTTTAGTCATTCAATGAATCTGTGATCTCATTCACATGGGCCTGCCCTCCATTGATACAGACTTTAACATTTCTGTGCCTTCTGATTCTGTCTGATTCTTGGTTTTTTCCATCTTTTAAAGCCTTCATAGGGAATTCATCCAATGTGCTAGGGATAAAGTGTCAGAGAAGCTGCCACCAACCGCCCCTCATTCTTGCCCCATGAAAGTGAACCCTAACACTGACATCATTCCATTCCTCTCTACCCCACCTTGCACTATCCCATACATCTCCCTGTACATCTTGCACCATTCCATACATCTCAGTACACCTTATGTTATTCCATATATTTCAATACGCCTTGCATTATTCCATACATTTCTGTATACCTTATTTTTTTTCCCACAGGTTGAGACTTGTGATAGGCAATTTCTGATGAGGAAAGTCTTTCAAAGGAGGCAGATCAGCAACGTGATTACCTTAGAAAATTGTTTGGGATCCTGAGAAGTTCAATGGTCTTTCTAGTGTCTAGTGTTACAGAATGTGAACCCAAATCTCCCTGAGGCAAAGATTCCCTCATTCTTTCCTCTGCCAAGCTTTCCAATGTTGCAGCATTTGTACAGTAATAAAAGCTGAGATACTCCGGGTGTCTCCAGGGTACAAAAAAAGTCTTGGATGTGTTATCTCACTTGATCAGGCAGGGTAGGGAAGGGAAATGGTTAAGGAAATGGGTCTGGGATTCAAATCTGAGTTTTCTGACATTATTCCTTGTCCAGAGTTTTGTGTTCATTATTTTTATTCCTTTACTATGCACTAAAACCGAGCTAGGTTTTAAAATCTTTTCTCTATTTTTACATGTAATTGGGAAAAAAATACTATTAAATAATTTTTAAAAAATCTTTTCTCATTAAGGTCTATTTCTGTGACTTATTATGGCAGGGAGATGATCCTGAGGTCTTAATGGCTTCAATGACCAAACATGATATCTTAAGTCCTATCAACTTGGAAAGACTTTAGATACTAGCACAGTGGCAGACTCAAGCCTGTTCTTCACTGCAGGGTTGAGCCCCCAGCAGAGGAGATTTTTCAGCCATAGAACATCATGAGGACATGTCCTAAGGCATGGAGATAATTTCACTATTAGAGAGAATACTCTGATGAAATCACAAATCGGCAAAATATTAGAATATTTTTCTCTTAGGCATTTGTCATCCATTCAACTTTCAATCAATACTTATTAAACACCTACTGTATAGCAGGTACAGTTCTAAGCACTGGAAATACAAAAAGAATTAAAAATTAAAATTAATTCAATTAAAAATTTAAAAAATTAAAATTAAAATTAAAAATTCCCAATTCCCAATCTCAAGGAACTTATAATATAATTGGGAGACAACATAAAACAAATATGTTTGTTTTTACAAAACAAGATTATCCAGAATAAATAGGAAATATTTAATAGAGGAAAGACACGAGAATTGAGAGGAGTTAGTGAATGTTTTCTTTAGAAGGTGGAATTTTAGTTGGGATTTAAAGGAAGCTAGGGAGGTCAATAGATAGAGTGTTCCAGGTACGGAGGACGGTCAAGGAAAATGTCTGTAACTGAGAGATAGTGTCTTGTCTATGAAACAGCCAGGGGGTTTTAGTCTGGTTATGATACATGGGGGAGTTTTTTCTTTTTATAATTTTTTTCTTCTCTCTCTCTCTCTCTCTCTCTCTCTCTCTCTCTCTCTTTCTGTCTCCTTTCCTTCTTCCTTTCCTTTCCTTCCTTCCTTCCTTCCTTCTTCATTCCTGCCTTCCTTTTTTTTTCCTTAGAAAAACTGAATCTGAAGTAACAAGTTCCCAATGAAGAAAAGCCCTTCACCAATGCAAATCAATAGATGCTCTGAAACCCATAGTCTAACAGAGTTGCCTGGAGCTCTGAGAGGTTCATAATAATAGTTAACATTTGTATAATGCTTTAAGCTTTTCACATATTATCTCATTTAGTCCTCACTACCTTGTGAGGACTCTCATTTTACAGATGAGGAAACTAAAATTGACAGAAGTTCAGCGTCTTGACATGGTTCATACAATCAATAATTGTCAAAAATGAGACTTGAACTCAGTTCTTCCTGATTCCAAAGCCAATTAATTCTCTTTCCACTAATGCATGTTGCCTCTGCAGAGAGAAGATAGCACCTCTATCACAGGCTTTCTGTGTTAGTGAGTGAGATATACTACCTAAGCTCAGGGGATATATTCTGAGCCATAGTATTACTTGGACTGTAGTCTAGTGAATTGCAATATGATGAGGGATTTACTGACCTAGAAAGGATAGTCTTAACCAGAAAAAAAGATCCTTTTTTTTTTCAGGAAAAAGAACATATCATTCCAAACTTTATCATTGACCCTCTTCCCTAGATGATTCTCTCTCTGACTTCGTTCCTGATCCAAATCTCTAACTTTAATCTTTAAGGATCTTCAATCCCTCCTCCCTCTAAAATATCTTTCACTGTTTTCCTTCCTTACACACAGATCCAGCCAAGTCACCCTAGTGCTTAAAAAAGCTTAAATAGTACCCTTCTGACCCTGAAAAAATCTCCCCAAAATGTGCCTTGCCTGCCATTCAAGGCCCTTCGTGATTTAGTATAATGCAACTTTTCCAGTCATCACATATTGAGGTGTATAGTAAGTTATTAATGTGTGATTTTTTTTCTTCATTGGAGGCCAGAAGGGAATGATGGATTTGGAGTCAAAGTTTAAATCCTGCTTCTAACATCTATTAGCTGTATGACCTTGCACAAATCATTTAACCTCACTGGGCAAATCAATTTAACTTCAGTTTCCTTACATGTCAAAATTAAGGAATTGGAATAAATGACCTCTAAGGTCATTTTCAACTCAAATTCCATGATCTCACAATCCTCTATTATTCTCCTCCCTTCCCTAATTTTATCACATACTCTACTGTACTCAGGTAAAACTGGACTGCTCTGTTTCTCCCCAAATGCCTTATACTTTCTCACTATGTCTGGAGTGTCCTACCTCTCTCACTCTCATCTTCCCAGTTGGGAATAATCTTCCTCCCCAGACCTCAGCTACCACTTTGCTTTGTAAGAGAAAATGTCACATCCTAGCCTTGGGTGTTTGTATGTAGGTCATATTGAAGGGAATATAGCTTCTAAGGGAAATATAGCAGTAATCCTAAGGTCCCCTGACTTTAGAGTGCTATTGCTCTAACAATCTTTCTGTCAATGATTTTAAAGTCTTCTGGCCTTAGGATAATCCTACTAACATTACTGACCGTCAGAGAGACTCTGTTGGTCAGTGATAACCAAGTTCCTGAGACAATAGTGAATAGACCACCCCTCATACCTACCTGTAAGCCACAACATTACCAAATAAGTAACACAAAGCTCTGGTCTCTCTAACTTGTCTTATAAATTTGTCTTCTTGCCCCTAGTTTTTTGCTAAATCCTTTTGGAATTTAGCCCACTTCAATTAGTGTTGCAATTACAATAAACTTGACTTGGAGATGGGATCAAACCTGCAAATTCTTTTGACATGCTTCGAGACACTAGTCTCTTGGGGGTCTCCTTCTGAACCTCAACAATACCTTCCCTATAGATTGTAAGGTCCATGAAGATAGGGACCAGTGTTTTTACCTCCTCTCTGTGCCTTCCCCAGCACATTGCAAAATAAGAACTTAATAAACGTTTCTTGAATGAATGAGAGCTCTCATCACTAAGTTCCCTCAACTCAGAAACATCCTGTCATTTTCAATTGTCTTTCTCTTGTTTGAATCTGACCAAACCCAAATCTGACCTTTTTGATTTTCTAAAAGGGCCCTGGTGAATTGTTCACAATGGCTGGTTCTTTGGTCTGATTTGACCTCGTTACTTCCTGGGAATTTCCCTCCCCCTTTCTGCTGTTTCCCAGGAAGGGAGTCTGCTCTCCTTAGTTTCAGTGGCTTTCTTGCCACTGCAGATGTGCCCAGAGCAGGCTTTTTGCTTCTGCACAGGGTGTTCTTGGCTGCTTATGACTGCCTGACAGATTTCTTGGAGCAACTGGGTTATTTCACTGCATGAAGACAGACTCCCCAGGCTAGGAGGAACAGTTTAAGCTGTGTCTCCTTGTGGCAGGCTTTCTTTATATGCTACCAGTGGAACTATACCAGGAGACTTGGGTTCAAGTCCTGGATCACTGGCTCTGGGACCAGACAATCTCAGTTTTCTTCTCTATGAAATTAGGTGACTACATTAATATTAGGGCTTTTTAACTGAGGTCTAGGAATCTCTGTGTGTGTTTTTAAAGTACATTTTGATAATTGTATTTCCATGTAATTAGCTTCTTCTTTTATGCATTTAAAAACTTTATTTTGAAAGGGTTCACTGGCTCCCAAAAGGAACCCACCCATGAATGGCAAAAGTTCTGATTTTCAAAAAAGGGAAGAGAGTGTGGACTCTACTTTGGTCTAAGTAGGGCAGAGTTAAACAGGATGTCTAACTCCTGGATGCTCTGCCACTCAACACAGTCGAACATTGTATTCGTTTACTAAGTCAGACCAATTCTGGAGACTATGATGGTAATCAAGAAGGTTCACCTAGTTTTTGGTGAAACAAAATCCTGCCATTCTTGGGGAAGATGTGGGCCAGATGAAAGTCCAAACAGATGGATTCAGTACTGATTGTGTGGACAGATCCTCAGAGTGTTGTTTGTCGGTTGGGGAGGAATACAGTAGGGAACAGTCCTCTCCTGTTTACCATTTGTATCTGTGAGTGGAATAAAGGGTTATGTGATTAGCAAATTTCCCTCTGTCACAAGCTGGGAGGGGAGGATCAATGCACTTTGTGGGAGAGTCAAGATCTAGGAAGATTTTGACAAGCTTTGTAGAATGTTGGGTCAGCTCAAACAAGATGAAACATAATAGGGATAAATATAAACTCTTATAAGAAGGTCCAAAAAATCAACTTCATGAAAAAAAGGGAGAGTTAAAATGGCTAGCTAGCAGTTTACCTGAAAAAAAGTAATTGTACAGTTCATGGGAGTCATTAAAGTGATACAGTAAACAACTAAGTTGGCACAACATTGAGAGGCAGAGCATCTGTTCTGTATTCTGCCAAAGTCAGATGACAGTGGAGTTTGGTGTTTAGTTTTGGGGACCATATTTTAAGCAGGACATTGAGTAAGCTAAAGAATACCCAGAAAAGGGCAACTAGGTGACCTATGGGGGTTATATGAAGGCATTAAGTCTGTTTAAACTAGAGAAGAGAAAACTGCAGGAAACCATGATAATTATCTTTGAGTTTTGAAGGGTGATCACTTAGAAGAGAGATTGAACTTTAATTTTGATTTAATTTGAACTTTGTTAGACCTCAGAAGTCATAAATAATGGGAATTTGAAAAAAGGAAACTTTAAGTTTAACCTAAGTTAAAAATTTCTAATACTTAGACCTATTCAAAAGTAGAATGAGTTGCCTCAAGAGGAGGGAACAGGGGAAAGGAACAAAGAGTTATTAAAGGCCTACTACATGCCAGGCACTGTACTAAGCACTTTGTAAATATCTCATTTGATCAGTGCAGGTTGGTTCTATAATTACCGCCATTTTGAAAGTGAGAAAACTTAAGTAGATAAAGGTAAAATGACTTGTCTAGAATCATGAAGTTAGTAAATATCTAAAGCAGGATATGAACTCAGCTCTTCCTGTTCTATCTTTTGAGCCACTGAAGTGGTAGTGATTTTTCAGGCCTGAGCCAGACTAGATGAACCTTGAATGTTCCTTCCTAAATCTTGGGCCTGAAGTCAAGTAAAAAAAATGTTTAGGGAGCACTAGATATGATCAAGTCACAATACTTCCTTCCTATGAATGCTATTTTCTCAATATTCAACTGGCTGCAGCATCTTCCCCACTTAATTTCCCTCACTTTCCTCTCTTTTGGAAAGAGGGACTTATACTCTATATTTTCTGGTATCCATATCAGCCCCTAGGATCCTCTCTGTTCCTCACGCCTGGACATAATGGGGTAGCCTAAGTGATGTCCCACTCCAGGATGCCGTGATTCCCATATCTGGCTGACAATCTAACACTCTTGGCTGGTAGCTGAAAGGTTTGGGAGGAAGGGAGCAGGTTCAGGAGAACAGGTATGGGGTAAAAGGCAAGGCCCCACTAGGTCATACGTGTTGTATAGACTGTGGCCCCAAGTTGTACCTGAGGGCTAGGTGCTTCCCAGCAAGCCTCAGTTCAGCAGGAAGCAAAGATATATCCCTGGGGTAGCTCCCTTCCTCCATCCCTGGCAGCTTTTGAACTGGGAGAGGCTACTTAGTGAAGCTTTTGACTCTTCTCTGCTTATCCACCCCAAGCCTTCCCGTCTTCCTGGCTCCATAACACTTACTGCTTGGGCAGGCCAGGCTGCCTAAAAGGGATGATTTTAGGGCCCCATCCAGAAAAATACTCCCCCCTTCCCCCAGTGACTTAGCTGATGCTTGAGATTCCTCTCTGAGGTTACAAAGTTTTTTCTTACACAGCTTGAGAAAAGGCTCACCCTATAAATCTCCCCTGGGAGAGGGAGCAAAAGGGCTGAGCGGCACATGTGGACTGACTGAAATGAGTGATGGAGAACAGATCCTTTCCTGAGAGCACGCTTTGCTAGAGTAGAGGGGGGGGAGGGGATCATCAGGGCCCTGAGCATCTGAAGTGGGGACAGGCTTATTGGGGGAAGAAGTAAAGGGCACAGAAGGAGAGGTTGTTGGCTGCAAAGACAAACATTGACAAACCCTACAGGAAGGGAAAGGATTATGCAGAACTGTAGCTCATCACCTCCAGTGGGCAGGAAGACATAATGAGTTAATAGTTTTAGTTCTGTGGTTGGAAACCAGTTCAGGGGCTAAAGCTGGAATCAGGAGTACAAATCAGCCCAAGCTTCCAACACAGAAAGTTCTCCTTTTTGGGGGGGAGGTTTAAGCCTCTTTTAGTTGCATGTTCTCTAAGGTATGGGTGGGGGGTTACGCTGATATTCATCATTTATTCAGGATGTAACCAGTATTTCATGGGCTCCGAAAATTATTTCCAAGGATGTGGTAGCATCCTTCTATTGAGGGCTGTCCTGTTTTGGGGCATGTTATTGTGCCCACCTGAAATTACCTCTCCCCACAGGAATACAAAGAGGCAGGAATCAGGAAGAAGATTGAGCTCTGGAGTCAGGTAAACTGGCCGGGAATCATCAGGAGATCACCAGTTTAGAGCTAGAAAGGCCCTTAGTGGTCGAGCTCAACCCCCTCATTTTACAGATGAGACCACTGAGGCCCAGAGAGGTTAAGAACCTGCCCAGCATCTCATAACCAGTAAATGTCTAGCGAGGGATTTGAACTCATCTGCCTATCCCCAAGCCAGTCCTCAAAAAGCCCACTATCTTGCTTTGCTGTGAGTGAACCAGTCACTTAATTGCATCTACCCTGTGTAGATTTTGATGGGACCCAGTTGTTCCCATGCTATTTTTTCCCATTAGCATGTAAGCTCTTTGAGGTCTGACACTGTTTTTACCTTTGGTTTTTGTTTGTTTTTGATCTCTAGTACAATCCCTATATAAACATACACACATATAAACATATGTACACATTTGTACAAATTTACATAAATATATGAATGGATATAAATCTGTACACATACATATTTTCCTGTAAATCATAAATTTTATACACATACATATATATGTATATGTGTATATATGTGCATATACATCTTCACTTGGCTTTATAGGGTTGTTGGGAAGATGAAATTAGAAAATAAATGTGAAGCTTTTCAAGCTTTAAAACTCTTTAAAATACGACTACCACTACTTATTATTAAGCACTTAATAAATGCTTGTTGACTCATTTATGATCTTTATACTATCTCCCTCACCAGCTCTTGCCCCTTGACCCTTAGAGAACTCTGGAGCCGCTACTTCTCCAGGTCTCCCCACCCATCCCGAGTCTTCCTCATCCTTCCAATTGTCTTCTCTCCCTCTTCCACGAAGCTTTCTCTCCTGGAGTGTTCCAGACAGCAATGCACTGATCTCTCCCCATCCCAATGGCCTCCGGGGACTTATCTTCCACCAAGCATTGCAGAGTTTATGATATTCAGTTTAGCATTTTATCATTAACTGTCGAGTATTGTTCTCTAATCATTTCACATGTCTGTCTTATTTCCCCGCTAAACCGTAAACTCCCTTCCCCGCGCCCCTTGCCTCTTCCCTCTTCTCTCATCCCCCTTCCTCCAGCACACTAGACTTTCATCTCTGTATGGATGTCCTAGCCCATCTCATAGGCTTTAGGAGACTTCCTTGAGAACCTTGATGAGGTATAAGTAGGACCTAGCATGGAGTCTTGCATTACAGTATATGCTTAAATAAATGTCTGCTAAATTGAAGACAGAGGCTGTGTCTTGTACATTTTCCTTTATCCCTAATGCTATCTGATACATAGAAGGTGCTAAAATTTGCTGAAAAAGTGAGACATTCTTTCTATTTGACAAAAAATACTAACAGAGGGCAGCTAGGTGGTACATTAGAGCACCAGCCCTGAAGACAGGAGGACCTGAGTTCAAATTTGACTTCAGACACTTAACACTTCTTAGCTTTGTGACCCTAGGCAAGTCACAACCCCAATTGCCTCAGCAGAAAAAAAAAAAAAAAAAAAAAAAAAACAACCCACAGATCGAATAGAAAATCTTCAGATCAAATCCCATCATTTTGTAGATAAGGAAAGTAAAACCAACAGTAGTTGCCCAAGTACACAATGCTAGTAAATATCTAAAGTAGGATTTGCACTCAGGTCCCTGATTTCAAGTCCACTATCCATTCTCTCAACTTGTTATGGGCCTCCTAACTTGAAAGTTCCCAGTTTCTGGGTAGAAATAGAACAACTGAGAACTCTGATGTAGTTTGTGGAGCTAGGAGGACAGGTTCTCTAAGAGAGGAACTGGCTTGGAGTACTGATTGTTGTGGCGCTTTTTCAGATAGCAGTCTGGTGAGATGGTCTCTGCCGTCTCTTTCACTTTTGAAATTTTGTGAGAATTCAGGCTTAGGGTTAGCAAGAAAAAGCAACCTGCATCTCTATGTTAAAATCAATTTGGAGGGGCTTCTGGACATCCAAAAGAGAAGGAAAGAGAAGCCAGAAAAAGGGGGGTACTGGAGGAGGAACAGCCAAGAAAGTGGTTTGGTTCCACTCAAGGAAGGAGAATCAATCAACCCTTTCTCAGCTTTCCATGTTACTAATTTAGGGTCCAAAAATTATAAAATTAGGGAACTTAGATGTTATCTAGGCCAACTCCTACATTTTAAAGAGAAGAAACTGAGATCCAGTGAGACTAAGCTCAGAAACTGTGATTTGAACCCAGGTCCCAGAAATTATAGGTCCAGTGTCATGCTTCAGATATACTAAATTATTTCTAAATGTTTTCAGGAGAGGACTGAAGGAGACCTGGAGCACCTGGATGGAGAGTGGGTGTAGGGAGGGCCTCTACATCTCTAGACTTTCTCCTGCAGCTACTGTAGACACCCAACCTCCCTCTGCCCAATGCAGTGGGTTTCTCAGCCCCACAATCTCCCCTCCCCCGAAGGCTCCTGTCAGTGCTGGAATTTCTCAGCATTGGCTAGTGGTTTGAGCCTACTCTGGTGCTGGGGGAGAGGAGGGAGACTGGGGGGAGATGGGTTTCCTTGTCCACGGATCCGAATCTCTTCGTCCTCACTGATCCACGCGTGACCTCCAGGGCCAGGCTCCTGAGCTCCGGGATCCAAGTGCAGTCCGCGGCTCAGATCTGCCCAGGAGCTGGTCTGCTGGCAGCCCCACGCTCTCTTTTCAATTTCGTGTGAAAGGGAAGCGCTCCCCCGCCCCTCCTCCCCCCTCGCCCCCCTTCTGCCTGCCTAGGTTTTCCAGCTCTGTAATTCAATGCGGAATGCTCGCCGGAGATAAGGAGCTTGGTGCGCACCAGTGGGCTGGGAAAGACGGCTCACCCGCTCCCGAGTTATCACTCAGCGCAGCTGCCTCCACCGAGGTGACATCTGTTCGACAGGAAAGCCTTCTCGCAGTTTCTCTCTCCTCTCTCCTTTTTCCCCTGTCCTCTCTTTTCTCTTTGCCCCAGCTTTTCCTTTCTCTTTTTTCTCTTCACCTTCTCTCTTTTCTTCCTTTTCTTTCTCTTTTTATCCCTACCTCTTCTCTCTCCCTTCTACTCCTCCTTCTCCTCCTCTTCTTCCTCCTTTTCTCTTTTCTCCTCCTCCTCCTCCTGCTCCTCCTCCTCCTCCTTCCTCTCCTTCTTCTCCTCTCCTCTCTTTTCTTCTACTTCTCTTCTCTCTCTCTCTCTCTCTCTCTTCTCTCTCTCTCTCTCTCTCTCTCTCTCTCTCTCTCTCTCTCTCTCTCTCTCTCTCTCTCCCTTCCTATTTCTCTCTTTCCCCTTTCTCCTCTCCCCCCCTTTCAGGAGATAATATGCTCACTGTCACCTTTTCTGGGAAGTCACTGAGTCACCTGGCAGGGAAGCGTTTGGGAGCAGGATCAGGAGCTCTTGCTCCACCCCCCGCCCCTGGGTAGAGGGAGGGCCGGAGAAGCGGGGAGGAAGAGCGAGCCTGGGGCACGCTGAGGGCCCGACAGCCTCCGTCTGTTTCCCAGTTCAGTTGTGGCTCGGCCCCAGTCACATCCTTGTACAGGAAGCCGGGCCCAGGGTGGGGCGTCAGGATCTTGGGGGTCCCGAGCCTGGCTCCGACCGTCGGACCGTGTGACCACCGGCCGGAGGCTTAACCCTGGGCGCCGTCGCTTCCTCGGCCTCCTGCGCCACCCAGATAGCGCTGGCCCGTCGCCCCTGAGGATGGGGCCGGGATCTCGCGGCCAGACGGGCCACTTTGAACCTTCTTCCTGCTCGGGCGTCGAGCAGCCCGTGTTATTCCAGCGGGAAGCCGCCTGAGCAGGGGGATGGATCTCCGGGCTCGGGAAGCGGAAGGGCCTTCTGTTCTATTCCTGGTCCCACCCCTGACACATGTTGTACAACCATGGCCAAGTCATCTAACCGGCTTTGTGCCCCTATAAACGGGGGGGAGAAGGGGGAGGGGGGCGGCGCGCATACGGCAACAATCGCCTTCTCCTCTCCCCCTCCCTCTTCAATAATTGATCTATGAACACAAACCTCTGTTAAAATTGAAGACTGCAAGCCACTTAAAGGAGGCCAGAGCAAACAATTCAACTGATGATATGGCCGTCCTGGCCACCCTCAACTACCTTCACATGCACTCATCTGGACCCCGGCCCCCAACAGGTGAGGTTCCAGCGCTTAGGCCCCTCGGGCAGCACCCTGAGTTCATCACTGAAATAAAAGTAGGCTCTTTATTCATTCCAGCGAATGCACAGGTGAGAAGCAATCAGGTATGGGCTCTAGGTTCCCTCAAACAGAGGCACTCTGGGAATCTGAGCGCCTATAAATGGCTTCCCTTCCTGCTTCAAACCTTTCTTTTAATTACCCTAACCCTTCTCTGTGACCTTCTAGTGACACAGCAGAGAGGCTGCGGGATCAGAGAAGGCAGCGGGAACACAGAATAAGCCTTGGAGCAGAATGCAAATAATAGACCCCCTCTGGATAGCTTCCAAGATCTGATTGCGCAGGGTCACAATCGTTTTGCAGAAACTCTGCCCTCTCTTCTCTTTTCAGAGTAAGAATGAATTTCATGCTGAAAGTGCTTTCATGAGAAAGGATTGGGAACTCAGAACCAGGCCAAATCAGACTACATGTTCAGGAATGGGGGTCAAATTGTAATTGATCATTTATTCAATCAGCTAGCAGGTATTAAACACCTATTGTGGGCCCTGTCCTGTGTTGGACATTGAGTTACAAAGCCAAAAATGACACCCCCATCCCCCCACCTCCTCAAAGAGGTCTCTATTGGGAGAGAGACCATATAAACACATAGAAGACCCACGCTTTCTTTATTGGATTAGATCTATGATTTAATTGGTATATGCAGTTCCCAGTAGGGAAACTTTCCTAACCCAAGCAGATTGGCACTGATTCTGTACATTATAGTATTAAAGAGTTAGCTGCTCACCCAGCTAGTTATATGTCAATGGCAGGATTTGAATTCCCTGACTTTAAAGCTGCTCTTTTCAGAGGGAAAGCACCAGTCCCTGAGCAAAAGTCGAGGAAGAATCTCACAAAAGGAGTTCTGACGGAGCTGTGCTTTCAAGGAAAGGAAGATCTCTGAAAGGTAGAGATGAGGAGAGAGGGCATTTCAAGCCCAAAGGATGGATGAGGAAAGAGAGGGAGAGAATATGGAATGATCCATGTGAGGATTGCAGGGAGGCCAGTTGCTTGGACCATAGAGTTGGTGAAGAGAAGTTGTTACCTCCCCAGACTGTTTGAGGATCAACTGAAATAATTTATTACGTCAAGCACTTTGCAAACTGAAAAGGCCATTTAAGTGCTAGCTCTGATTATTGTTATTTTAATATCTTTTTCAAAGGTTCCTACTGCCAGTGGCCATCCTATGTAGCCATATTCAGCTGCTGCTTTCCTCCTCCCCCCACTGCACACTCAGCCTCTCCCAGGGGGGTCAATTCCAGGTTGCCACCCCCACCCCCCCAAAGTCTCTCTTAAGTAGGCCATTTGCCAGCATGCCTTCGTTGCTGGGGTGGAACTAGCTGCATACGGCTATTTAATGATGGGAATTTAATTAGCTCTTGCTGCAGTTCCACCACCTCTCATCCCCAAGGGGGGAGAGGGGGAGAAAAAAATCAATATGAATGAACAAAAGTCAATCCAGCATGGTTTACCATTGCTCTGTCACAGAAACATATTTGTAATAACAATTCCCGGTTTCTGCAGCCGTCTACAACATCCCTCCTATCATCCTGGACATTGTGGAGATGAGGAAGCGGCTCAGAGAGATGAGGTGGCTTGCCGCTGGGTCATCCGGCACTGGCTTTGGAACCCAAACTCCCAGAGATGCAGTGTAGTAGGGTAGATAGAGAACTAGTCCCGGAGCCAGGAGAACCAGGGTCTGCCATGTACAAGCCATGCGATCCGGGCTAAGTCAGGGAGTCTGGAAAGGGAGACCGGGGAGTCTCCTCACTAGCGAGTTAATGAAATCACAAAGCCAATCCCTATGTCTCCTGACTCCAGGTGCTGTGCTCCAGTCACGCTGCCTCTCCATAATAAGGATGACTGGCCCTGGAAGGTTTGCAAAGGGTTTTACATACATTATCTCATTTGAGCCTCACAACCTACAGGTATCATTATGCTCATTTTACAGATAATGAGATTGAGTCTAAAGAGGTTAAGTATTTTCCCTGGTCCCACAGGTAGCAAGTGATTGTTGAAGGAAGGAGATTTTGACCCCAGGTCAAAGCTTCCCTCCACCACCTTACTTCTTCCTTATGGCACCTTTAACAGATAAAACAGGATTGGGTTGGGTTTTCTTTTCTGACATTCACATTCAACTCTCTTCCTTCCTTTATACTTAATTTTGGATGCCACCAGATGGAGGGGTAAACGGTTTTAAGCCCCTAACTGGAATTCTGGAGAATTTTCTTTACTCCTAAGTGCACATTACACTATGAGAAAAACTCAACTGTTAGTCTGGAAACTAGGGCGTCATTCCTAGCTCTCCACAATTGTGTCTTGGGGAAATTACAGGCCTCTCTAGAACTCGGTTCCTTCTTGAAAATGACAGCTTTCTCTCTAAATGTCTGCAGGGCTGTCATGTGGAAGAGGAAGTCACTTATTCTGGGACACTGGACAGAACTAAGACCAATAGGGAAGAGAGACTTGGCCAGTTTCAGGGATACAGATTTGGGTATCATTTAATGGAGAGTCAGATGGCCAGTCCATTGAGTGCCAGGCTTGAAGTTAAGAAAATTCATATTCCCGAGTTCAAATTTGGTCTCAGACCCTTACTGGATGTGTGACTCTGGGCAAGTCATTTCACTCTGTTTGCCTCAGTTTCCTCATCTGTAAAATGAGCTGGAGAAGGAATTGGCAAGCCACTCTAGTATCTTTGCCAAGAAAATTCTAAATGAGGTCATGAAGAGTGGGACATGACTGAAATGACTGAACAATAATAATGTTATTGTTATTGGGCTTTCTAATACCCACCATGGAATAGGAAGCTTTGTGAGATACTGAGTTACCATCATTATAGTTATTCATCTAGAGCAATGGTACTTAGCCTGGGTTTTTTTTTTAATATTTTGATAGCTATCTCTTCTTTTGTTAACCCTTTTGTAATTCTATATATTATACTTTATGCAAAAACATGATTTTTAGACTTCATCAGATGATCAAAGGGGGCCAAGACACTAAAAGCTTACAAACCCTAGTCTAGAGTCTGCTAGACTCAGACGATTTCTAAAGTCCTTCCACCCTCAGATCTGATGAATCTCTGATAAAATTTTGTCCCTCTCAGAGGTATTCACATTTTAAAATAGAGTGCCAAACAAAAATTCCAGATGTAGAATTAGAGACCGTGGCACATTCAGGGAGATTTTTGGGGGTGACCCTTCTCACACCCCTCCAAGTATATCACATAATGGACCTCTTCTTCCTAGTATGTATATGGATGTCCCTGTCCCTAAACTCACAATGTCAAAGAAGTGTTCATCTCTTTACCTCTTCCCCACATCCAGCCTTTGAGAAGCGTTGATTTCTCCTTCAAGTTGTCCTTCTGATTTGTTCCTATTTCTACCCTTCTAGATTGGGCCTTGTATCTGAATCAATACCACTGCCTGCAACCACCTACATGATCTTGTTTAGTCAATGCATCACTTCTTTCTATTTCCCTTCCCCCCCCTTTACATTTTCCCTAATTGACCTCCCAACCTCCATCCTTTCCTTTTTCTCCCCCAGTCTATGTTGTGTACACCATTAGATTCCTCATGACACTTGCTTGGTCGAGAACCCACAAAAGTTCCCCATATATGACAGCCCCTGTTCCAAGAGTCAGAAAATCCATAGCCCCACATGGTAAGCTGCCCCAAGACCTGATTAACCCCAGCTCTCGACTCTCGGGCCACACCCATGAGCCATTGTTGTCCCTCCTTGGTCCAATCCACTAAACACCCTGGTTCTAAGAATGAAACTTGGGGACAGGTTGGCCCCATGACTCTGAGAGTTCCATAACTGGGCTGGGCAAGTATGGCCAACCAAGAGGGGAATGATAATGCTCACAACACTAATCATCATAATAATCCTGGAAGGGAGAACCAGGAGAAGCAGAGCAAGACAGACAAGGCACATGTGAAATTGAGTAGGTGGAGAAATATGAAAAGTCGGCTTTCCTGCCTCCCTCCCACCCTCTTCACACTTCAACCACAAGCTTCTCTGCTCCATCTCAATGGAAACCCCAGTTTCCCCACAGAAGGCTAAAGGCAGGAAATTGGACGGCAGATGCTTTTCATAGTGGGGGCGGCTCTGCATTTTTGGCTTTGTTTTCAGAGATTTATGAAACCATACCATGGTCAGACTGTCTTCCTGTATGCCCACATTTGGACTCATTCTCCCTAGGGGGACAACAAGGCATCTTCCCTACGGAGTAAGCATGGGTTTCTCACAGCTGAGGGAGCTTAGTAGCCTGGAAACCTTAATAGTCCACCCCCATAGATGGACTGGAGCTCCTTGAGAAGATCAAGACTATTTAATTTTTGTCTTTGTAGCTTCTGGCATGCAGTAGGTGCTTAATAAGTGCATCCCGATTCCTTGTTGACTGATATGAAGTCTGCCTTTCTGCAAAGTGACCTCACCATCCCCTCCTGGCAGAGCTAACTTTGTGCTAGAGCTCTTCTTCCTTTCCCCTATTGTTCCTGGGAAGCAGGGTAGACAGGCTGGGCAGTTCCCTCTTAACAATGATAGCTGACACTGATTAGTTTGTAAAGGTCTCTACCTACATACACTTTGAGCTCCACAGCAATAAGAATAAAAAATATCCCCATTGTACAGATGAGGAAGACCAGTAGCAGCAGATTATGGAGTGGACGAAAGGCTGATCTCAAAGACATAAAAACTCCCATTGGAAGTCCCTTCTGGGACATCCATGGATTGGTTGATTAGGTAAATGACTTAACCTCTCGGTGTCCCAGCTGTCTCTGCAAGACTCTACATAGCAGAGTAGTTTTCTATTAGCATTAGTAGGGGAGATTCTCTCAACAAGTCACCCTGTGGGTCACTGGGAAAACTTCCCAAGATCTCTATTCTCCTAATGACCCAAAGGCACTAATGTATGGGAGAAAGAGTCTTGCTCTTGAAACCGGAATGACTGAACTTGAATCCTGGCTCTAACTCTGGATGACTCGCTTAGGAAAACACTCAACTGCTCTGAACCATGTTTTTCCCATCTGTAAAATGGGGATGATGATAATAATTAAATTACCAAGCTCACAGGATAGTTGGATAGAAAGCATTTTGTAAACCTTCAAGCCCTGTAGAAATGTGAGCCCTGATTATTATTTTATTACTGAATCCAGGTTTTTTGCCTCAGAGGCACTTCCTCTGATGTGGTCTGCCATAAGAGGGTAGAGCAGGCCTTATTCTCCAGGACTGTGCTACTCACTATAGAGAGATACTTCCCCTTCAAATGGCAGGTTCCTTTAATACAAGGGCTTTTAAATCTTTTTTGTGTGTCTGGGACCCCTTCTGGGGAAGCCTTCAGGACCCTTTCTCAGAATAATGTTTTAAAATGCATAAAGTAAAATCCATAGGATTACAAAGGAAACCAATCATAGTGAAATGTAGTTTTATATATATACATAAAAATACATATGTGCATATGGCTATATGCATTTGCATATGTGTAAATATTGGTGTATATATGTATGCATACATATTGTTGAGTCATTTTAATTATATCTGACTCTTTGTTACCGCTTTTAGTATTTTCTTGGCAGAGAAACTAGAGCAAGCCATTTCTTCTCCTTTCTTTTTTCAACTCATTTTACAGATGAGGAAACTGAGGCAACCAGTTAAGTGACTTGCCCAGGATCCACAAATTTGGATACAGATCTTCCTGATTCCAAATCCAGCACACTATAGACTGATATCACATAGTCCGTATCTCTCTCTCTCTCTCACACACACACACACACACACACACACACATGTACATACACTGATATGTATGCAGTCAGTTTTTTATAACAACATATGCATTCCTAAAATCACCAACTATGGAAAATATAATATGAAACAAAGGGCTTTGGGGGCAAATGGAGTTAGGTCACGACACTCAAACACTTTGTCAATGACAAATTATAGAAAAAAGAAATTAATCTAATAAAAATAATAACACAGTTCTATATTGTCAAGAAATATATAAATACAACAATTAATAGTAATGTTGGATCCATAGCTTCTATTGCTCCTGAAGATATACAATAAACAAGGTACTTTACCTTGACAAAGACCTGAAGTTGGAAGTAGACCTTGAGATCTACTTGAAGCCACTGTGGTCATGACTTGAGGAACCTCTGCCTTGGGATCCAGATCACCAGCAACACCAGCCACTGCTCCATCAGGGCCATAGATAGGATAGCCTTATGACCAGGAATCAGAGATTGATGGTCTTGCCTCCTCTGCAAAGACCTCAGGGTCTACTGTCTAGATGGTACTAGGGCCACAGAGGCATCCAATGAGTCCCATCTCCCTGGGGCTTTTCCCTAGGCAAATGCTTTGAGAACGATAAGGGGCTAAAGGGTCCAGATCATCCACTGGTCAATCCAGGACACCATAGGTCTCTCTCTTTCAATGTTATTACTCTCTTATCACACCCCAGTAGCTCTCCCTCCAGCCTGATCAAGGGAGGTGGCCATTGCAGTGCTTTTCCCTCAGTTGGAGTCAGACATCTCCCTTTTCTACAGGTTCTGTGGCCAGCATATATTACCAGTGTCACTTGAACCTCACCCCATGTATGGTTAATCATCTCTGTGGTACAGTTTTCTTCACCATGACGCTTTGTGTAAATAAATGCAAATTCACATTAAACTCAAACTATTCCTTAGTATATCAGTCATTTTGGAACAAATTTATATTTTCTAAACAAGTGTTAAGAGCAGAACCAAATGTGTTTGTATGCATAAGTAAATGCATGCTATATATGTGTCTATATGTGCATAAATGTGTGTATACACACACGTTCATAGATCCCAGAATCTCTTATTTACTATAGTAAAACCAATATTTCTCATTGGCTCATGTTTCTGGATTGCACAGATCTCTCCATATTCCTCTAACTCCTTCTATCCACCTGCCTTTTGGCTATTTCTCTGTTAATTCTCAGTCTGCCCTCCAGTCTCCTTTTCAGACTTATTTCACATCGTTTCCCTTCACACAATCCAATCAAAGAGTCCTATTGCTCAGCCTTATGTGATTCTCTTGAGCTGGATCTGGAACTCCCTGCCTCCCCTTTTCTGGTAATTTTCATCCTTCTTTTCCTTCAAGGTCTACTTCCTGAATTCCTTCCCCTCTTCCTTGTATTCCCCCAGCTTGGGTGGATGAGTAGGTGGGGATCTTTCCCTTCCCAGGTTCCTTATAGGTTCTTTATCTGGACCTTTCATTGAGTAGTGAAGTTTGGAAATTCTGATTCTGACTCATCCTAGCTGAATGAATGTCAACTTCTAGAAAACTCAGTTTCTTTATATGTAAAGAAGGGGGTTGGGCTGGAGAACTTCCCTTCCAGCTCTAACTCTATGATTCCACCTTGTATCATCCTTTTATATATATATGGCAATCCTCCCTGCCCCATCCTCCACCCCCCAAACGCTAAGCTACTTGAAAGCAGGGATTGAACTCTTTTGCTTCCTCAGCACCTAGCATAATTCCTTGCACATGGTAGAAACTTAACAAATATATGCTTAACTGACATTATATTAAACTTGTATACATATTTAATAATTAAATCTTCACAATAGCTCCATAAGGTCAACACTATGGTTATTACCCCAATTTTTACAGAAGAAACCCTTCTTATCTCTTTGTACTTATTGTGCCCTTCTTTTTCAGTGTCAGCAAGTTGAAGGACTAGTTTTCCTTCTATATTTGTATCTTCAGTGCTTAACGTAACACCTCATATATACAAGGTGCTTAAAAATGTTTAAACTGAAGTGAGCAGAACTGAGATCATTGTACATAGCAACAACAAGATTATGTGATGATCGACTCTGATGGACATTGCTCTTTTTAATAATGATGTAATTCAAACCAATTCCAATAGGCTTGTGTTGGAGAGAGATTTTGGGGACTAAATGTGGATCACTACAGTTTTTTCACCTTTTTTGTTTTGTTTGCTTTTTCTTTTCTTTCTCATTTTTTTCCTTTTTGACCTGATTTTTCTTGTGTATGATAAATATGGAAATATGTATAGAAGATGTATGCACATCTTTAACAAATATGGGATTGCTTGCTGTTTAAGGGAGGGATGGGGGGGAAGGGCAGAAGGAAAATTTGGAACACAAGATTTTGCAAGGGTAAATGTTGAAAACTATCTTTGCATATATTTTGAAAATAAAAAGTTATTATTAAAAAACTATTTAAGTTGCATTGAATCTAAAATGTTTGGATTTGCTTGCTGTCTCCATCTCCATCACCATAGAGCATGGACAAATGTTTTTAGATAGTGGGGTGTTTTTAAGAAGTCTTTTAAAATTCTTGACAGAAAGTGGGTCTGTAATCTCAATCCAGTATCATTGCTATGTTGAATTGTATGGGTGTCTCTCTGATTTCTGGGATTTCATTATTCTACTATTGAAAGAATCAGCCTTGAAATCTATTTATGTATGACAGGGATCAGCAATTTATGACCAGCCTAGCAAAGATAATACATGAACAGACCCATTTATTGGCATCTGTACCAGTTGTCATTGCCTCATTCCGTTTCCTATTAGAAGTCACCATAATACTCTCTTCCTATACTTGGGAAAATAATTGACATGTTATCACTTGTAGCTGATATACACTCAATTTTTTCTTCTTTCTACCCAGTCTTAATGAAAAGGCCACAATATGGTCCATATTCTGGTCTAGTCCCATCCTCCAAGGGGTCATAACCTTGGCAGATTAAAGTTCAGATGCTATCAATCTCTCTCCTCATCATTGCCATTATTAACTAGGTCCAACATTGACCATTCTCCAAATGGGTAAACTCTCTTCATCAGGACAAGTCAGTATAATGAAGATACTTGGACCTTTAGTGCTACATTCCCATTTAGACCCCCAGCTATGGCTTGCTCCCCTCCCTGACTTAGCTTAGCCAGTTTTTTGAGAGCCCAGTTGCCCGGTTGGATGGAGTGGAGCTCGATGCCTCCCAGATGTAAACCTCCCACTGAGTCTGGCTAACAAATGGTGATTTGGTTCCAACTCTGCCCACATCCTCTTTCCCCAAGAACAGGATTAGGGACACTGGATCTGAAACATCCTCATCCTTCAGGGTACTCCTGTGTTGTAATGGAGTTGCTCTGATACTGTTGTGCAAGGTGAAAGCTCCTAATTTCAGCTGAAATGGCAGAAGCTCCCAGAATCTGAACTTAAAAGACAGGGCTTCAAATCCTAACACAGTTCTTTACTACCTGGTATGACTTCTGGTAAATCACTTCCCCTGCCTGAGCTTGACTTCTTATCTCTAAATAAGAGGGTTGGAGAAAATGTTCTCTGAAGTCCTTCGCAACTTGAAAAATCTATGATCTTGTAAAAGTGACTCTGATATCTGGGCCACCAGCTGTCTGTTTCTTTGGAAGAGATGAGGACATTGGCCTGGGCTTCTTGCTATCACTTGAGCATCCTATTGACAACTAGAACTATATTGGTCTCGGAGTCAGGAAGATCTCAGTTCAAATTCAGACTCAGATATGTACTTATTAGCTGTGTGACTCTGGTTAAGTCATTTAATCTTGTCTGCCTAAATCTCCTTAATTGAAAAATGAGAATCACAATAGCAGCTTTCTCTCAGAGCTTTTGTGAAGATCAAATGAAATAATATTTGTAAAGTGCTTAGCATAGTACCTGGCACATAGTAGGTACTTAATCAATGTTCATTTCCTTCCTTTGAACCTATTCCTTCGATACCTTCAGTTCTAAAGAAATTTTATTCTAAAATGTAGAAGGCCAGAACTCTGGAGAAATATACTTGAAACAAGGTGTAAATTCAGTGGAATTGATGAGGTGATGGTTCTCTAATTCATATATATACTTAGTACTTAGTATGGTGACACATATTCAGGATACTGTAATGATGTAGTTGTAATAAGGTATTTAACGGCATGGAAATTATTCATTCTATCTTTTGACCAGCCTCATGATGGCTGTCCTGCCTTCATCACTTCTCCACTAAGACCAATAACTCAGGCTGATCCCAAGGACCTCCAGAAAGCTATCCTGAACATTACACTAAAAGAAGAAAGAAAATTCACTTCCCATATCCAATAAGGAAAGAAAATGGAAGGGCTTAATGGCCATTATACTCTTATTAAAACCATTGGGATTTGATCCTTTTCTGAGATCATAGAGGACAGAAGGGCACCATTCACTCAAAGTAAGAAGGGAAAAGGGTCATTGTTAAGATATGAGGTCTTGCTCTTCTCTTGAAATAATGACATGGAATAGTTCAAAGAATGCTGATTTTAGAGTCAAGAGACCTAAGCTGAAATCACAACTTTGCTATTTATGTCCTATGTGACTTTGACCTCGGTTTCCTCATTTGCAAAATATGGAGATTTGACTAGATAACCTCCAAATTTTGTTTTGTTTTGTTTTGTTTTAGCTTTGAGTCCTATGATTCTTGATGGGAATCACTGTATTTTTGCCTCCCGGGGTTAATGTGAACAACATTCTTGTAAGCCACAAAGTGCACTAAAAATGGGCTGTTGTTAAGACCTTTGCCACAGCAACCCAGGATCACATGAAAAGTTAATGGAAGTTGCAGGACTAGAATCCATATTTCCTAATTTCTAGCTCATGCTAAGTTCATCTTCATCAGAAGATGCCTCAAGATAAGTGATACATACATGTCCATTTATTAAAACACAGATATAATACTATAGAGCAGTGGTTCTTAACCTGAGGCTAGTGAAGTTGTTTTAAAAATATTTTGATAACTGCATTTCAATGTGATTAGTTTCTTTTTTAATCCTATGTACTTTATCTTACGCATTAAAAAAGCTCCATATTGAGAAGGGGTACCTATGCCCCACCAAACTGTTGTCAAAGAGATCCGTGATCTGATGACATAGACCTTGGAAGGGCCTGGGGTTTTCTAAGAATACCTAGCCAAATATTTAATGAGCAGCACCTTCTTGTTAAAGATGGCCCCAGAGTAGGAAGTCTCTTGCAAGGATGCCTTGCCAAGAAGCCAATTTTTGCAGCTCAGTCACTTAGCTGCCCAGAGAGATAAAAGACATTGAGGGGCTTCTCATCTACCTACCCCAGTTGCTCAGGGCCCTGCTTCTGTTTCAATGAGGTCTTTAGCTTTGAGCCTCTGGCTAAAGTCCTTATCTCCTTCCAACCTGCACAGATCCCAGAGACTTTTATTAACAAGATGGAGTGGGGGGGGGTGCAAGTGGAGGAAGGCAATATGTGGTACACAGTAGATTCTAATAAATAATGAGTGACTGAATAGATAGAAGGGTAGATGAATGAATGAATGAACCAACAGGGCTTAGAAAAGATGGTGGTTATTGGGAAAGCAGGTAAGTGAGCACGGGCAGCCACCTGGCACCCACCCCTTTCTTAAAGTGTCTCAGACGAGTCTGCTACATGATTATAAGGTAATAGGATTTAGTCATATGAGAACTTAGACTTGTAAGAGAACTTCTCCCCTCCCATACAACCAAGTCAACCTTCCATAACCTTTAAGGCTGAAAACAGCCACGCAGGCAATAGTGCTGGCAAACATTATTGTGCCATTGCAAGGTTCCAATCTGCCCAGAGCCACAAAGCCTTCCTTTGTCCCAATCCCACATAATTCCTCTCTGATTTTCGTTTTCTTTCCACCTTAGTTCCTTTCCCATTTATAGTTGCTTTTTAGGAAGCAGGACCTGGTTTTTTCCTTCTGCTTATCAGCAGCAGGGATCCAACTCAATGAACATGAGAATCCACTTAAGTGCATAGCCATCTGACAGAGCATGAACTCATCTTCCTCTTCAGGTTCATGCCTCAGGGTGGCCCCGTCCCACCCTGCCCCATCTCTTCTCTGGCCTTAGCATCTGCCTCTTGGTCAATGCAGGGGAGGATACATGCCTGGCACCTGCTAGCACCCTTGCCAGTGAACACCTGCCCCAGCTGTTAGGGACCATTCCATTACAATGACACTGTTGTTGATATTTGGGGTGAGTTCTAGGGATGTCAACAAAGCTGAGAGCCTCGGGCATGATGGCTTGTGGGTGGGGAGTGTTCCTCCCACTTGGCCTGCCCTGCCCTCCTGCTGGTCTCTTCCCTTACCCCTCACCTTTCCCCAAGAGCTCCCTTCTTGAAGCTTTAATATCCTTACCTGGGCCACCTTTCCTAGGACCTCTGGGACGAGGAGGAACACCATTCTCCATCATGGAAGATGCTCGGGACATGTGGATCCAGTGTGTATTTGTGTGTGTGTATGAGAAATTCAGAGAGAGAGAGAGAGAGAGAGAGAGAGAGATACAGAGAGAGAGATTAAAAGAGAAACAGAGAGAGACACAGACAGAGAAAGAGACTGAGAAAGAGAGAGGCAGAGAGATGAATAGAGTGGAGATCAAAAAGATCTAGGAGAGCCTTTCTAGGCAGAATGCCCAAGGCTGCAATCCTGACCTTGAACTCCCAGAGTTCTTGCAAGGCATAAAGCAGTCCCCCTAGTTTGGAGCCAGTGATCTTGCTGAAGAAGCTGAGTCTCTGCTCTTCTCCTCTCCTTAGTGTCTCTTGGGTCCTTTGGTCTCATAGAACTGAGCAGGACAGTCCCAACAGGGATATCCCATGGGAGGAAAAATTTGAGGACTGATGGGGTCCCTCCCACCTTCCAGTACTCCTTGCTGTTCAGCCTTCCCCATTCAATGGCTCAATGTCTTGGGGAAGGGGTGGGTGGCTGCAGGGTGCCCATGTGACAGCTGGGGCGGGTGGTGAGGGGAAGCTGTGGAGGGAGAGGTCTCCCCCGGCCAGAGGGGAAGGCAGCCAGCTGTGGCTCAGTGATAATGCATGAGGGGAGTGAGGGGGGAAAGCAGAAACGGGCAGCTGCACCCTTGCTCTTCCCCCAACAGGAACCATCTGTGACCAAGCCCTGCTCTGCCTTCCCTATCGACCATTCCGGTCTGACTTTCCAACAACTTCCTCTTAGCGTTAACTCTGGTTCACCAAGCTCAGAGCAGAAGCCTTGGGGCTGTAGCGGCAGTCCTAGCCCTGACAGCCTCAACATAAGCAGCCTTGTCTCCTTTGCATGGCCACATGGGACCGTTTTGCATGGAGTCCTTCAAGGCTCTCTAAGGATAGTATGACTTAGTGAGGGCCTTAAAGCCCTTGAACCTTGGTCATGGACCCCTAAGGCTCTCTCCATTCTTTGGCAATTCAGCCGTGTCCTTAACCCTTACTCTATTCACTCTGACACAGTCCTCTTCCTCCAATCACAAAATCTTGGCACCATGTTATTTCAGCCCTGGACTCCACCCTAAGTCTGGCCCAGTCAGGGCTCTAGAACAATCTCTCCCTCCCTCCCTCTCCTCCACACCATCTCCTTCTCAGTGCCCCACCCCAAACTCTGTGACTTCCCCCCAGCCTTCTATCAAAGTCCCTTACTCCCACCAAAGGGCCTGCATCTTTGATATCGTGGTGCATGCTGGGAAAGATCTGCCTTATTAATTCTTGGCCCTCCATCTCTAGAGTATCCCAGCTTTCAACTAGAGCTAGAGAAATTCTCTCCTGCTGTTACTTGCACTCAGTGATAGTCACATATTTTCATCCTCCTCTCCCTCCCTTTCCCACCCCGCCCCTTTCCTGTAGGACTCCTGGGACCCTCCTGCCTCATATCATCCTTACACACATGGATAGCAAAGAAAGGCTCTCATTTGTTTCTGTCTAGGCATCATAGCAGATCTTATAGTCTAGAGAGAGGGAGCTCTAGGTGCTAGCTGGGAGCGGGGGGAGGGAGCCAATTCATCCCGTTTAAAAAAAAAAAAACCTTCCCAGTGTGTGAGGGCTGCCACCACCCAAACGGATGTTTCTGCAGCTTCTAGGTCACATATGAGTCCCTGGAGTCTTCTCCTAGTTTCTCTGGGGGTCCTAACCCCTCTGTCCCCAAACTATCATTCTAGGAATTTGGTGCAGCATTAAAGGTGCTGAAAATATACTTGTTGAATGAGTGAATGGCTCTTGACCAGTTCGGCTTTGAGAAAATGTCATGGAAACAGCGTGAAGAACAAGAAATAGACCCCAGTATGTTTGGGCTACTATTTTGGGCTGCTTTGGGAGGAGAGCAGAGCTATTTACTTTGGAAAGGCAAGCAATGGGCCTCCGCCTGTAGGTCTGCCATTTGGGATGGAAGAATGTTGCGACTTCCCTCCCAAGGAGCATCATTTCCTGATAATTGCCTTCTCTGTTCCTTGACCTCCAGCAGTCCTCCGTGACATGATCTATATTCTCTATCAGGAGTGGTTAGGAGAATGGGGATAAGGGAGAGAATGAGGGAGAAAAGGCAGGAGAGTTGGGGACAGGGGATGACAAGGATCATTGGATGCCGCTGTTGAGAGAACAAATCCTAAATGATGAAAAATAAACTTGACTTTGATTGGTGTGTATGGGTGCATATTTAGGGCAGGTGGGGCACTAGGGATAGTTAGTTAACCCCCTGTACTAAACATAGGATAGTAACTAGCCCTTCTCTAGCTGGGGCAGTCCCCACCCGCTTACCCAGAGAAGACCAGACAGATGTTTAGCTCCCCTTAACCACCTGTGGGGGACTGCCTTCCCCTGCAGATGGAGGGCACTTCTACTTTCACGAGGACTCAGGATTTCCTTTCCTGACCTGCCTTCTATTCTGATCATCAGGGCCAGAGTGAGATTGATTAAAATTGGCAGAAGAAAGGAGAGAGGAAAAAGAGAAGATAGGGGAGAGAAAGGAGAGGAGAGGAAAAGAACAGAAGAGGGAAGGGAGAGAAGAGGAAAGGAGAAAAAGAAAAGAGAAGAAACAAAGAAGAAAAGGAGGAGGAGGGGGAAGGAGGAGAAGAAGGAGAAGAAGAAGAAGAAGAAGAAGAAGAAGAAGAAGAAGAAGAAGAAGAAGAAGAAGAAGAAGAAGAAGAAGAAGAAGAAGAAGAGGAGGAGGAGGAGGAGGAGGAGGAGGAGGAGGAGGAGGAGGAGGAGGAGGAGGAGGAGGAGAGGAGGAGGAGGAGAGGAGGAGGAGGAGGAGGAGGAGGAGGAGGAGGAGGAGGAGGGAAAAGAGGAGAAGGAGGAGGAGGAGGAGAGAGGAGGAGGAGGAGGAGGAGGAGGGGAGGAGGAGGAGGAAAGGAGGAAAAGGAGGAGGAGGAGGAGGAGGAGGAAAGGAAGGAAGGAAGGAAGGAAGGAAGGAAGGAAGGAAGGAAGGAAGGAAGAAAAAAAGGAAGGAAGGAGGAGGAGGAAAGGAAGGAAGGAGAAAGAAAGAAAAGAAAGAAAGAAAGAAAGAAAGAAAGAAAGAAAGAGAGAAAGAGAGAGAGAAAGAAAGAGAGAAAGAAGAAAGAGAAAGAAAGAAAGAAGAAAGAAAGAAAGAAAGAAAGAAAGAAAGAAAGAAAGAGAAAGAAAGAAAAGAAAGAAAGAAAGAAAGAAAGAAAGAAAGAAAGAAAGAAAGAAAGAAAGAAAGAAAGAAAGAAAGAAAGAAAGAAAGAAAGAAAGAAAGAAAGAAAGAAAAGGCTACTGGAGACCAGAGGAGATCATTATTTCTAGGTTCTGATCCTAGTGACATATTGAAAGAACTGCTGCCTCCACAATCAGAAATTCAGTCAAAGGGTCAATCATCCTGGCCAAGGATTATATCATATCTCTGGTCCTGGTTCCTCACCTGTAACGTGGGAATAATGTGCCTTCACTGCTTACCTCACAGGGTTATTTCATAGAAAGTGCTTTGTACATTTTAGGGGATTGTAGAAGCTGAGTTGTGGTCTTTCTTCCATTTCATTCAGCCTAGGCCGCCTTGGGGCTCTCTCTGCTCCCATTCCTTCAGGACAGTCAGTTCTCACCCGGGATGCAGACGTTGGCTGTGGCTTTCGAGAGCTGCTAAGCCTCTGGTTGATAATAGTTTGTGGGAGGAAATGGTGAGAGAGCCAGGGGCTTGCAGTGAGCGTTAAGCTGCAGTTGGGTGTGCGGACCTCCCTCTTCTCTCCCCACCCTTCCCCACTTCACAACTGTAATTCTGTCACTCTTTCAAAAGATTCCTGCTTTGTGGTTTAAAAAGAAAAAAAAATAGCTGGGTTAGACCCAGTGGGAGTGGAAGAAGAAAAGAGGGATGTTGAAAATATGGCCCAAAGTGATCCTCTTTGCCAGGGCATTTTTGCTTGGATGGCTGAAAAAAAATGTGGAATTTTGGACTATGGAGAGTAGCCTCCTAGTCTGCTTTTCTTGGGGGAGCTGATCCCTTTGGGATTGACCTTGACTTCTTATAAAAGGTCATCTTGATGTTGACACTGGGGTGTGACGGGAAGCCTCCTGGACTGAAGGAAAGCCAGATGATCTGGTTTCTTTGCCACTGACCAGCTTAGTGACCTTAGGTCACTTCCTTTCTCTCACAACCTCAATATTCTTTTCTGTCAAGTAAAAGCATTAGACTAGAAAGAGGTCATATAGTATAATACTCTTGTATTCAGAAGACCCTAGCACGATGTTCTAACCCTTCACTAGTCATATAATCCTGGGAGACTGATTTTTTTCAGCCCATAAAATGGAGAGGAGGCGAAAACTTTCACTTCCTACCTTAAAGCCTCGTTGTGAAAGAAATACTTTGTAAATCTTAAAGTTTACAAAGTAAATACTCCACCTTCTACCCTCACTCCTTTGAACCAGTGAAGCTTCTGCTGCTTAGAATGTTTCCATTCCTTCAAGGCTTATTTCGGTTGCTGACTCTTCCAGGGAGCCTGTCCCAATCCTTCCAGCTGCTAATGATCACCCCATCCCCACCCCTTCTCACATTATCCTGTATTTATTCATCCTATTGCAACGTTGTATCTCCCAAGGTCTGTTTTCATTTTTTGTCTGTATTTCTTAGCACCTAATGACACATAGTAGACATTTAATAAATGATCATTAACTGACTATTTACTAAATGGATACAATTTCTGAAATGCTATAAGAGCACGAGTTATTATGGTTACTTTGTCCTCTGGAGATGGTCTAGATGTGGACTTACAACATCCTTCACTCCAAGGTAACCCAGACTAATTTCCCCCCAAATTTGTGATCCTTTATCCACCTATGTGGTGAATCTAGGCAAAGATTTGGGGATCTTTAGGGGGGATGGGAGGAGTCAGAAAAGCAAATGATTGGGGGGAGGAGGGATGGAGTTGTCTGAGGGGAGGTCTAGGCTGGCCCTGTCATCTGCATTGTCAAAGATGAGTCAGTAATGAGCAGTCCCTTAGGGCCATTTCATTCATTCTTCACTCCTCAGCACCTGCTTCAGGCATCTGCCCCACAGGCGGCTCAGTCTGCCCTGGGGGCAACACTTCCTGGTTAAAGGCCCTTTCAACCTGGCTCTCTCCAGCTGACTGGGTCCATTGCCGTTTCATCCTCTCTTTCAGATTGGGAAGTCCCTCTTCCCAGCCTCAGTTTCTCTCTGACTTCTAGCTCCCGAGGGGAGCCTGGAGATTTCTCATATCCCCATCAGTTAGTGAATGAGGAAGGGCTGTTAGGGCAGAGAAGACCTACAGATAGAGCCAGATGTGTTTCAGTTCATCTCTGAAAAGAGAAGGATTTGGGGGAGTACCGAGTTTGATCATTGTCTCTGACAATTATTCCAGAGGCTGGGCAGATCAAAGGCTGTCTGGACCTAGTGGTGGGTGAGATGGGGTGAGCAGTGAGTAGCTTGGGGAATAAGGAAACATTTCTTGTGGAAAGTGTTACTTGAGCTGAGTTTTGAAGGAAATAGATTATTCTAAGGGGTCACAAGTGCAGATACATCTTCCCTTCTCCTTCCTCAAGCCCCATTTGTCTTATGGAAATGGCCAACTATGGCTCTAAGATAGAAAACATCAGCTTTCTCAAAGACCCCAGTCTTTGAGATTTTAAAACAGGCTCTTAGCACATAACCCCAAACTGGGGGAATTAGAGAAACCAGACCGAATGAGAGGGTATCAATAATACATGAGAAAACTAATAATAACGAGATAAATAATAAATGAGGAGTGGAATGAAATACACACGCATAGCTTCTCCCCCCAAACCTCAGCTCCCACCCCTCACCCCACTCTGAGCTCTCCAAAAAGACCAAGTTTTAGCCCAGTGTTAAAAGATTCCAAGGAAAAATGTTCTCTCTGCTCTCTTCCTCCTGGGAGAAACCCCGAATGTCTTTTATACATGGACCTAAGAGCTTCTTGGCCCCTGGTCCAGAAATGCAGCCACCTCTGGATTGAAATAAACTCCGATTTTCCATCAGCTTCTCTTTCTGGGCCAGTATTACCAGTATACTTCCCCCAAGCCATTAGTGACTTCACTAATGGGATTTCAGTAGGGGAAAGAGGGAGAGTGAATAGTTTGTCTGATGAAAAAAAAAAGCCACAATCCTCAAGCAAAAGAAAAGGTTCTGGATAAAACTTGGAGCCAGTAATTGAAGGTTTGAGCAAAGGGAGAAGTCTTTAGCTCAAGGTCATACGACCGGCTGCTGGTAGATCCAGAAATAGAAAGAATGCAGTTCTCCAGACTATTCGTCCTCTATACCACACTGTTTTCATTGACCAGATTCCGTTGCAAAATCTCTTGTGAACTTCAGCCTCTTAAGGGAAGAGACTGCTTATTATATAATGTCCATCTCATTAAGAATAGGCCTCCACAACTAATATAGACTTTAAGCCATTGGGTCTATCTTTATACATCTTTGGGAGAGTTCGTTGGTCATAGAATATGCCGTCTTTTAGACGGCTAACTCTGAACTGGGGTTCTGATGTTGGAATTAGTCAGCAAATCCTACTTCAAGTCTATCCAACATGTTTTAGAGGCTTGAAAACAAAACGTCTTTCACAGAGCACTGAGAAGTTGTTGATTTCTACTAGGCTATTATAGGAAAGTGGCAGTAATATGATGCTCATTTTACATTTTCAGGTGGGTGTCCAGGAAACCAGTGGTCCTTAAGACAGTTGGGGTTCCTATGTAATAGCTACAGATTTCAATCTGCCAAGATTTGTATCGCTCAGATCTCAAAACCAAGCATTCACAAAAACCACTGGCAGGGCTAAGTTTTTCTAGTCTTGTTCCCTTAAATGAATTTTAGGATAAGTCAATTGGGTGAATTTCTGGTGCTAGATCTGACTGCCTTGATGAGCTTTTCCAATTAGCCAAAGTAAACATTAAAATGTGACAAGTGCAACAAGACCAGATAGATAGACAGATAAAGCATTTATTAAGGACCTTCTAAAGGCTAGACTGTGTGCTAAGTCTGAGTATACAAACACAGATGAAGCAAGTATTTACCAACAAGGAGTTTATATTTTAAGGAGGGAAGACAAAACATATGTTCAGTCATATCTGACTCTTCCTGGACCTATATGGGTTTTTCTTGGCAAATATACTATAGTGGTTTGCAATTTCCATCTTCAGCTCATTTTACAGAGGAGGAAACTAAGGCAAATGGGGTTAAGTGACTTGTCCAAGGTCACATAGCTGGGAAGTACCTGAGGCTGGATTTGAACTCAGAAAGATGAGTCTTTTTGACTCTAGACTCTATCTACCATGCTACTAGCAGCTGGGAAGCCAGTGGAGGGAGAAAGGAAACTTTCTGGGTCCATGTGGAAAGGAAAAAGGAGGTGGAGTCAGAGACAGTTGAGATGAGATTGGTTTCTTTCTTAACACTATGGTAGATGGTCACAGGGAGGAAGTTATCAAGGAGGAGGGGAAGGTCCCAGGCCAAGATCTTCATGGTGTAAGCAAATGAGGCAGATGAACAAAAGGGGGAGGAAATCTAAAATGTATGGGAGCAGTGTTGTTCATCTAAAAGTATACTACCCTTTCACATTGACACAAAGTAAAAATTATACATGATCTAAAAACATTACAGTTGCATTATGTTATAAATACAAAAAGATAACATAAATTATATTATAATGTATCATATATAATGATATACATATAATATGTATTATAAGTACATATATATATGTATGTATGTATATATATATTCTGGTAAACTTATCATTCATATCCCTTTATGTATTGTCTTCACTATCTCATTAAAATGTAAGTTGCTTGAAGGCAAAGACCTTATTTGCTTGTATTTCTCTCTCTGTCTCTGTTTCTATGTCTGTTTCTGTGTCTCTGACTCTCTCTCTCTCTCTCTTTCTCTCTCTTTCTCTCTCTCTGTGTGTGTGTGTGTGTGTGTGTGTGTCTGTCTCTCTGTCTTTTATCTATTTAATATGCTTCACAGAAACAGTGACCTTAATTATTATAGGCATCAGTATTTTTCCTATTCTCTCTTTTCCTTACCATCATTATACAAAGGTATCATCAGTTTCTGGGATTCTATGGTGGCAATCAGGAACCCTATTAATGGGTTCCTGCAGGAATGTAATATAGGAAAGGATAATGATGAAACTTGGCAATCAGGAACCTTATTAATCCCTTAATACAGGAAAGGACAATGTTGGAACTGAAGAGGAAAGTATTAATGCCCCATATTCCCACAGCACCAGCTAGGGCAGTTGTAAGCATGAAAATTGTGATGCAGACCTGGAGAGGCTTGGTGAACTTTGCTCCCAGGAGGGCCCATTTAGGTAAGAAGCAAATGAAAACCATTTTTGGAATTTTGATGAAGCACTCCTGAGACCCCAGGAAACCACCTTGCTGAGACTTTTATTTATCCTTATCTTCCTGAATTCTTTTTAAACCTCATTTAAACCTGTGTCTACATAAAGGTATTAAAATCTCTCTCTCTCTCTCTCTCTCTCTCTCTCTCTCTCTCTCTCTCTCTCTCTCTCTCTGTATATATATATATATATATGTGTGTGTGTGTGTGTGTGTGTGTGTGTGTGTGTGTATGTTTTTTTCTTCTCTTGGTCAAAGGACTTATTCTTTTGAACTCTTAGGTTCTAAGGGTCTATTGTACCAGATGCAAAAGAGCAACTTGATATATCCCTATATGATCAATTTTGGCATTGTTGGGCAGCTTAGAAATGCAAGATTGAATCCTGAGTACAGGTCAGTAGCAAAAAGAATAAAATTCTGCCCTGTCCATGGCTGCCCTATGTGGTCCATCTTTGACCAAGTGGGGGATCATCTTTGACCAATTCTGGGGGATTTGAGGCAGTTAACCTCCCATGATCTTTAGCAAAGAGCCCCTACCTCTTTCTCTATGGCTGCTTTGTTCATGAGTCCATCATATAAAGACTAGGGAACCTAGACATCTCCCACTTAAACTTATAAGCTGAGTGAATCTGTCACAGCCACTGTTATCTTCTACCATGGTAGGGTATTAACATAGGACACATAAATGGTTAAGTGGTTAATATTCCATCCCGAGGCTCAAATAACCATTCAACTTTACCACTGGGTATATCCAAGAATCAGATACAAATAGTATAGCTGTCTACCCTCTCCCAGTTCTTATCCTTGATGTATCTTACTAAGTGTGTTAAACCATCTAAAACTCATTTCCTTGTATTCCTTGATGCTTTCCTCTTCATCTCCATCACCCATCATTGGCTGGAGGTCAGCATTTAGCCAATAAACATTTCTTTTACTCCTCTCCCCACCCATTGCAGGAGTCTATATTGCTTTTGGCTTATAGTTTTAGAGAACAGTAAAAAAAAAAAAAAAAAAAAAAAAAAGGTTATTTGCCTCCATTTTACCTGGCCAACAATGATGGATCTAAGGCTCAAACAATATTTGTAATTATTCAATATGTTGATTCCTGGGATGCATTTGGGAGCGGATGAGATCACTATGGGATATTATGATCTTGACCCCACTAGTTCGATGGTGAAGTGGACTTTCATCTTTACTCTCTCAGTACCTTGCAGACAAAGGTTCACCTACTGAGGGGACTGTATTCCTCATTGATTTCCTCTGGAATCAGTGTCATTTCTAAGGCAGTATCTGGGAGCCCCTTAAACATCTCATTATTTCCTTTGCTTTAGTGCATCATGTAAATGACCTCCTTCTCTCATTAAGCCCTGGCTTTCTCTGTAGGGGAGCCCAGCATTCACAATTTGACTAAAGTTGAGGTACAGACCAAAGGCAGAGAGCATAAAAGCCAGGTCTTTTCTGTCTCCTTGGTGGCACTATTTCCTTTTCCAGAGTCTTCTTCCTCATATATCTAGAAAAATTCTCTTATCTCCTTACAGATATAATTCCTTTCATTTTGCTTTTGTGCTGATTTCCTACTCCAGGAGTTGAGGTGGTAGTCAGAAATGGTGGATCACATGTCAGGGGTAGGGCAAAAGGATTGGGATGGTCAGACATCTCTAATCTGAATGATTCCTTTAAGTCTTCCCAAATGACTCTGATCATTGTGTGTGTGTGTGTGTGTGTGTGTGTAAATACATGTATATTCATGTCTGGGAGTGGACTCTTCCTGGCAGTATAACTACCTTCATAAACAATCACGAGCAGATATTTCTGCTGCCTTTCTGGTGCCCTTTGGGCATTCCTATTGGGAATCTTGCCACAATAACCTATGTTTCTGTAGTTCTTCCCACTTAGCCCAGACCCATTCCATCTAGACAGAGTGAGCAATTGCCACCCAACACCAACAATCTTTATACTGTGTTTTATTTTCCTGTAGTATTCCGGTGCAGTGATCACCATTCTCTCTCTCCCCATGTCCTTACCCCAGACCTTCCCTATACATGGCAATCTCTCTCAGCTCTCTTGAGTTTACAGGAAATAGGGAGACAAGAAACCTGGAGTGGACACCATAAGTGGGTGGCCCTCCACCTCTGAATTAGTAGGTTAGAAGCCTCTATGCTACCCAAATTAAACTTATGTCAGATCCCTAGTTAGTTTCTATTTTGGAAACCCCACTTCTTGAGCCTATTTGTCTTTGTCAAGTCTTATTTAAGTTTCTGCTATCAAAATTAATGAGTGTGCCAGCCTTCAAATCCCCAAAACATTTATTAGGGGCTTGAAAAGCTCCAGCAATGAAACAAAATACTACCCATGTGGCACTGAAAAACCATTGACCTTTCATGTGGCAGAAACTATAGAACTGTGACAAGCATATTGTGCGTGGCTGTGTTGTAAGGTGAGTGCTCTCACATCCAAGTCAATGGTTCTGAAACAATCTTCATTTGGGATTTCCACGTGGCCTCTGGAGTCTAGCCTGCCTGTCACTGGAGACACAGTCAATTGCATATTAGCCAGGTGTCAAGGCAGGACGTCATCTCATAGGCTATCAGCCTCTGGGTGAGGGCTTTCATTAGGCTGGTTCTTTCAAAACTCATGCTTTAGAGCAACTCAGTAGCTGTACTCCTGATGGTTTATCCTGATAAATCAAGGACAAAAAAGTAGATCTAGGTGATATTTCCCTCAGGGGCCAAATTGACTATCTAAATGATGCAAGGACAATAACAGCAGAATGGGTAAGTGCTGAGTGTTGCAAACCAACTTAGCTACCCAATATATTCCTTTATTTTACAGAAAACTGAGAACCTAAGCAGTAGAAGTAATTTGAACAAGGTTATAGACAACAATGTCAGTGTTGGAATCCAAGGCTTTTGACTGTGGGTAATCAATGCGTTTACAACTTGAGACAGTGGGAAAGTCAGTGATAAAGAGAAGATTGGGGGCAGCTAGGTGGCACAGTGGATAGAGCACTAGCCCTAAAGTCCGGAGGACCTGAATTCAAATTTGACTTCAGACACTTAACACTTCCTAGCTGTGTGACCCTGGGCAAGTCACTTAATCCCAATTGCCTCAGCATAATCATAATTATAATAATAAAAAATGAAATAAAAAAGAGAAGATAGGAAAATGGTGCTGGAAGAGATGCAAATCCCTCCCCAGCCACTAGAGGGAAAGTGATCCTAGCCCTAGGGTATTTTCAACAGTTAGGGATCAGGGCAAAGGGGATAACTTCTCCTTTTGACCCTTAGCCATAGGAATAGATAGCTGAGAGCCTAGCAGTCCTGGGCCTCTGGCTAAACCCACACTCCTTAAGGCAGAGCAAAGTTGAGAAGCCAAGTTTGCTTCCAGATCTTCAGAGCTCATCCCATTTGCAACAAGGCTCTGTTACCTAAGGATCAGCCCTACTTCTCAAGTATCATATCCTCTCTGCCTCCTCTGGCCATCAAGACTTTGCCTGGTTTATTAAATGGAAGAACTAGTAGATGATTTTTTAGTTCCAGATCAATCAATGACAATTTTGACCTTGAAATTGTCAGTTTATTGTCTCAGTTTCCCCTTCAATGAAATTGGGATAATTATTTGTCTTGTTTACCTCACAGAACCATTGTCAGTGCAAAGAAGATTGTGTGTTGTCAAGGGCTTTAAAAGGTTAAAAAATGTTCCTTCACAGGATAATTGTACACTATTTCAAAGTCCGATTCTTTTTGTGCAGCAAAATAACTGTATGGAATGTATACATATATTGTATTTAACATATACTTAACATGTATTGGTCTATCTGCTATCTGAGGGAGGGGGTGGGAGGAAGGAAGGGGAAAATTGGAACAAAAGGTTTTGCAATTGTCAGTGCTGAAAAATTCATATGTTTTGTAAATAAAAAGCTATAATAAAAAAAAGTTTAAAAAATGTCTGTAGTAGCTCTTTTTATCATGGCAAGGAATTGGAAATTGCATGGACACCCATCAATTGGGAAATGGCAGAATGGATTGTGATACATCAATGTAATGGAATATTATTGTTCTATAAGAAACGATGAGAGGGCTGATTTCAGAAAGGCTTGGAAAGGCTTATGTAAACTGATGCTAAGTGAAGTGAGCAGAATCAAGGGAACATCGTACATAGTAACAGCAAGATTATCTGATGATCAACTAGGATACACTTAGTTCTCCTTAGCAAGATAATGATCCAAAATAATTCCAAAGGACCTGTGATGAGAAAAGCCATCCACAGGCAGAGAAAGAACTATGGAGACTGAATGTGAATGGAAGCATCCTATTTTCACCTTTTTTTCTTTCTTGTGGCTTTTTTCCCTTTTGTTCTGATTTTTCTTTCACAACATGACTAATCTGGACATATGTTAAAAATGATTGTATATGTGTGACCTATATCATATTGGTTGCTGTTGTGGGCAGGAGAGAGGTAAGGGAGGGAGAAAGAAAAAAATTGAACTCAAAATCTTACAAAAATTAATGCTGAAAACTATTTTTACATATAATTAGAAAAATAAAATGCTACTAAAATGAAAAATAAGAAAGGATTGTTGTTATTTTAACATTTACTTTCTGTGTTTGACCTACCCAGTAGTCTCAACAAAATTTCAAAGCTCATGCAGCTGAATTCAATAAATACATGTGGAAAACCTCCATGAGTAAACCATATTTATGCTGTGTGCAGGGAGGAAAAAGATGCAAAGGACTATAATGCTGTTCCTGACATCAAAAGCTTAAAATTGAATAGACCCAGAATCACCGAATTTCAAAGCTGGAAAAGATCTCAGAGACCATTGAGCTCAACTCATAGCTGACTGACCCTTCACCACACTACAATAATTGCCAGAACTTATAGAGTGCTTTTAAGGTTCACAGACCACTTTCCTTATGTTATTTCACATGATCTTCACAATGCCGTAGAGTAGGTATTCTTGTTAACCCCATTTTACAGGTGAAGAAACTGAGACAGCAGAATTAAAGTGACTTATGTCTTTCCGACTCCAAATCTGGTGCTCTGACTACTATGTCACCTAGTTGTCTCTTGACATATCTGACAAGTGGTCATCTAATCTTTTTTTGGAAACATCTGTTGAGAGGCCTCTGATTTACCCCAATCTCACTTACATCTGTGAAGTCCCTCCCTTCCCTCAAGGTCCAACTGAAACCCAACTGTTCCCATAAAGTTTTCCTTGATCTCATCAAATGAAGACTTGCCTCCTTCCTCAAAATTTTCTCTGTACTTTGTCTGAATCCATTCTCTTATAGGGTGGGGATTATGTTGTTTTTCATCTTTGTATTCCTAGCAATTGGTTTAGCACCTTACATCTGTTGTGATTGAGTAGTCATTTTTTTTTTTGTCATGTTCAATGCTTCATGACCTCATTTGGGGTATTGGCAGAAATACTCGAGTAGTTGCTATTTCCTTCTCTAGTTCACTTTACTCATGAGAAAACTGAGGTAACCATGGTTAATCGATTTAAGTTAACCACATGGTTAAGGCTTACACAGTTACTAAATATCAGAAGCCAATTTGAACTCAGGAAGATAAGTCCTCTTGATGTTCATAACGGTGCTCTATGCATTGTACCACTTAGGTATCCTAGTAGTTTTTTAATAAATTCCCTTACATAGGCATATATTCTCTCCACCTATGATGAGAGTTTTATGCAAAAGCTTCATGCTTTAACCCTGGGAAGGGTTACAGTTGAGTAAAGCCCGAGAAACATAAAGCACAAACAGGTCTGTGAATAAGACAATACTCCAGTACTTCATCATGGATCTTGGATTTTATTATTATAAAATTTCCATTCACCCACATATTTCACAGCTTTTCTAGGATGTAGTAGACAGTCTTCCACAGAATGGCTAGGCAGAAAAATTCCTCACTGTGACACCAACCTGGTGAGGAGGCTCTCTTATCTTAGTTCATGTGGTCCTTGGTTGACAGAAACATATACCATCCCATTGGACATGACTGGGAAGCTTTTTCAGCTTGTTGAGAGGACCTGCTGGAGCTTATATATTGCCTTTCATAGCCTTCAACAACCCAAGGCCATCTCAGTGCCAGGAAGAGGCCACTAAAGAATTGAAGACAACATTCTTTGTAAATGGCATCCTAGGTGGACAGCCCCTTTGTTGATCTCCAGGGAGAACCCTGCTACATAAAGCTTTGAGAGCATCCAGCACAGCCAAAGGGGAATTGGGACTTAATGAGTCATCCACTCACCATATAGGCTATACACATCTCTACAAGAACCATAGGATCATGGATTCAGAATAGGAAGAAACGTTGGAGATTATAGAGTCCAACCCCCTCATCTCACTAATGAGGAAACTAGCCCAGAGACCACTACAACTAGTAAATATTGAAGGCTGGATTTGAACCACAGGTTTTCTAAACTTTAAATCCAGTACCCAAACCACTGTGTCCCTCACTGCAGGCACACTCAGAGCAGGCTGGATTATTTTTAAGAAATTTTATGTTTTGTAAAGGACTGCTTGCCATCTGAGGGAAGGGGTGGAGGGAGGGAGGGAGGGGAAAAATCGGAACAGAAGTGAATGCAAGGGATAATGCTGTAAAAAATTACCCTGTATGCGTTCTATCAATAAAAAGTTATTTAAAAAAATAAAAGTTAAAAAAAAAAGAAATTTTATGTTTTTATTTAATGACTTCTATTTCTTCCTTCCATAATTGTCCCTGAAATAAAGACCCATCTTTTTTTCTTTTCCTTCTTTCTTTCTCTTTCTTTCTTTCTTTGCTTCCTTCCTTCCTTCTTTCTTTCTTTCTTTCTTTTTTTTCACAGTAATATTTTCTAGTGCTGCTGGATGTCTGTAAGTCATAGAACACTATAATCTCCTAAGAGCTGTAGTTCTTATCCCCCAAGAGCAATGGAGAAGTACATGCACAGGCAATAAGAGCAGCATAGGAAAACAGGAACAAGAACCACAGAGACTGGCTGACCTGGATGGGCTGTGTCTGCATTCTAGGAGGGAATAATCCCATGGTTTTCAGCACAGATGCCTTGGCGTATGGGTTGCTGTTACTACCTGGACTCAACATGATCAAGATCTTTTGCTGGGAGAAGGGGGGTTTCTGAGATTTGTGAGTGGTGTGTGAGGTGGGGTGGGTCCGGGAGAGTCCAGATCTGGGAGACAGGCCTGACCCCCCCCCCCCCAAAGGGAGGAACAGAGCATTTAGAATTAGATCATCTAGTGATCATGGCTGCTTAATCTGGCATCAGGTGAAATGATGTTTCTTTTCTCTCTTTCTTTCTTTCTTTCTCTCTCTCTTTCTCTCTTTCTTTCTCTCTTTCTTTCTTTCTTCTCTTTCTTTCTCTCTTTCTCTCTTTCTTTCTTTCTTTCTTTCTTTCTTTCTTTCTTTCTTTCTTTCTTTCTTTCTTTCTTTCTTTTTTTTTTTTGATGTTTTGATAACTACTTCACGCTAACTGATTTTTTTTTCTTATCCTGTGTATTTTATTTTATATATTCAAACAGTTGGTCTAAGAAGAGGCCCGTAGGTGTAGCAGGGGTCCTCAAGCTTTTTAAATATGGGGGCCAGTTCACTGAGGGACAGTTCCCTCAGGCTGTTGGAGGGCCGGACTATAGTAAAAACAAAAACTTTGTTTTATGGGCCTTAAAATAAACTTCATACCCCCGGGTGAGGGGGATAAACGTCCTCAGCTGCTGCATCTGGCCCGGGGGCGGGCCCATAGTTTGAGGACCCCTGTGACACGCACAAAAGGTTCAGACCTCCCAGACGAGTCTCGATTTCTCATTTTACAAATGAGGAAACTGAGGCCCGAGAATTGGTCCTCCGTCAAAGGCACGTGGCAGAGTCGGAATTTTGAAGCCGGATCCTCCCACCCGGAACCGGGCGTTGTTTGTTTTGTTTTTCCCCCACTCTGCCCACGGTGGGGTGGGTTTGGGTAGCAGATGCCCGGGCGAAGGGGCCGAACGTGCCAGCAGATCCGGGAGCCGTGACATCCCGGCAGAGGCCAGCGCCGGCCCCCCCACCTCCCAGCTGCCGCTTCCTCAGTGGGGCGGGAGGCAAAGTGGGCCAAGTCGGGGGAGCAGCTGATGCCCCCCCCTCCCCCTCCCCCCCGGAGCCGAGGGAGGAGGGCCGCGCCGCTCTGTGAGTCCACGCCAGATTTTGCTGCAGCTCCCCGGCTGCTCTCCCCCTCTCCCCCACTCGACGAAAATTGATAATTAACCTTTTGTGCACGTGGCTACCGCGTGGCCTCGGCGGCGGCGGCTGCAGGGCGCTGATAGGGAAATCGCGGCCCCGCAGCCCGCGGCGGCCACCGGCGCCCGCTCGCCTCGCAATCCGCCGCTGCGCCCGGCCAGCCGGTGGGCAGAGATAAGCAGGTGCTTGTGCTCGCGCCCCGCGGCCCCCGGCACAGTTACCTGATCGCTCTCCAATCTCTGTGAAAAGCGCTACTTGAGGTTAGGCTAATGTGATAGGGAGGCGCGATAGGGGCGCTGGGAGAGAGCCCCGGCCCGCGCCCCCTCCTCGCCAGCCAGCCGCGACCTCCTCGGGGCGCCCGCTTCTCTTCTTGCCTCGGACCGCCTCTCTGACTGAGCAGCTTCTCCCCGCCCCCACCTGCCCAGCCACACCCCATTCCTCTGACATCCGAGCTGGCTCCGTCTCTCCTTTTGTCCCCTAGTCCCCCAGACCCCTCCGCTCCCTCACTCTTCCCGCTCTCCGACGTCCACTTTCTCTAAGGCCTCCAGATCCCCTTCTCCCTTCCCCTCTTCCAAGATCCCTCTTTTGAGTGCCAATCAATCGAGGGCTCATTAAAACTGGCTAATTAAGCTGCGAGGACAGAGTATCCCCAGCTTGTTACCTACATGGTATTGACCTCTAGAACCGGAGACACAGCGGGACTATCTTCTGTAACCCGCTCTGGCACATGCAGCTCACTCTGCCCACACCAAGGCACGGCTCCTGCCAGGGCCGAGATTGATAGCTTTTGAGCAGAATGGGACCTTAGAGATCTCCTAGTCACAGAATCTCAGCGATGGAAGGGACCTCGGAGGCCATCTAGTCCAACTGTACTGAACCAAAACTCTGCTCTACAAAATAACATGACAGGTGCTCATCCATCTTTTGCTTGAAGACCTCCAGTGAGAGGAACTCGGCCGTTCACACCACTTTGGGACAGCTCTAATTGTCAGGAAGTTTTGTCATTCATCAAGAAGCAACAGCTCTGTGTGATGGACAGAAACAACTAGGACGGGACAACAGGAACTTTTCCCAGACTGGCAAAATTTAGAGGGGGCACTGACCATATTTTAGTCCTTCAACATCATAGAGGCAACAGAGCTTAGCAGGAATTAGTTAAAGTAGGAGGCTATCAAATGAATATACTGGAGGTGAGCTTCCCCCTATCTCCATCCACTTCATCCTGATTCTTTGTCCACCGAATCCCCCAACTCCCAAGTGGTGACTTCTGAGTATATAGAGAGTTCTGTAGCATGCCTCTTCCCATTCCCCATCTCCAACTGAATTAAGGACACATTTCATACTGTCGCTCCTCAGCATCAGATCTCTAGTTCTGGTTCTGGTGATGCAGTGTAATCAGTGGTGTGGAGGATGCCCAGAAGAATAAGACTGGTCCCTACCATCACTGATCTGACAGTATAATAGAATGATAAGAGTTATCCATAAATGACAGTCAAACAGGTAAAAAAAAATGCAAATGCTGGAGAAAGAGACAAAGATAAAGAGCTATAATCAAGGGCTGGAAGGGACTAGAGGAGTGAGAGGATCCATCTGCTGCAGGGTAGAGGACCTTTTAACTCTTAAAGCCCTTCAGACCAGGGGCTTTTCAGCCTCAGTGGCAATGCTCCTCTCCCACACTCTTCTCTTTGGCCAAATTGGCCTTTTCTTTCTTCCTTCCACATGACACTTTCTCTGTGTCTTTCCCCTGGCAGTTGCCCATGCCCAGAATACTTTTCCTTTTCAATTTTGCCTCAGAGTCCTGTTCCTTTAAGATAGAGCTCAGGCACTATCTTATGCCTGAAGCCTTCCTGATCCCCAATGGCTCCTGCTTTCCCTCTCCAACTGCCTTGTATTTAACTACTTCATCTGCCTTCAGATTTGTGCCTTATATATGTATGTCTGTATACTTCCTATCTCCACCATTAGAACATAAGCTCATTGCAAATAATGATTGCTTCATTCTTATGCACTTGTATCTTCAGTACTCAGCAAATATTTGGCACAGAGCATGGACTTCATAAATACTTGTGATTGACTGGATTTAGGAAATCTTGGATTGGAATCTTGACAATCCATATCATGGTCTATTTGCAGTGTGATTTTTTTTTTCTTAAAAGGTCTTACATCTAGTAATTATCTGAGAGGATTTGAATCTAGTGCTCTATCTTCTCTTCCACCACTCACATACGTGCCCATAATATAATAAAAAGGCTTTGACTGAATATTATAGTGTTATAAGAAAGGACAAACAGGATGGTTTCAGAAGAATCTGGAAAGACTTACATGAACTGATATAGAGTGAAATGAGCAGAATCAGTAGAACATTGTACACAGTAACAGCAGTATTGTACATTGAAGAACATCTAATGACAGCTATTCTCAGAAATATGAGAATCCCCAGACAATCATAAAGGACTGCTAACATGCTAAGCCCCTCCAGAGAAAGAACTGATATTGTTTAAATACAGGCTGAAGCATATTCTGTCTGACTCTCTCTCTGTCTCTTTCTCTCTTTCTCTCTCTGTCTCTCTCATCTTCTTGAACAAAATGTTTAATAAGGAAACATTTTACATGATTGCACATGTATAACGTATATCCGATTACTTATTATCTCAGAGAGAGGATAGAGGAGAGAAGTGAAGGAAAGAGAGAATTTGGAACTCAAAACTTTAAAAAACCCAAATGTTAAAAATCATTTTTAACATGTAATTGTGGGAAAAAAGAAAATATTGTTTAAAAAATAGTTTTATATAATGCATTGGCTTGTATAAAATGGCTTCAACACATGTATAAATCACTTAAGTTGGAGGCACCCATACAGGAAGTGTTAGGGACCTGCTTCTGCAAGAAGATATTCTGCATTTCCCTGATTTGTAGATGGGAAGAAACACTTCCTCCTACTCAGCTTAGTTCATTCCACCTGTGTGATGGGTGAACAAGACCCCATCCTTTACTCCTTGGAATCTACCAGAAAAGAAAGACTATCTCAGTCTGAGTTTTAAAAACTCAGTGTGCCCTATTTATACAGCCAGTGGATAAACTCTATCTCCCATTTACATGGTAGGTGAATATCAAATGTCTGTTCCCAGTAGCAGGTCCCTGCCATGGGCACCTCCATTTTACATGATCTGGTCCCATAAAAAACCCATTACGTTCAAAATCATGGAATGTTAATTGAGAAGAGACTTTGAAGGCTATGTAGAATAGCCACCTTATTTTGCAGAAAGATTAATAGGTCCAAAGAAATTATTTACAGCTAGTTAGTATTAGAACAAAGATCAGGGCAGATTCCCCAGCTTAGTGCTATTGCTGTCGTACCATCCTGTCTCCTTCACATTTATGTTATAATTTCTCATCCTATCAATCTTTGATGTAGATAGAGCAGAGATCTCCTCTCCAGGTGACAGATGAGAAGGTTTAGGGACTTGCCTAAAATCATATAGCTAATTAATGGCAGGACTAGGATTAAGTAACTCAAGATTTCCAGTACATTTCCCTTAGTCTAGTGGTCTTTCCACTATCCCATATGGGTCCATAGTCCTTCAATGATCCTTCAGTGATGTATTATCATCCATTAGATACAAGAGTGGGGAAAGAAAAGTGGCTATTGCATTCTGGAAGTATGGTAAAGGGAAAGAGATTGTGTGCCTTCCTACCAAAAAGGGAATGAAAAAGGGAAAAAAAATCCAAAAGGAGAGACCCAGAGGATAAAAGGGAAATGGTTTCTGAATAGCAAGGACAGACAGGAAAGGCTTTTTAACTAGAGAAATTAGGAAAATAAAAGTAATTTGTAAAAGGTTGAAGGAAGAAAAATGAGAATCAGAATCATACTTCTGAGGGTTGTAAAACTGACAAGGGGGTAGGAAAACAGTTAGAAAGCAGTAGAGAGAAGTTGATGGGAGAGAGATGTCACAAGGGCATGAAAGACCGTGCCTGGTTTATTTTCTTCCCAGAGGAGATGAAACGCAGACAAGAAGAAATGGGAAACTGATGGAACTGCACAAGATGAAAGTACCAGGCAGGGAATGAAGCCGGTAGAAATTGTTGAAGATAAGGATGTATCTGTTGGGAGCAGTGTTAAGATAGGGATGGGATCAGGGAAGGACACAGTTCTTTATCTCTGAATGGCCCAGAGAAAAGGAAGCATCCTCTCCAAATTATAACACCCCAGAATGTGAGTGGGAGGTTTTTGGAAGATGAGATAGAGGAGTGGGGAAAAGAAAGGAGGAAGCTGGAGAAAGATTAGGAGGAATGAGAGAAGGCAGGGAATGATGGGAAAGAAAGGGAGTAGAATCAATGGAAAAGATCTTCGATGTAATTTGCTTCAACAGGTACTTGAACATAAACATCCATATACCTAATTATAGACAATTAGTCATCTGGCTTCCTTTTAAAGATCCCTGATCATTGGAAATTATACTAGTAAAATCATTAAGCTGCCCATATCCTTTGAGCTTGCAATTTCACTGCTCAAAATGTGCTCCAAGCAGGTCAAAGACAGCGAGAAAGGTCCCAGATATTCAAAAGTTTTATAGTAGTGCTTTTCATGTACCAAAACTCCAGAAACCAGTTGGGTTCTGATAAAATGGGAAGTGACCGAGAGTATTGTGGTATATTCTTGTAAAAAATAGTATTCTACATTAAGAGGCGAGGAAGAGGAAAAATTCAGAGAAAACAGAGAAGATTTAAATGAGCTGCTGCAGAGTGAAATAAATAGAACCAAGAAAACTGCTTACACAATAGTCACAAAAATGCAAAGGATAACAGCCTTGAAGGATATCAGAACTCTAAGTAATTCAGTGATCATAGGAAGACAGAAGTCTTCTTCTTCTTTCAGCAGAGAGGTAATAGATTATAGTTGTGGGATGTCATATGGTCAGAAGTGGACAATATATTGATTTGGTTTGCTTTAACTGTACTTTTTAGTTGTGAGACAGGATTCTTTGGCTGGAGGTGGGCAGGAAGAGTGTGGCTGACATAGAAATTGACCTACAAGACAAAGAATCACTTTTTTAAAGACCTGAAGTGATGAGGAACTCACTATTTCCCAAGACAGCCAATTCCATTACTCAACTTTTGGACATCTCTGATTGTTGCAATTCCCCCAACCCTCATTTGTCACGGAATGTGCCTCATTGCAACTTTTGCCCAATTTTTTCAGATTTTGGCCCAGCAGAATAATTTTGATCTCTCTTCCACAAGACAGATCTTGAAGTTGGCTATTATATCTGCCTGAAGTCTTTTTCTTCTTTAAGCTAAACAACCTTTGTTCCTTCGACCCGATTCTAAGACCACATTATTCTGAGCTCCCCCTTCTTCCACTCTGCCATTCCGTGTATATTTTCCAACTTGTTAATTTTCCAACTTCTAATCCTAAGAAAGAGTGCTCACGATTGAATATCTCCCAATAGGAAAGGTCTGATCAACATAGAATTTGGGATGATAGCATCTCCTTTTTGTCCAGTCACTGTACTATTATGCTTAAGTTGTTAGTGCTTCTTCGATGTCCCACCCCTAGACCAATTTGTATGTATTCGTAATTACTTATCTGTATACATACTGATACTTTTTAGTAGAATATGAGCTTCTTGAGGACAGGAGATTTTTATTTTTGTCTTTGTATCACCAGTTCTGGTGTATGGCACTTAATAGGTACAGAATTAATGCCATTGAGTTAAATTGAGATTCAATTAGTTTTTTTGGCTGTCACCTCATATTGTTAACTCATATTAAGCTTGTAGCTCACAAAAAAAAATCCTGGGCTTTTCTGCATGAACTGTTAGCTAACCATATCTCCTCTGTCCTATATATGTGAGGTTAATGTTCTGTATCCAAATGTAGGTCTCTATGCTTCTCCCTATTAACCTTCATCTTATTAAATTCAACTCACTATTCTAACCTGTCATGAGCTTTTTGGATCCCAGTGCCAGGCAAACCTCATCAGCTCTGTATCATTGGCAGATATCATTAAGTACTTCATGTATACCTTTGTAGCATAAGCTCTAGGCTCACTCTCCTTAAACCCCCATTTTCACAGACAGATCGGAATGAGGTTAGCTGCCTTGTTGCTCTTCTAGGGGTAACCCTGAAGGAGTAGGGTCTTTTAATGCTGTCACTCTTGAGTCCCCCCCCAGTTTGCTTCCCCATTGATTGTCATTTGATGTCAACTGGCCAATCGGATCAATTAGCTTTTAGTTAGGAGAATTTACTAGGCGACAAAATGAAGAGTAATTGCTCAAAACATTAACTTCAAAGATCTGGGACACACTGCCTTGCAAGTACAGGACTAAACTCGAGAGAGAACACGTGTAGCAACAGGGTAACTCACAGCTTCTGGTTGGATAGAAATCCTTTTCTCCTTTTGTGGAAACTGAGGCAGCTAGGTGACTCAGTGGATAGAATGCTGAGTTTGGAATCAAGAAGACCTGAATTTAAATCCAGTTTCAGATACTTACTAGCTAGTGATTTCACCCTGTTGATGTTAGTCCACTATAGTAGGAAATAAAAAACAATTTCAGTGTCTTTGCCAAGAAAACCCCCATGATAGTATGGTCCATAGTCAGACACAATTGAACAATACTGACATGTCTGCCACATGATGTATTTTATTTACTAGGTTTCCTTGTAGAGTCCTGAAATTGTCTTTTTTTCAGATGGTCTAGTTTATCTTTGACTCCCAACATAAATGCTAATGCCAACTTCTGGGCCCAGCTTGGATAGACATTTATGGGAAGTCTACATCTCCAGCCTTTTGGAGCTCCCAAAGTTTACCTCTAGTCAAAGGTGTTGGGAGGAGACTCCCCTCATTCCTTCTCAGGGGTTTGACTGAAATGCTCTCTCCTGGCTTATCCTTGGAATGACAGCTTGTTATTTTATAAAAATCTGTGACTGGGTCTCCTCAACCAATTGCAAAACACTTCCTGTGTAGGTCCTTTCATTTTACCCAATGGCTTGAAGCCTTTGTCACTTTCCCAACTTGATTAATCAGGTTGTACAAGCCTTAGCTCAAATGCTTCGTGATTGACTGATTCAACAGATAAGCGCTCACCCAACAAAGATGTCAGGAAATAGCATCTTTTTAGTTACTTCATTTGGGGTAGGATTGGTTGATTTATTGATTCCATTGATCCCCATGTTACATTTTCATTCCAAACACTGATAGAAATATCCGACAGAACAGGGCCGAGTAGAAGTCCCTGGGTACTCTGCCAGAAATTTCCTTCCAGACTGACATTAATGCATTATGTCCTACTTTGGGGAGTCTGGTCATTCAAGCAATTCCACATCTTTCTTACTGAACCATTGTCTAATTCATATCTCTCCATCTTGTCCATGAGGATATCATAAGAGACTTTGTCAAATGCTTCACTGAGATCCAGAGAGGCTGTGTCTACAGTATTCTCCCCTGGTTCACCCATCTAGTAAACCTGACAAAAAGAAAATTAGGTTAGTCATCCTGTCTACACTTTGGTCATCTTCTTCTTCTTGCCAGAAGCTGGACTCTGCCTCTGGGACCCATTATTCTGAAAGGAGAACTTCTTTCTCCTTGTACCCAGACCCTAGGCAATCATAAACTTCTAGGTTACAACAAATCCAGGATGTGGGCCACGTATTTTCTCCCTCTGCCCATTCCCGGTGCCAAGTGCTGTCTCTCTCCATTAATCTCCTTGAGGGCAAGCCAAAAGACCCAGGTTCAAATTTTGGTTCTGCTAATTATCACTTGTATGGCCTTAGAAAAACTATTTTCTTTCTCTGGTCCTTTGTTTATTCATCTGTCAAAAGAAAGAATTGGGAAAAAAACATGAGGCGAGGGTGTTGAATGGATGATCGTAGAGGCTTTTCCAATCTTCCAATTTTTATTCTATCATAAGCTTAGAAAGCTCTTCCTAAAATCCAAGGGGTCTCTGGAAGCCCCATTATTGTCAAACATGGGGGAGGGGGAGTCAAAGGATTAGAAACTTAGAGCTGCAAGATATTCTAGAGATCATCTCCTTCAGTATCTGCATTTTATAAATGAAACATCAAGATTTGTGGGTTAGGTGGTTGATTTCCCCCCCCCCCCAAGGTGTGGGGAAGACTTCAGGAGGAGGTGGGCTAGTTAAGGGAGAAAATATTAGCTCTTTCTGTGATGCAGATTTTACACCATTCACTTGAGTACTTTGAGCCCCCCTAGTTGGTAGTGCAGTAGATAGAACACAGGGCTGGGGATCAGAAAGACTCATTTTCATGAGTTCAAATCCAACCTTAGACCCTTCCTAGGCATGTGACCTTGGGTAAGCTACTTAACCCTGTTTGCCTCAGTTTATTTTTCTGGAAAAAGGAAACAGCAAACCATTCCAGTATCTTTGCAAAAACAAAACAAAACCTAAATAATGACCACTCATGAACACTCAGACAAGACTCAACAATAGCAGGTATATCTCTCTGGTTATATTCCAAAGTCTTTCCCCCACTCCCACTTATTCTTAAATCTAATTTGATCTATCATAATTAAAAAAAATGACCCTGTGATAATTAGTACTTAAATTTACTTTATTGTTGTCAAGTCCAACACCATTTTGATCTACTCTAGTGGGTGGAGCAGAGTTCGGTTAAGTATATAAACCACACTTTCTATCTGATATCTTGGACAAATCACTTAGTTTTTTGCTCAGTTTCTCTACCTGTAAAATAAGAGAAAGGATGAACAGTGGATCATCCAAAAACCCAGACATTGGCTGAGGGACATCAGTGGGAGACATAAGACACTGAAAGGATATATACCCAGACCCTGCCCCTGACAACTTTGATCCTATGTCTGTGCCATTTTCTGTGACCAATGTACAACCTTGAAAATTTAAGCTATCTAGAGGATGTACCCATAATGCATATTATGCCCACCAAACCACTGATGTCCACCAATGATCAACAAATTACACAGTGGTTCTATAGGGTCATAGGTATTAGGGATGAAAGGAACCTTAGTGATTATCGAATCCAATCCACATCTTAAAAATACATTTTATTAATACATTTTGTCATTTTGTGATTTTTTAAAAAATGCGGAACTTCAATGCCAAATAAAATGAGCATTTTCATATAGATAATAGAATAGGAAAAAAGGATTGTACGTGAAACTACAGATCTTTATTATTTACAGTTAGCTTTTCTTTTTAAGTAGATAATAAGATCAACCGGTGGTTTCCAAAGCTGTCTTGCTTGTCTATGATTCCTTCTGGCCTTCCTTCTGTTCTCTTCTGTGCATTTAAAAATATGTTTCATTTATTCTCCTTCCCTTCCTCTATTCCTCCCTCCTTTCTTGCTTCCTTCTTTCTTCCCTCTCTCCCTTCTTCCTTTTCTCCTTCTTCCCTTCCTTTTCTTTCCTCTTTTTCTCCTTCTTTCCATCCTTACTTCCATCCTTCCATATTTATTCCTTCCCTTTTATCCTTCTCTTCCTCATTCCTTTCTTTTCTCCCTTTCTTCCTCCCTTCCTTCTTTTATCCCTTTTTTCTTTCCTTCTTTCCTTCCTTCCTTCCTTCCTTCTTTTCTTCCTTCCTTTCTCCCTTCCTTCCTTCTTTTTTCTTTCACTTTGATGAATTTGATGTGCTGGTCCAGCATAGCACAGTTTCACTCTATCTTCATCTTCAAACATTCTAAAAAATTTTGTCTAAACTGCTTTCTCCACTTGGGGGGTATAAAAAAAACAAGATTTGTGAGATGCTGACCAAGCAGCCCTTAGGGAAGACCATATCCTCCACTCCTCATATGTTCACTTGGACTGGTGATGCAGTACATCACAGTAATCTCAGCTCTCTCAGGATGTACATTGCATCCTGACTGGTAATGGAGTCCAATTGCATTTTGCTCCCTAACAACCCAGTGAATCAGTTAAGTGCAAGTTAATTAACTCCATTTTGATGAAATCCAGAGGCTCTAAAAAGGGGCAGAATTTTCTGAAGTTAACATAACCAGGAAGTAATGAATAACTGGTCAGAATATCTGAAGATATCTCAAACTGAACATATCCCAAATAGAAATCAGCATCTTCATCCTTAAGCTTACCCCTCCTCCCAACTCCCTTTTTGATGTCAATGGCACCCTATTCTTCTATTTACCCATGTTCTCATCATCAGTCACCCTTGACTCTAACTTCCTTCAATCTTCTTGTCTAATTAGTTGTCAAGTCTATCTCCACAGCATCTCTTTCATGTGTCTCCTTTTTTCCTACTCAAATGGCCATTATCCTAGTATAGATCCTTACCATTTATGGATTGCTCTGCTGCAGTAACTTTCTGTTTGGGTGCTCTGCCTCTGATCTCTTCCTCTCTAGACATCCTCCAAACAGAAGTTTGCCAAACGGAAAAAGTCCAGATCTGACTACATACTCCCCAGCTTGTGAAGGTTCAGTAGCTGCCTACATTGTCAAAGCTAGAAAATAATCTAGAGACCCAATCTATCTCATTCATTTTATAGAAAAAGATGCTGGAGCCCCGAGAGGTTCAATGTAGGGATCTTGTTCTGCACAACCTCAGATCAGAGTTCTTAGCTTTTTTTATGTGTTCTGGAGCCCTTTGAGAGTTTATTAAAACCTCTGGACCCTTCTCAGAATAATAATCTCAAATGTAATAAAGTATATCACATTTCCAAAGAAATCAATTCTATTGAATTGAACTTATCAAAAAACAAAACAATAACAACAAGGTCACAAATTCCAGGCTAAGAATTTCTACTCTTTTGACCAAAACCTAGAGTTGGAGAGAAAAAGACCAAATGAATTTTTATGAGCAGGTGGGCTAATGTCAATGGCATCATGGAAGGTAACTCTGCTGATTGGAGGGGCGGCTCAAAGTCCCTACGCCAAAGCAGCCACTGCTTTCTGGTGACCTGGTCACTCCAGATCCTTAGGGTGATGGGCATCAGGAATTACGGCTCTCTGCACCAGGCTTCCCATTCTGCCAGGATTTACAGTTATCAGATGGAGGGCTCCAGCGCTGCCATTAATCTTCCCACTTGGCTTTCTGTTGTCTGAAGCTGCCTTCTGGCTTGAGCAGGGAGCTGGCTAGGAAATCCTGAGGCTTTTTGGAAATACTCAGTCCGAGGCTGCCATATACTGTTACAGCAGGAAGGAATATCATCATCATCATCATCATCATCATCATCATCATCATCATCACCATCATACTCCTCATCATCATCCGTATCATAACTATCACCATCATCATCTTGTGAGTTCCATAAGTCTTTATATACATTATTTCAGTGGAGTCTCATCATGTTAAGTAGCTGCCGTGAGCGTCCTATTTGATAAATTAGGAAAATGCGATTCAGAGATATAGACAGCAAGTGAGATCAGGGCAATGAGCGACTGAGACAAAATTCAAACTCAGATCATCCTGAATTTTACAGTGTCGTTCTGACACTTGTAGATTAGAGATCTCTTCATCTATCTTCTTACTTTGTTGATGACAAAAAAGACGGGACATGGCAGGATAGAAGCAGAGTGGGGACTAGATCTCAGATCTCCTGAGAACCATACTCATGCTTTGGGGTCTATATGGTTCTATGTAATGCTCAGAGCCATGACTGGGTATTTTGGTGTTTGTGCTGCCATTTTCTCTCCCCAAATGATCCTATAACACATTCTACTCCTTCTAAGTACCCCATAAGGTTCTAAATTTAGAATTAGAAGGGATCTCAGAGTTTTATCTAATCCAAACTTTTCACTTTATTGAAGTCCAGATGTATGGCTCAATGGATAGAGCCCTGGGTTTAGAGTCAGGAAGAACTGAAATCTTGCCTCAGATACTTACTAGCTGTGTGATCTTGGACAAGTCACTTAAATCATATTTGCCTCAGTTTCCTCATCTCTAAAAGAAGCTGGAGAAGGAAATGGCAAAACCACCCCAGTGTCTTTGCCAAGCAAACTCCAAATGGGGGTCATGAAGAGTTGGACACTGAACAACATAAGTGCCTTAGGAGACAGCTTGGTGGTGAAATATCCCAAAGTCCCAGATTTAGAGTAAGAAAGAGCTGAGTTCAAATCTTGTATCAGACACTTATTAGCTATATGATCCTGGGTAGGTCACTGAATTTATCATTGCCTCAGTTTCTTCCTCTGTAAAGTAATGGGGTTGGATTTTATGGCCTCCCAGGTTGCCTGCCAAATCTAAATTTATGATTCATTTTGATGTCTCATTGAGGCAAGAAGTTCTTTGAAGAAAGGGACAGGATCTTCATCTTTGCATGATGAAATGCTTTGCTGGGACTTCATAAATGTTTGTGGAATAACTGCATGAATAACGGATTTTATAAAAGGGGCAGTGGATGGTTGAGGGAGGCTGCAATATTTTCCCAAGACCTCTCAGTCACCCAGAATTACAGAATATCCAAGCCAAAAAGGACATCTGACACCAACGGAACCAAACCCCTTCATGTTATAGATGAGGAAATTACATAGAAACTGGTCCAAGGTCATCTGGCTTGCAAATGGCCAAAAAAGAACCAACATCTAGGTTCCCAAATTTAAGTCTGGCATTTCTCCCACTTTCTTATATGGGGGCTTCCACTGGTAGAGAAGATCGCCTTTTATCTAGGCTCATTACAAGGGGGAGGAATAGGAACGTTCCGGATCTGTGACAACTGGGCAGACAGCAGAACAGTATAGGTGAGCTATCAGGAAAACATAATGTGGCTCAGCTTCCAAGATCAGAGTCTGGCTCCACCAGGAGTTTCTTTCATACTTTCTTTTGGGGTAAGAAGCCCCCAAAATAGCAACTTTCCAGTGGGAAACAAGGAAGTAGGAAGATATAATAGTTTGAGGAGTCAGGAGATCTTGGTTTGAAAGCCAGCTTTATCATCTATTACCTATGTGACCTTCAGCAAGTCACTGTGGCTCTCACTATTCTCATCTGTAAAATAGGCCCAGTGATTCCTAAGATCCTTTCCAGCCCAAAATGCTATTCTTCCTATGGTGATAAGTAAGTGATAGTAACTACCTGAGAGAAGCAGTAAAGGTTGGACAGAGCAGAAAGAGGTCCTGAACTCACTCCTCAGTTCTGTGTACCTTCCCCTCCTAGAGTTCTAGAGCAGAATTCAGCCTCAGGATTTTGCCACACCACTCCCACCGGCCCTTCCAGAGCAGAGAGGGCAGAGGGGCTAAGGAAATTTGCCCTTCCAGAGCAGAGAGGGCAGAGGGGCTAAGGAAATTTGATCCTCTTACAGGACTGGAAGATGTAATGTACCTTAGAGACACTTTAGGTCCACTGCCTCCCCTGAGTTTTACAGATGAGGAAATAGAGGCTGTCCCAGGTTCTCCAACTCCAAAGTCATTTCTCTCTGCACTATAACCTGCTACTTAATCTGTTCCAAACTTTTACCTTGAGATATTCTATTGATTTGCTTCCTTGAACTCAACCCCCATTTCACCACCTGAACACGAGTATCACGTGAGTTGATTTCTAAGACTGGGTGCCTGTGTCTGGGGTGTTTATAATAATAGCAGCTTGTATTTATATAGTGCTTTGTATTCTTAAAGTGCATTTCCTCCACCATCTCAGCTGAACCTAAGAAAAGCCACCCTTGTGTAAGTCTGTGAAAGTAATATTATGCCCATTTCCCCCCTCAGGAAACTGAGGCTCGGAGAAGAAGTGGCTTCCCAGGCTGAGCTTGGTGGGGCTGCTGGTGCTCCGTTCCCACAAGACCCTTCCAGGCTCACCAAGAAGGCAGACCCCTGTCTTGCTGAGTCGTCTCATCCCAGGTGGTGGAGAGAGACTCACAGACTGGCTTGAATGCTGGAGGCAAAAAACATGGTAGATTGGGACATATTTTGATGTAAATATTTTCAGCCGATGGAATAGCTGGGAGAGCAGGTCTTGTTACTGTATTGTCTCCATAGAGGCATGAAAGGGATGGGCCATATGGCGTGCTCACCAAGCTGGTTGGATCGCTGGAGGAAGGATATACTTGAGATGAGATTTGTTTTTTCTCGGCAGACAGGGCCAACTGTTGCCTAGGTTAGCTGCTTCTCGCCTAGGGGAGGGGCGGAGGGAGAAGAAGGGAGATTTTTCCTTGGGAAGATCAGCCACAATTTGGAAAGACAGAATTGTCGCACTCTGATGTGTCCTTGCTTCTCAGACGCTTAGCCCGGGCTCGCTTGCAGGCCATGGACCTTTTATGGTACAAAACGGAGGTGGAAGAGATCTTAAGAGTTCCTTAATGAATGAATAATGAAGCATTTATTTTTTATTATGTTTTTACTATGGATTTACTATGAGTTTACTATGGATCAGACATTGTGCTAAACTCTAGGGACACATGTACAAGCAAACTTTCAGGGGGCGTTATATGCTAGTGGGGGAAGACAATTCAGAAAGGAAATTTGGAAAGGAAGACCTGTTGAGGATGGTCCCTAGTTACTGCACAGTGACGTGACTTTGGATAAGGAAAAAAATGAAAGCTCATCTCTCAGAAGCCAGGTTGATTCAAGGGTTTCAGTTAGTTGGGGGTGAAAAGGATAAGAGAACTGGGGGAGGGGAGGTAGGAATCCATCTAATCCAAAGTTCACATGGGATCTGTCACTTTTAAAAAATATTATTTATTTCAATATTATTGTAATCCTATATCTTCCATCTTTCCTTCCTTCTTTCCTTCTTTCTTTCCTTGCTTCTTTCCTTCATCCCTCCCTTCTTTCCTTCCTCTTTCTTTTTCTATGTCTCCATCTCTGTGTGTCTGTCTCTCTCCTCTTTGTCTCTCTGTCTCATTGTCTCTTCTCCCTCTGTTTCTTTCCCCTCTGTATCTCTATCTCTGTCTCTCTTCTCTATCTCTCTGTCTCTCCCTCCCTTCCTTGCCCAAGATCACCTAACTAGTAAAACCTGAGGCAGAATTTGAACTCAAGCCTTCCTAACTTGAAGTCCTTTACTTCCACCACTGTGTGGGAAGACCCCCTCCCCCCCCCATTTTAAAAATCCTTATTCCAGTGCAGGAGAGGGGAAAATGTGGAAAGATGGGCCTCTCCTGGACTTTCTCTTTGAAAGAGTGACTGGGAGATAATCAGAAGCCAATCACTGCGGATCTTTTGCACGTGCCCAAGACAGACATTAGGCATTGTCTCCTATTTCTCACTAGGTCTGGATTTACTAGGTCTTAGATTATGAGCACATGGGCCATTTCAACTGGAGAGGACCCTCAAGCTCACTTAGTCCAAATCTCTGATTTTAGAGATAAGAAAACTGAGGCTAAGAGAAAGTGAGAGAGTAGAAGGCAGAGTCAGAGCTTAGATGCAGCTCTCCCGACTCCAGATCTGGACCATTCTCTCTAGATGATGTTGCCTTCTCTCTTCAAGGTCAAGGTCATTCATTTCTGTATTCCCAGAATCAGAGGCACAAAGCACATTCAGAGTCACATAACTGATGCTCAGCAAACACTGTTGCTGGTCCCCAGCACTCTTATACAACAGTATCATACAATGTTATTACTACAGATGCTTCTGTAAAATAAGGTAGTTATGTAGATTGAGTTTTAAGATCTTTTCCAGCCCAGCCATCCCATTATGTCTTTTCTACTTTAAATGTTCTCTTTTCTAATTTCTCTCCCAATTCTAACATTTTACGTTCTAGGGTCCTTTCTCGTTCTTCCATTCTCTGTTCTAAAATCCCTCCCAGTTCCGACATGCTCTGTTCCAAGGTCCCTCCCAATTCTGTGTTCTAAGGTCCCTTCCAGCTCTGACGATCATAGTGGGACAATGTCTACAACAATTGTAATGTGATTCTTGTCTTTACAGGATATCTGGCTGAAGCACCAAGTTCACAGAGCTCATCCGGGACGGGGTTATCTCCGTGCCTCGGAACTTCCCCCATGCCAAGCCCAGGAGGTGCTGGGAGAGATACTGTTCACGGGAAGGGCTCGCTTTCCTGCTCGGGATATGATTAAGTAACAAAAGCGAACTCTGTTGGGAAAATCAGTTGTGGCATCCACCATCTGGCACTGACCCATGGCTCAGCCTTTTTCTGAACTTATCTCTGCTGGCATGGTCCTGTTACTGAACATGTTATCTTCCTGAGTCTTGATCAAGGGATTGTTTGGTGTAGTAGTGAGAATAAAAACTCTACCAATTATTTTTTAAAAACCCCAAAACATAAAGCCTACTTATCTCTAGGTCTCAGTTTTTCCATCTGTAAAGTGAGGTAGTTGCACAGGTTGATCTCAAAGATCCTTTCCAACTCAGATATTCCATATTTTAAAGCCTTTCCTCCCTCTAATATTCCTTTTTTGAAAAAAAAAAGTTTCTGGTTCTAACATGTAATGTTTTAGAACTTCTACTAGTTTTGACATTCTTGGTTCCAAGGACCTTGCCACTTTTATCAATCTGTGTGCTAGGGTCCCTTCCAGTTCTAACATTCTGTGTTCTAAGGACCCTTCCAACTCTGGTGTTCTCTATTTTAAGGTCCATTCAAGTTCTAACAATCTAAATTCCAAGGTCCCTTCCAGCTCTGAAAATCCTTCCTAATTCTAATATTCAGTATTCTAAGATTCCTTCCAGCTCTGACATCCTCTGTTTCAAAATCCCTCCCCATTCTATCAATTTGTGTTCTGAGGTCCCTCCCAGATCTGACATTCTCTGTTCCAAGGTTCTTTCCAATTCTATCCATCTGTGTTCTAAAGTCCCTCCCAGTTCAACATTCTAGGTTCTAAAGTCCCTCCCAGTTCTAACTTTTAGGTTCTAAGGTCTCTCCCAGTTCTAGTATTTTGTGTTCTAAGATCCCTCCCAGTTCTGACATTCTCTGTTCCAATATCCTTTCCAGTTCTGTCAATCTGTGTTCTGAGGTCCCTTCCAGCTCTCAACTCTGACATTCTCTGACATTAATGTCCCTCCCAGTTCAAGGTGTCTCCCGGTTCTAACATTCTGCATTCTAAAACCTCTTCCAGCTTTCACATTCTCTTCTCTAAAGTTCCTTCCAGCTTTGCCACTCAGGGATTGTGGGTCTCTCTCTCTCTCTCTCTCTCTCTCTCTCTCTCTCTCTCTCTCTCTCTCTCTCTCTCTCTCTCTCTCTCTCTCTCTCTGTCTGTCTCCCCCCTCCCTCCTTCTGTTTATCCCTTTGCCAGCTGCCCGGCCACAGCTTGATTTCCTCATACAAGCCCTTGCCACTACTTCCCGAGACACTCCTGTCCTGCCTCCCACCCCCTCTCCCTTAACTTCTCCTTCCCCTATCCTGCTCATGACGTCACTCCCCCCCCCCCCCCCCAGTCCCAGCTCCGGCTGCAGAATGCTGTTTGGCTCTCTCACACCTGCGCTCTGTAATCAGTTCACATCAGCCCCTAAGTCTAACTGAATCCAAAAATATTAAACCGGGGCCCATCTGTCGTCCAACTGATGAACGCAGATGTGCTCTGGATTTCAGAGGCTGGCTGGCAACCAGTCAAAACTGTCATCAATTGCACCTGCTGCCACACATTTCCCCTTTTTCGATTTAGCAAACCCTCTCCTCCGAGAGAAATCTGACAACGACAAGTTCTCTCTCCGGCCGGGAGCGCCCTGAGGGGTCTCTGCTCCCTGAGAGGGAAGGAGACTCCCGGCCCCTGGCCAGGGGTTGGGGGAGGGGAGGGAATAGGATGCAGCGGAAACCAAGTGAATCGAGGTCATGGGATCTTAGATTTATGTCTAGAAGGGACGTTAGTTCATCTTTTTCAGCTATTTTATTTTGCTGAAAGGGGAAACCTTGCCACCGAGAGCCTGAGAGGGAGGATTTGAATCTGGGTCCTCTGATTTCAGAATCTATACCGCCCGCTTTCCTCCATCCCCCAAAGTCCTCCCCCCCCCTCCCTCTCGTCCCCTTCCCAAATTGATTCAAGGAGCGTGGGGGAGGGGAGTGGTTTCTAGAACTGGGTTCGATGTGGACGATGGAACCTGAAAAAGTGTGAACTCATTCCCCAGAGAGTGGGAGGGCGGGCTGGGGGCGGAGAAGTTAACCTAAGGGGGCCGGTAAGCCGCAGGGTCGGAGCTTTGGGCCGGGAATCCATCTCTTCAGACTTTTCCTTGGACAATTCGTCATGTTTGCTGTATGAATGCTTTCAATCTGCTCTCCATAGCTCATTTTCATTATAGGATTATAGAGCTAGAAAAGCTCTCAAGAGATTATTTGCTCTAACCCCCTGAATGTCTAAAGCATCACCATCGCCATCATCATCAGAGCCGACATTTATATAGGGCTTCCTAGTTTACAAAGCATTACCCATCCTTTATCTCATTTGATCCTCACGCTCACTCCGATTCAGGGGCTAGATATCGTTATCTCCTTTTTCTAGTGATTGTTTCTGACAGATTGTTATTTCCTTTTATAGGGAAACTGAGGCTAACTGACTCCCATCCTCCCATCCCACACCTCCCTTTTCCTCCCCTCTTCTCTCCTCTTCTTAATAGGAAGATAAGTCATCTGCTTAAGGTTATATAGCTATTGAGTTTGATTCAAGACTTGGATCCTGAAAACTGTAAAATAGGAACCAAAAGTCACTGGAGAAAGCAACTGACATGAGGGGACTCAGAGTCACCAATATATTAAGTATCTGACTCCCAATCTAACTCTAAAAGTGCTGTTCTCTGCTATCTGCCATCAAGAGGGGTCCAATAGAAACTCGGGTTACTAACCTCTATGTAAAGATCCCAGCAAAACCACATATTAACATTATCTATGTTCTGTTGTATTTTGATTTATTTTATTAAATGTTTCCCAATTTTAATTCGGTCCAGGCCATATCCGGGAGTGTTGGGGGCTGCCCATTTGACATTTCTGTACGACACCATGCTCACCATCTCTCCAGTTTTCAGATGCTGAATCCATTGTTCTTTCCCATAGTTCCTAGCTGCCTCTTGTTTAGTCATTTCTGTCGTGTTTAATTCTTCTAACTCCCATTGGGGTTTTCTTGACAGGGGTTCTGGTCCTTCTCCAGCTCATTTTACAGATGAAGAAACTGAGGCAATTAGGGTTAAGTGACTTAGCCAGGTTCCCAGTTAGGAAGTGTCTGAGGCCAGAAGATGAATCTTCCTGACTCTGGGACCTACACTCTAACTCACTACCCACAACTGCCTCTTATCACCATTCAAACTTTTTTTTGAGTTTTTTTTTTTTTGTTGTTGTTGTTGTTGTTTTGCACTCCAAAATGTGTAATAACGAGCATGGGTTTCTCATTGCATCATGATAGACATCAGCATTGTTGCCCATCACTATCCTTACCCTAATTTACATTTTTTACATAATTTACATGATTTACATTTCCAAAGTAATTTAGAGCATACAAAAATAGACTCTCATTGATTTGTCAGAACAATTCCTTGAGAGAGGAAGGGCAGAGAGAACCAGCAGCCCCATTTTGTGGAAGAAGAGGCTGAAAGTCAGAGGGAACGTGATGGAGTGCCATTGCGAATAGGCAGCAGAGCCCAGCCCCAGTCGTGGTTCTTTGCTTGTATAGCACTTTAAGGTTCTGCAAACTGCTTTACATGCGTCATCTTGGCTCCTTATGACAGCCCTGGGAGGGAGGAGCTACTATTATGCTCATTTTAAAGATGAGGAGATTGATGCTGGGAGAGAGAGAACACACAGCTGGTAAGGGGAAAGATAACTCAGTGCCATCTAGTTTCCTGGTTAAATGGACTCAGGAAGATCTGTATTCAAATTCTTCCTCACATACTAGTTGTGTGACCTTGGACAAGTCACTTAATTTGTCTGCTCCAGTACTATGAAAATTGAGATAATAAAAGCCCTTCCTTTCAGGTTTGTTGTGAAGGTCAAATGAGATAATATGTGTGCATTGCACGGTATTTGGCACATGGTAGGTGCTTAATAAATTCTTATTTCCTTCCTCCCTTTTCTCCTTCCTTCTTTCCCACCTATCCCTTTCTTCCTTCCTCCTTTTTTCTCTTCCTTGTCCCTCCCCTTCCTTACACTCTCTTCCTTTCTCCTCCTCTCTCCTCTTCTCTCCCTCTCTTCTTTTCTCCCCTCTCCTTCCCACTCCTTTCTTCTTTTCCCTTCTTCTCTTCTCCCATTCTCTCTCCTTCCCTTCCCTCTCTCCCCTTCTCCTTTCTTTCTCCTCCCTTTTCCTCTCCTTCCTTCCCCTCTCTTTTCTTCTCCCCTTTCCTTCCCACTCTTCTCTTCTCCCCTCTCCTTCCTTCCTTTCCTCTTCTGTTCCTTCTCCTCCTCCCCTCTCTTCTTCTCTCCTTCCCTCTCCTTCCCACACCTCTCTTTTCCTTCCATCCGCTCTCCACTCCTTTCTTTCTCTTCCCTTCCCTCCTTTCTCCTCCCCTCCTCTCCTTGCCTTTCCTTCTCCTTTCTCTTCCTTCTCCCTCCCCTTCCTTCCCTCCCCTCTCTTCTCTTCTCTCCTTCCCTCTTCTCTTTTCCTCTTCCCTCTCTCTCTCCTTCCCTCTCCTTCCTTCTTTTCTTCTCCCTTCCCATCTCCTCCTCTCCCCTTTCTTCTCTCCTCTCTTTGTGACTCCTCTCTCCTCTCCTCTCCTCTCCTCTCCTCTCCTCTCCTCCTCCTCTCCTCTCCTCTCCTCTCCTCTCCTCCTCTCCTCTCCTCTCCTCTCTCTCCTCTCCTCTCCTCTCCTCTTCTTTTCTCTCCTCTCCTTGCTACTCCTCTCTCCTCTCCTCTCCTCCTCTCTTCCCTTCTTTTCTCTCCTCTCCTTGCGAGTCCTTTCTCCTCTCCTCTCCTCTTCTCTTCTTTTCTCTCTTTCCCTTTCCTCCCTCTCCTTCCCTCCTCTTCTCTCCTTTTCTGTCCTTTCTCTTCCTCTCTTCTTCTCCCCTTCATTTTCCTTCCCACTCCTCCCTTTTCTCTCCTCTTCTCTTTTCTCCTTCCCTCTCCTTCCATCCCCTTTCTTTGTCTTCCCTCCTCTCCTCTCCTTTTCTGTCTTCTCTCCCCCCTTCCATCTCCTCTTTCCTCCCTTCCTCTCCCCTTCCCTCCTTTCCCCTCCCCTCCTCTCCTTGCCCTTCCTTCTCCTTCTTTCTCTTCCCTTTCCTCCCCTCCACCTTTGCCGTCTCTGCTACGTCACCATCACGGATAGCCTCTCCATCACCCTTGCCATTTAGTAAGTGCCCATTTGCCCCAGGCTCAGCTTTGAGTGCCACACAAAGTTTCCTGAACTGACCAACCCTGCTCTCCGAGAGAATGCCCAGCCAGAAGCAAAGGATAGGAAGACGAACCAAGATCTAAAATGCCAGCTCCAAGCGTCTCCCCGGACTTGGAGCCAAGTTGGCCAGGGTCCTGTAGAGGCAGAGATCGGTCTTCCAGGTCCCCGAACACGTGAGGGCTGAGCCTGGTGGGAACAAGGAAAGGAGCTGCACAATATGGAGTCCTATTTATGTCAGGATCCTGAGCCAGGCCTGGAGGGGCCTGCAGGGAGGATGTGGCGGCTAGCCACAGATGTGCATTTTTCAGAACCAAAAGATTTTAGCTTGAGGAGGGAGGCTGAGTAACATATTGTAGCCTTGTTCCTGCATTTGCTGGGCTTTGGATCGTGCATTTGAAGTTGTCACACAACGTTTTTTAATGGCCCCACAAAGATTATTATAGGTAGAGTTTATGTAATGGTGCAAGTGTCATTAAAAGGAGGCTCAGAGAAGGAAAACAGTTGGCCCAAGATCACACAGCAAGGCAGACCTGTAGAATGTGTGAGCTGGAAGAGGCCTTGAAGGTCCCTGGCCTTTGGAATCCCAGAGGCTCTGCTGCTCAAAGTCACCAGTTTTTAAAGCTTCTCTTTATCTTGAATAGAATTCCTTCCTTCCTCCACCAATCAGATGGCTGATGTTTTCATGGAACTGAGAGCTAGAACAGAACTAGAGGAAACCGAGATTATAGTGTATTCAAGATCTGATTTTGAATCCAAGATCCTCTCCATCCACCAAACCACATTCTCTCTTTTGTTGCGTGCCCAGGATCCCAAAGATTGTTCTGTTTCTGTACTTCCTAGCTAATACAGAGGGAATGCTGAACTTCTGCCAGACAAGAGGTCGGGTCTCCTTCCTCCTCCCACTTCTCCACAACTGTGCCAGGACTCGGGCACCAGGGTGCCATTCTAAGGGAGAGTATGTGGAGTTCGTCTGACAAATGTTGGCTCAATAGTTTGCAGGGACTCTGTTCCCTCCCCTACCAAGATTCCTAGAGAGCCCGGGCCCCTTCACCATGGCTCAATAAGGGCCGAGGGCCGCCGTAAATGAATTTAGATGGAGACCCAAATGGGGCTCCATGGAAAAAGTAGATGGACTGAAATTGGTTTGTTTCATTGACTCTGGGCTCCATGCCTCTAAGTGACCCACATTAGTCTCACTCAAGTGACTCGGATAGACTCAGCAGAGAAGTTGGTAAAAGTCGATTGGGTTAATAATATGGGTTTTGAGACTAATTCAAAAGCAGCACTTATTGAATATATCCCAGTGGTGTTTTCTAATAGGTCAATAAATGAACGTTTCCAAAAAAGAAGTTCCCCCAAAGGCGGGACTCTGGGGAATCGCATCAGGACTGGCATCTGTGCCCTAATCTCCCCACCCATGCATTTTTCCCATTCCTAATATGCATATTTTATTTGTCCAGAAAGAACTGGAAAAGCCCGGCCCCAGCTGCGGTAACATGCATGCTTCCTCCCTGGCATCTTGGCGGGAATGGATTGTCTTTGGTTCGCCGCGGGCCAAATCAGCTGGCGGTTTAAGCTTCCGCTCACTCCGGGGACTCGGAAGAGTTGACAGGGAGAGGTGGGACCCTGGAGCAAAGAGAGGGAAGTTATTGGGGGCTTATTGTTCTGCTCTCATAGGATCGGAGTTAGAAGGGATCCACAGTGTCAGCCATCTCAGCCCACTTATATGATGGAGGAAGAATCTTTTTTATACATAGGGTGAACTACTTGACTCCTAAAGTCCCTTCCCACCTGTAAATTCTTTGTTTCTTAGGACTCAGCTTGAAGAATATATTTGCCCAATGTCATATGGGCAGCAAGTGGCAGGGACCGGGTTGGAACCCAGGTCCCCTGATTCCTATCTCACTGTACTCTCTTCACTCTTTCTCTGTAGTCTTGAGCAATTGCTCTAATAGAACCTGCCCTCCTCACCAGGGTCCCTCCTGACAAACGATGAAGAAGTTTCCTAGGCGATCACATTCATTCATTCAACAAACGTCAACTGAGTACATAAAAGATTGTGTGCTAGAGACACAAAAAGAAAATGACAGTGGGATCCTCAGGACTCTGCAGTCTGGGAAGCAGGGAGATTCGTAGGCAAAGAATGTCAGGGGAAGGTAGAATGCGAAAAGAGCCACAAGAGATTCCCAGAGTACACTTAAAATTCCGAGGAAGGAGAAAAATTGCTTTTGATCTACAGGAAAATTAGATAGAGACGGGGCAGCTATATGGTGCAGTGGATAGAGTGCCAGTCCTGAAGTTAGGAGGACCTGAATTCAAATCCAACCTCTGACACTTAATACTTCCTAGCTGTGTGATCCTGAGCAAGTCACTTAACTCCATTATCTCAGATATATATACATACATACAGAGAGAGAAAGAGAGAAAAAGAGAAAGAGAAAGAGAAAGAGAGAGAGAGAGAGAGAGAGAGAAGAGAGAGAGAGAGAGAGAGAGAGAGAGAGAGAGAGAGAGAGAGAGAGAGAGAGAGAGGTGCAAATGGACTCTCATTACTTTGCCATTATAATATCCTTTTGGATCATTTTTCTTCATGCCTTCTTTTCCTTCTCCTTCACAACCACTGAGTACAGGTCTAATCATGTCATCCCTCTGCCTCCCAAGAAACATCAATGGCTCCCCATTGCCCCTAGATTGAAATTCAAATTTCATTCATGACTGGAGGGGGCACCCTGTCCCCTCAGTCTCTCTGACTAGAAATCTTGGTATCTTCCTCAGGTCTTGTCTTTCATTGATGTCCCATATCCAGTCTGCTGCTGCCAAATCTTGTCTTGTTACCTCCACAACATCTCTCTCTTCTCTGAACTCACACAGCTACCATTCTGGAGCAGTTCATGTCTCGACTTTTGCAACAGCCTTCTCTGGCTGGTTCGCCTACATCAAGACTCTCCCCACTCCAGTCTACTTTATTTAGTTATCAGTAATTTCCCTAAAATTTAGGTGTGACTCCCCTCTTAACTTTCCTATTCAATGAATTGCAGTGGCTCCCTATTACCTCCAGGATCAAATATAAAATCTTGTGTTTTCACTCTTAAAGTCCTTCAGAACCTGGTCCCTTTCTATCTTTCCAGTCTTCTTATACTTTACTCCCCTCAATGTGCATCACCATCTGATGATATTAGATCCCATAAGTGGAGTCTTTTCACAGACTATCCCCCATGCCTAGAATTCTGTCCCTCCTTACCTCCTCTTCCTCTTCCTCCTCTTGGCTCCTCTAGCACCCTTCAGGGCTTAGCTCAAGTCCCACCTTCAGCAACCTCTCCCTCACATCCTTCTGAGATCATTGGAAGGTCAAGGGTCATTAATATGGTACCAATATGTGTCTGTTGCCTGCTCATCATTTACTCTTCATGTATCTTGCTTGTTCGTAGTGACCTATATGTGGTCTCTTCCAGTAGAATGGGATTGCTTTGAGAGAAGAGACCATGGTTTTCCCTTTTTTTATAGCACGATGAACTGTACATTTGTGGTTCAATCATGTCCTATTCTCTGAGACCTCATGGAGGGGGGGGGGCTTTCCTTGGCAAAGATATTGGAGGAGTTTGCCATTTCCTTCTCTATCTTGATTAACAGATGAGGAAACTGAGGCAAATGGGGTGAAGTGAGTTGGCCAGGGTGATACAGCTAGGAATTATCTGAAATCAGGTTTGAACTCATGAAGAGGAGTTTTCCTGATTCCAAGTCTGTCCACTGCAGTACCATCTAACTACCCCAGCTGTTATTCTCTGCACAGTACACAGCAAGTGCTTAATAAATGCTTGTTGATTATCTTTACAATCTGACTTTAACATCACATTTCTGGACTTATTTCACATGCCCGTCCTTCACCCATTAGACATTCCGGTCAAACTGACCTCTTTCTATTTCTCCTATAAGATATCTCATCTCTCCCATCTCCCACCTTTCTACACGCCGCCCCAGTGCCTGACACACTCTCCCTCCTTACCTCTGCTTCTCAGAAGCCTTATCTCCCTTCCATTCTCACCTCACTGACTACTTCCTTGAGATCTGTCCTCACCTCCCCAGTCATTATCCCAGAAATTATTTTGTACATGTTTTGTTTGTATTTATTGTTTTCTCTCAGGAGAAAATAAGCGTCTTAAGGGTAAGCAATCTTTAACCATGTCTTGTATCCTCAATCCTAGCCAGGTACTGTGCACACAGTAAACACTTAATAAATGCTTGTTGAATTGTATGGGGGGAAATTGAGCTTTTTACAGAAGGTGTTTGAATATGACTTTTGTGGAAGGGGAAGATTGGACAGGCTTTTAACAAGCAGTGATGAGGTATTTGAGGAATAGGGAACAGTGCAAATAATGGAATGGAATAAGCATTTATATAGTGCCTATTGTGTACTAGTCACTTTACAAATATTATCTCGTTTGAGCCTCATGACACCTCTGGGAAGGTGTTTTTCTTACTATTATCCCTATTTTGCATTGAGTTAACTGAGGCAAACAGAGATTAAATACTTTGCCCAGAGTCACACATATAATAAGAGTCTGAACGCTTCCCGAGTCCAGACCCAGTACTCTGTCCACTGGGCCTCCAGCTGCCTCAAAGCACAGACATATAAGAAGAAAAACAGACTTTGCTACATCTAGATGGGAATTTCTAAAAAACCTGTTATAGCGGGTAACATTCTCCCCTCCTGGGAGCCTCCCTCCTTTGGCTCCGAGGGAAACTTCCATTTTATCACCTTCTCCCCCCACCCCATTTGTTCTCTGAGCTCTGCCTTCAGCCTGAGCCAAACTTGGAGCAGATTTATTTGAGGGACTGATTCACTAGATTGGAATCATGGGATCTGACGGAATGACAAGAGTGCAGGAAGAATCCTGGCTCCTTCACCAAATTATCTAAGGGAGTCCTCGCCGTCCCCTCCACCTTTGGGCATCAGCCCCCTTAGCTGAAGCTGAACCAGGTGTTTGGACTCAAAAGCCGTTCTCCCATGTCAGCACCCCGACTCCCTTTGGGCTGAGCTCCATGTTCCTTTCCAACTTTAGTAATCAGTGGGGCCATGATCTTCCCTCTCCAGAGGAAGGGAGGGCCCGGGACCCCATCATGCTTCCTTTCATTTCCATCTCTTCCCTTGAATCGGACTTTCTCCTTCGCCAGCCACCATGTTATTTCCACAGGTATCCTCCAGGTATTCCCCCAGTCCTATTAAAAGGTAAGCTCCCTGAGGGCAGAGGCTGTCCTGATTGCTTGTACTCCATTGTGTCCCTAGTGTTTAGCACAATGCCATCTATCTAATGTGATTAGTATATTTGATCTTTCTCCTCTCTTTTCTCCTTTTTCTCTCTTCTTTCCTTTCTTTTCTCTTTTTCTCCCTTCGTCTCTCTTTTTCTCTCTTCTTTCCCTCTTTTTTTCTCCCTCTCCTCTTTCTTCCTTCTCTCTCCCTCCCTCCTTCACTCCCTCATTGTGTCTGTGTCTCTATCTCTCTGTCTCTGTCTGTCTCTCTGTTTCTCTCCACCCCCTCCCGCTGTCCCTCTCTCTGTCTGTCTCTTGCTCCCTCACTTCCTTATCCTATTCTGTCGCTAGTTCTCTCTGTATATCTCTTTCTGTATCTTTCCCTCTTTCTCTCTGTGTCTCTGTGTCTATCTCCTTTTTTCTGTTTCTGTGTATCTGTCTCTCTCTTCCCTTCCCTTTCTCTTTCCTTCCCATCCACCCTTCCTTATTCTTCCCTTCTGTCTCTTTCTTTCCCCTCCCTGCCTTCCTTATCTCCCTCTCTCTTTGTCTCTCTCGGTGTCTCTCTGTCTCCTTCCCTTCCTTATCTCTCTCTTTTTCTGTCTGTCTTTCCCTCCTTCTCTACCATCTATCATAAGAGCCAAAAAAGCCACCTCCAGAGCTGTCCTGGGAATCCAAGGGGAGGCTGGCTTTGCAAGTGCTTTGCGAGCTGGAAGGCCAGCTGTGGGATGGAAGGGAGCACTGTTATTGTTCTGACAGGGCTGTGTCTTTTTTGGCTGACCCGAGATGAGCTCCCCTCAGAGGGCTGAGTTCCCGAGCTGTCAGAGCTCCTGCGAAGAGACAGCTCCTGCCCCAGCACCTCCTCCTGGAGCCCGGACCCTCCGCTCTGCCACTTGGCATCCTGACTGGTGAGGCTGGAGCTCTAAATATAGGTGCCACCTTGTATAGGAAACAGATGGAAGGCAGGAGCCCCGCTGGGCCCGTCAGCAGCCCCGACACAGCTGGCCCCGGGCTGACAGCTCGATTTTGTGAACACTCAGCAGCAACAGTACTTTTGGCTGACAGTGGGGTGGGGGTGGGGGGAGGGAGCTCACCGGGGGCCTTGGAGCCCCGGTTAGGCGGGAGGCAGAGGATGGGCCGGGGGGCAAAGAACAGAGAAGGTCAGAGGGGCTGGAGCTGGAAGAGGCACGAGGACATAGGGTAGGGGGCACCTTATCTTCAGGTGACAAGATGGGGGCAACCAGGAGAGGGGAGGTCCCGGGCCCAGCAGGGGATGACAGCTCACCGGCAGGTGACAGATGGCCCAAGATGGCCTGTTTTCCCTTCTATTGTTTCTATTTGGGGCGGGGAGGGAGGGAAGGGAATCCCAGGAGGCTTGTGATCCAGTAGGTGGATGCGAACGCTTCCTGCTGGTAACCTTGACCATCTCAGGCATTTCCTATCCCAGGGAAGCGGCTAGCTAGGTGGTGCAGGGGCTGGGGGCTGGCCAGGAAGACCTGTTCTCAGATACAGCCTATATGACCCTGGGCCAGTCATTTCACAGGCTGCATTCGGTTTCCTCAACTGTAAAATGGAGACAATGATAGCCTCCCTTCCAGGGTTCTTGTGAAGAAAAAAGAGATAATATTTATAAAGAACTGTGTGAAGCGAATTCCCTTCTCCCAGTGAAATGCAAGGAAACCAAGCCCAAACCGAGACTGGACAATCAGATTTTTGCCTCAGGGCACCGATGTCTCCAGCAGGATCACCGTTCCTGGCCCGCTGGTCCTAAGCAGCAAGCCCGGGCTGCCATTCCTGCCATCCAGTCATCCCGTCCGGCTCCTGTCCCCGTCCCTGCCCTCTGCGCCCACTGTGCCCCCTCCTCTCTAACCGCCTCCCCACCGCCACCTCCTTCCCGGGTTTGGGAAGGGCGAGGGATCAGGAGGTGCCGCCGAGCTTCAGGGCCAGACTCTCGGACAGCACCACCCGGGCTTCCTCTGACCGCCGCCAGAGTCGGGGCCCTTTTCTTATGATCAATTCTCCATCCCAACACCTTTCGCTAGCCAAAACCGGGCCTGGGAGAGTGAGTGATTGTTGACAAGAGCAGTGGCCGGGGGCAGATACATGAATTTAAAGAAATATTGTTTTGCTCTAAGACATGAGGAATATGAGAAATTTAGAGAAACCTAGAAAGAGTTATATGAACTGATTCAGCGAGAAGAGGGCAAAATTGGGAGAATAATATGTACAAGAGCGGAGAAAATGCAAATAAAAAGAAGCTGGAAGATCAAGCCACATAAATGATTTTAAGTATTTTTTACTTTCAGATAGCTTTTGTTTTATTTATCTTTTTAAAGAAAATCTATCTTTTAAAGGGATACAATATCTTTTTATGCATCTTTGCTTATATATTATATATATTGCTGAAGCAACTGAGGTCAAGTGATTTGCCCAGGGTCACACAGCTAGGAAGTGTTAAGTGTCTGAGATCAGTTTTGAACTCAGGTCCTCCTGATTTCAGGGCTGGTGGTCTATCCACTGCGCCATCTAGCTGCCCTTCATATATATCTTTTAAAAACAAAATATATCTTTTGTTTTTATAACTTATAGGTTTCTCCCTGTATGTCTCCCTTCTCCCTGCTAGAGCGCTATCCCTTTCAATAAAGATAGTTTTAAAAATAAGAATAAGAAAAGGGGCAGCTAGGTGGCACAGTGAATAGAGCACCAGCCCTGAGGTCAGGAAGACCTGAGTTTAGATCTGGCCTTAGACACTGAACACTTCCTGGCTGTGTGACCCTGGGCAAGTCACTTAACCTCAATTGCCTCAGGAAAAAGAAAAGAAATTCATTAAAAATAAATTTTTTATCTTATGTTTTATGCAATGAAGTCTCAACCTCTGCAAAAGGATCAGAGGGAAAGAGGAAAGAGAAGAAAAAAGTTGGTATCCTCTCTCAGAACTCTTCCTTGGGTTTGATTTGTTCTTTAGAATTTCACAGCATTCAGTTTTATTGGGTTTAGGTGGTTCCCTTTCCATGCCCATTATTGTTGTCACGCCCATTGCTTCCCTGGCTGGGCTTACTTCACTCTGTCCCAGTGGACATTAGACTTTCCAGATTTCTCTGTAGCTATAGTCGTCATCATTTCTTACAGCTCAGTGAGAGTCTTTGACCTTCATATCCCACGAGTGTTTAGCTATTCCTTACTCCTTGAGCTCTCTCCATGGTTTTTAGTTCCCGGCTGCTGCAAAAAGGTTTGTTATTCACTTGTTTTATTCTTTGTGACACCTTTGGGAGCTTTCTTGGTAGAGATTCTGCAGAAATTTACCATAACCTTTTCCAGCTCATTTTACAGAGAAGGAAACTGAGGTAAATGGGGTTCATTGACTTTCCTAAGATCATACAAACTAAACTTGAACTCAGGTCTTTCTCACTCCTAGCAGAATGGTCTATCCACTATATTACCTACCCACTCCACTTCAAAAACAATGCTGAATTAATTGTAATAGTGATCAATCTTGGCCTTGAGAAGTCAAGTCAACATTTAGTATCTACTATGTGCCAGACACTGTGCTGATCATTTTACAAGTATTATTTTATCTCTCTTTATCTTTATGGGAACCCTGGGAGGCAGGTACTATTATTATCCCTATTTTATAGTTGAGGAAACTGAGGCAAGCATGTTAAGTGACTTGCTCATGATCGGACACTGATTTTTAATTCAGATCCTCCTGATTCCAAATCCAGTGCTCTATCCACTGTACTACCCAGCTGTCTCTGGAAACAGGTGACTACCGATGTGGAAAGTTGCATACGCTGTCAGATATGTTCACTGTGTAGATTGCTTTTCTTTGTTATGAGGAAGGGTACGTTAGGTTAAAGTCAGGGGAAGGTACATTGAAAAATGATTATGTGATGGAAAAAGGCAAAATAAATCAAAAACTCTTATTGATGGAAAAAGACAAATCAATAACTCTTATTGATAGAAAAAGACAAATCAATAACTTATTGATAGAAAAAGATAAATCAATAACTCTTATTAAAATCAAATGAAGAGGTTGAATCGGGTGGTCTTAAGAATCTCTTACACTCCTAAATCCTATGATGCCCTGAAGTCCAAGAAAATTGTGTATGTCAAGTATCTAATGCTTGGCCTGAGCTAGTTCTGCCTGGGCTGGCTAAGTCATAAAGTGAATCGAATGCATGCTCTGGAGTGAGGCACATCTAAGTTCAAATCTGATCGCAGACACTAGTTGTGTGATCTTGGGCAAGTCACCGAGTTTGCCTCAGTTTTCTCATCTGTAAAATGATCTGGAGAAGGAAATGACAAAACCACTCAAGTATCTTTGCCAAAAAAAAAACCTAAATGTAATCACAGTCAGATATGATTGAAAAATGGATTCTCACCATCACATAAGTTCTGTCTAGCTCGGTTATTCAGAGGCTGATTCTCTATCCCATTGTCTTTGAGGCACAGAAACCCATTTTGATCCTTGCTAAATATTAAGCAAGTTAATCTCTTGAATCATTATATACAATATTGAGGAAACATGAAAGTGACTTATTTGTTTATTTACCTATACATGTATTTATTTATCTGTTTATTGTTTTGTATCTGTAGCTACCTTTCTCAATCTTCTTCCTTCTCCTTTTCTTCTTTCTTCTTTCTTTTCTTTTCTTCTCCTTCTCCTTCTCCTTCTCCTTCTCTTCTCCTTCTCCTCCTTCTCCTTCTCCTTCTCCTCCTTCTCCTTCTCTTCTCCTTCTCCTTCTCCTCCTTCTCCTCCTCCTTCTCCTCCTCCTTCTCCTCCTTCTCCTCCTCCTCCTCCTCCTCCTCCTCCTCTTCCTCCTCCTCCTCCTCTTCCTTCTTCTAGATATGATACTGCCACTGATGCCATAGCAGATAGACTGTAAATAAGGTTTCTTATTTGTTTTTATAAAAGGTATTTACTTCCTTTCCTACTTTTAGGAATTTTAGTCAATCAACAATCACTTATTAAGTATTTACTATTCATTGGCTTCTGTGCCAAGCTCTAAAGGTACAAAGTAGTCATTGTCCACGAGGAACTTATAATTTAATGTGGCAAAAGCTATGTATATCCAAGCTTTGTTGTTTAGTCATGTTCTGAGTTGTGTCTAACTCTTCATGACCCCATATGGGGTTTTCCTGGCAAAGATACTGGAGTGGTTTGCCATTTCCTTCTTCAGCTCGTTTTATAGATAA